>NC_092744.1:31813518-32120491 GCF_047496795.1 Chiloscyllium punctatum
AAGTTTGCAAATGACACGAAGATTGGTGGAGTAGCAGAAAGCATAAGGGACTGTCAAAGGATACAGGAGGATATAGATAGACTGGAGAGTTGGGCAGAAAAGTGGCAGATGGCTTTCAATCCAGACAAATGTGAGGTGATGCATTTAGGCAAGACTAATTCTAGAGCGAATTATACAATGAATGGAAGAGCCTTGGGAAAAGTTGATGGGCAGAGAGATCTCTGAAGGTTGCTTGTCAGGTGGATAGAGTGGTCAAGAAGGCACATGGTATGCTTGCCTTCATCGGACGGGGTATTGAGTATAAGAGCTGCCAAGTCATGTTAAAATTGTACAAGACATTGGTTCGGCTGCATTTAGAATACTGTGTACAGTTCTGGTCGCCACATTACCAAAAGGATGTGGACACTTTGGAGAGGGTGCAAAGAAGGTTTACGAGGATGTTGCCTGGTATGGAGGGTGCTAGCTATGAAGAGAGGTTAAGTAGGTTAGGTTTGTTTTCTTTAGAAAAAGGAGATTGAGGGGGGGACCTGATTGAGGTTTACAAAATCACGAAGGGTATAGACAGGGTGGATAAAGACAAGTTTTTTTCCCCCAGGGTGAAGGATTCAATAATGAGAGGTCACGCTTTCAAGGTGAGAGGTGAAAAGTTTAAGGGGGTAACATGTGGCAAATACTTCAGAGGGGTGGGTACCTGTAATGCATTGCCAGCAGAGGTAGAAGAGGCAGGCATGGTAGATTAATTTAAGATGTGCCTGGACAGATGCATGAGTAGGTGGGGAGTAGAGGGATACAGATGCTGAGGAATTGGGCAACATCTTTAGACAGTAGATTTGGATCGGCTCAGGCTTGGAGGGACGAAGGGCCTGTTCCTGGGCTGTAAATTTTCTTTGTTCTTTTTTTCTTTGTAGTCCAGAAGGTGGAGAAGACTTGAGCATGATAATGCTCGCGGCTGGACTGGAAAGCTAAATTGTATCTATTTTAAGTCAAGGATCCTGACTGGTAGGGCAGATGAACTTACAGCATTGATCAGCATGTAGGAATATGATATCATTGCAATCACTGAGATGTGAAGGAAGGACAGGACTGGCAGCTCAACATTCCAGTGTAGAAAAAGTTTCAGGCATGATGGAGGCATGGTGGGGATGAAAAAGAGGTGGAGCATTGCATTAGTTATAAAGGAAATTGTCACCACAGTAATGAAGGCTCTTCCGGGTAGAACTTTGAAATAAAAAAGGAGGGATCATTTTCCTGAGATTATCCCATAGGCATCCCAACAGTCAAAGCGAGAAACAGACATGTAGGCAATTCACCAAAAGGTGTGAGACAAATAGTTTATATTAGTAGGGGATTTCCACTTTGCTAACATTAGCTGGGGGTCATCTTAGCATGAAAGAATGAGACTGGGTGGAAATGTTAAAGTGCATCCAGGAGAGCTTTTTGAGGCAGAACGTAGATAGCCCTCCGAGAGATGGGGCAGTCCTAGCCCTAATCCTAGGTAATCAAACAGGTCATATGGTTGAAGTATTAGTGGGCGAGCATTTTGGGGGCTAGTGACCATAAGTTTCAAAAAGAAATTAAAGGGCAAAGAGGGGCCACAAAATACATTTGGCAGATTGGATTAAGGAAACCCCTAAGCCTTTTCTAAGTATATTAAGAGTAATAGGATTACCCAAGGAAAGAGTGGAACCTAATAGAGTATTTGTGCGAGGTCTTAAATGAATACTTCTCATCCATATTCACAGAGGAGAAAGATATTATAGTTGGAGATTTCAGTTGTGAAGATGAGAGTTTGGAGCATTTTATGATTAATAAGAAGGAGATTTTAAATGTTTAGCAGGCATAAAGGTGTAGAAATAAAATGCATTCCAGGCTGGAACTGAAGGCAAAAGGAGGTGACTATTGAGACCCTGGTGGTAATATTTAATACTTTGCTGGCCACAGGTGAAGTGTCAGATGACTGGAGGATAGCTAATGTGACTCCTTTGTTCAAATGGGCGGCAGGGATAGGCCAAGCAATTATGGATCAGTTATTCTGACATCAGTGGTAGGGAAATTATTGGAAAAAATTCTGAGGGACAAGATTAATACTTGGAAAGGTAGAGATTGTTCAGGAACAGTCAGCATAGGATTATTAAAGGGAGATCCTATCTGACTAATTGAATTGAGTTTTTTGAACAGGTGTTTAAATATACTGGTCCTGTAGTTGATGTGGTCTACATGGACCTCAGAAAGGTCTCTGACAAGGTCACACATGGAAGGCTTGCCCAAAAATTCTCATTATCTCATTTCTGAAGGCTTCCCATTTTCCAGCTGTCCCTTTACCTATGAACATCTGCGCCCAATCAGCTTTTGAAAGTTCTTGTCTAATACCATCAAAATTATCCTTCCTCCAATTTCGAACTTCAACTTTTAGATCTGGTCTATCCTTTTCCATCACTATTTTAAAACTAATAGATTTATGACCGCTGGTGCCAAAGTGCTCCCCAAACGACACCTCAGTCACCTGCCTTGCCTTATTTCCCAGGAGTAGGTCAAGTTTTGCACCTTCTCTAGTAGGTACATTCACATACTGAATCAGAAAATTTCCTTGTACACAATTAACAAATTCCTCTCCATCTAAACCCTTAACACTATGGCAGTCCCAGTCTATGTTTCAAAAGTTAAAATCGCCTACCATAACCACCCTATTATTCTTACAGATAGCTGAGATCTCCTTACAAATTTGTTTCTCAATTTCCCTCTGAGTATTAGGGGGTCTGTAATACAATCTCAACAAAGTGATTATCCCTTTCTTATTTCTCAGTACGACACAAATAACTTCCCTGGATGTATTTCCAGGAATATCCTCCCTCAGTACAGCTGTAGTGCCATCCCTTATCAAAAATGCCACTCCCCCTCCTCTCTTGCCTCCCTTCTATCCTTCCTGTAGCATTTGTATCCTGGAACATTAAGCTGCCAGTCCTTCCCATCCTTGAGCTATGCTTCTACAATTGCTTTGATATCCCAGTCCCATGTTCCTAACTATGCCCTGAGTTTATCTGCTTTCCCTGTTTGGCCTCTTGCATGGAAATAAATGCAGTTTAGTTTATAAGTCCTACCTTGCTCTCTGCTTTGTCCCTTTCTGCCCTGACTCCTACTGTTTGACTCGCTTCTGTTCTCAGATTGAAATCTTTCCTCACTATATCCCTGGGTTCCACCCCCCCCACCTTACTAGTTCAAATCCTCCCGAGCAGCTCTAGCAAATCTCCCTGCCAGTATGTTAGTCCCCTTCCAATTTAGGTGCAATCTGTCCTTCTTGTACAGGTCGCTTCTACCCAAAACAGCGTCCAATAATCCAAAATGCAAATCCTTCTCCCATACATCAGCTCCTCAGCCATGCATTCATCTGCTCTATCCTGCTATCCCTGCCCTCACTAGCCCGTAGTACCGGGAGTAATCCAGATATTACTACTCTTGAAGACGTCCTTTTTAAATTCCTGCCTAACTCTCTGTAATCACCCTTCAGAATCTCAACCTTTTCCCTTCCAATGTCATTACTTCCAATGTGTACAATGACCTCCTACTGGCCCCTCTTCCCCTTGAGAACATTCTGCACCCTCACTGAGACATCCTTGATCCTGGCACCAGGGAAGCAACACACTATTCTGATTTTTCGCTGCTGGCCACAGAAATGCCTGTACCTCAGATTAGAGAATCTCCGAAGACAATCGATCTCTTGGGACCTAACATACCTCTCATTACATTAGAGCCAGTCTCAATATCAGAAATTTGGTGGACCAAAGGGCCTGTTCTATGATAAATGATTCTTTGATTCTGTGACAGTACTTTTTCTTAAATAACAGGCCAAATATTCTCAGTGCTTCAGAAATGGTCTCAACAGCACCTTATGTGGTTGCAGTAAGATTTCCCTATTCTCATACTCCAAACCTGCTGAAACATGAGTCAACACAGGCAACATCGTAGCTCAGTGGTTAGCACTGCTGCCTCACAGCACTAGGGACCTGGGTTCAATTCCCGCCTCGGGCGACTGTCTGTGTGGAGTTTGCAAATTCTCCTGGGTTTCCTCCGGGTGTTCCGGTTTCCTCCCACAATCCAAAGATGTGCAGGCCAAGTGAATTGGTTATGCTAAATCACCCATAGTGTTAGGTGCATTAGTCAGGGTTAAATACAGGGTAGGGGAATGGTCTGGGTGGGTTATTCTTCGGAGGGTCAGTGTGGACTTGTTGGGCCAAAGGGCCTGTTTCCATACTGTAGGGAATCTAATTTAAACATCCCATTTCCTCTTCCTTCTGTGCGCTAGCTTTGCGCGTTTCATGCACAATTACCCCCATGTTCCCTTATCCTCAGTGAAATCGGATCTGGAGTAACATGTAGGGTGATAAGTATGGGAATTTCCATGCTGAAAGAGGTCATTAATGAACCATTTGGTTTTCTTCCGACAATCAGCAATGGTTTCATAGTCATTGACAGACTCTTAATTACAGATTTTGTTTAAAATTCAAACTTCACCATCTGCCATGGTGGGTCTGAAACCAGGTCCCCAGAACCTTACCTGGATATCCAGATTGTCGGGGTTGCTTTGGCCCAGTAATATTATTGCTAGATTAGTAGGGATGGGCAATAAATACCTGCCTGGTCAGTGGCTCCCACATCCCATGAATGAATAAAAATAAATTGTACAGCCTTCATTGCTGTCCTAGCTGGGATCAGCTAACTCACCAGAGACAGGTGTTGAATCTGAAACTATTGTTGTCTGAATACTTCAGTAAACTATCACACAAACTATTGCATTTGACAACTGAATCATCAGAGTCTATATTAAAAAGATATACCATGATTACTATGAAGTTTCATATCATAGCAAACCAGAGTGACAAGAACAACAAACATCAGTTTAATGCTCGTACAAAAACAAAATACTGCACACAGAGTCATAGAGATGAGCAGCACGGAAACAGACCCTTCGGTCCAATTTGTCCATGCCAACCAGATATCCCAACCCAATCTAGTCCCACCTGCCATATCCCTCCAAACCCTTCCTATTCATATACCCATCCAAATGCCTCTAAAATGTTGCAATTGTACCAGCCTCCACCATTTCCTCTGGCAGTTTCCACAATGTAGGGAATCGAAGCATCTAAGCTCATTCCATACATGTACCACCCTCTGCGTGAAAAAGTTGCCTCTTAGATCTCTTTTATATCTTTCCCCTCTCACCCTAAACCAATGCCCTCTAGTTCTTGATTCCCTGACCCCAGGGAAGGTACTTTGTCTATTTATCCTATCCATGCCCCTCATGATTTTATAAACCTCTATAAGGTCACCCCTCAGCCTTCGACACTCCAGGGAAAACAGTCCCAGTCTATTCAGCCTCTCCATATAGTTGAAATCCTCCAACCTTGGCAACATCCTTATAAATCTTTTCTGAAACGTTTTAAGTTTCACAATATCTTTGTGATAGGAAGGAGACCAGAATTGCACGCAGTATTCCAACAGTGGCCTAACCAATGTACTGTAGAGCCACAACATGACCTCCCAACTCCTGTACTCAATACTCTGACCAATAAAGGAAAGCATATCAAATGCCTTCTTCGCTATCCAATCTACCTGTGACTCAATTTTCAAGGAGCTATGAACCTGCACTCCAAGGTCTCTATATTCAGTAACACTCCTGAGGACCTTACCATTAAGTGTATAAGTCCTGCTAAGATTTGCTTTCCCAAAATGTAGCACCTCGCATTTATCTAACTTAAACTCCATCTGCCACTCCTCAGCCCATTAGCCCATCTGATCAAGATTCCATTGTAATCTGAGGTAACCTTCTTCACTGTCCACTACATCTCCAATTTTGGTGTCATCTACAAATTTATTAAATATACCTCTTATGCTCACATCTAAATCATTTATATAAATGACGAAAAGTAATGGACCCAGCACTGATCCTTGTGGCACTCCACTGGTCACAGGCCTCCAGTCTGAAAAACAAAACCCTCCACCACCACCACCCTCTGTCTTCTACCTTCGAGCCAGTTCTGTATCTAAATGGCTAGTTCTCCCTGTATTCCATGAAATCTAACCTTGCTAACCAGTCTCCCATGGGGAACCTTGTCGAATGCCTGACTGAAGTCTATATAGATCACATCTACTGTTCTTCCCTCATCAATCCTCTTTGTTACTTCTTCAAACATCTCAATCAAGCTTATGAGACATGATTTCCCATGCACAAAGCCATGTTGACTATCCCTAATCAGTTCCTGCCTTTCCAAATACATGGACACTCTATCCCTCAGCCTTCTCTCCAATAACCTGCCCAACACTGAGGTCAGGCTCACTGGTCTATAGTTCCCTGGCTTGTCCTTACCACTCTTCTTAAATAGTGGCACTACATTAGCCAACATCCAGTCTTCCAGCACTTCAACTGTGAGTATCAATGATACAAATATCTCAGCAAGGGGCAGGGTACACCTGATCAGGTCCTGGGGATTTATCCATTTTATGTGTTTCAAGAAATCCAGCACTTCCTCCTCTGTAATATGGATATTTTTCAAGATGTCACCATCTATTTCCCTATATTCCCCTATATTCTATACCTTCCATTTCCTTTTCCACAGTAAACGCTGATGCAAAATATTCATTTGGTATCTCTCCAATCTCCTGTGGCTCCACACAAAGTCCGCCTTGCTGGTCTTTGAGTTGCCCTATTCTCTCCCTAGTTACCCCTTTGTCCTTGACATATTTGTAAAAATCCTTTGGATTCTCCTTAACTCTATTTGCCAAAGCTCATGTCCCCTTTTTGCCCTCCTGATTTCTCTCTTAAGTATACTCCTACTGCCTTTATACTCTTCTAAGCATTCATTCGATCTATCTTGCCTATACCTGACATATGTTTCCTCATTTTCCTAACCAAACACCTTCATCCCCTCCCCCACTCACCTACTGTACTCTATGCTACTTTCTCCCCACCACCCCCCTCCTCTAGCTTATCTCTCCACGCTTCAGGCTCTCTGCCTTTATTCCTGCTGAAGGGCTTTTGCCCGAAACGTCGATTTCGCTGCTCCTTAGATGCTGCCTGAACTGCTGTGCTCTTCCAGCACCACTAATCCATAACTCAATTTCTTTAGTCATGCTGGAAACCCCAGATTAAAGCAGCAAATATCATAAATACTGACCACATCAGGTATCATGTATGGAGGGAGATTTAAACAAAAAGAGTTCGCTCTTCAGGTTGATAACACTTCTTCAGTACTTTGGAGAATCACAAACAATTTACATACAGAAACAGAATATTATGACTGTAATCCAAACCTTTATGTATCCTTTTGCTACCTCCCTTGCCTTGCACATTACCCCATTTGACTTTTCAACCTTCTTATTTAATCATAGACCTTCTGTTTTGTACTTTCCAATCCCCTCCCACTTTTCCTGCCTCTATATTTGTTTTATTATGTGAAAGTGAGGACTGCAAATGCTGGAGAGTCAGTCGAAAAGTGTAGCATTGGGAAAGCTGAGCAGGTCAAGCAGCATCCGAGGAGTAGGAGAGTCGATGTTTTGGGCATAAGCCTTGCATTTTATTATGTTTCATATCTGTAACACTTTTCAGTTCTGACAAATGGGTAGCGATTACTTTTCTATTCGCTCATGGAATGTGGGTGTTGCTAGCTGGGCCAGAATTTATTGATAATCATTGGAGGAGATGGTAGTGAACTGACAACATGAATTGCTGCAGTTTTGGTCTTATGGACAGCCACAGCTTTGTTAGGAGAGAGTTGCAGGATTTTGACAGTGACTGTGAAAGAATGACAACATAGTTCCAAGTCAGGATGGCGAGTGACATGGGAAGAACTTGCAAATATTGGTGTTCCCATACATTGACTGTCCTTGTCCTTTTCAGTGTTAGAGCTTACAGATTTGGAAGGTGCAAACGAAGGAACCTTGACAAATTCCTGCAGTGAATCTTGTAGTTGGTACGCACACTGTCACTGTGCGTTGCTGGTGAAGAAGGTAAATATTGAAGGCAGTGGATGGGGTTTGAATCAAGTAGACTGCTTTTTCCTGCTTAGTGACGTCCAGTTCGGGTTCCGTCAGGACCACTCAGCTCCTGACCTCATTATAGTCCTGATACAAACATGGACAAAAGAGCTGAATTCCACATGAGAGATGAGAGTGATAGCTCTTGACATCAATGCTGCAATTCGACTAAGTGTGGCATCAAGGAGCCCTGGTAAAACTAGAATTAATAGGTGTCGGGGGGAATCTCTCCGCTGGTTGGAGTCATACCTGACACATGGGAAGATGGTCATGGTTGTTGGAGGTCAGTTATCTCAGTTTCAGGACACCTCTGCTGGAGTTCCTCAGGGCAGTGTCCTTGGCCCAACCACCTTCAGCTGCTTCATCAATGACCTTCCCACCATAATAAGGTCAGAAGTGGGGATGTTTGCTGATGATTGCACAATGTTCAGCACCATTCAGGACTCCTCAGATACTGAACTAGTCCATGTTCAAGTGCAACAAGATCCAAATAATATTGAGGCTTGGGCTGACAAAAGGCAAGTAACAGTTGCATCACACAAATGCCACACAATGACCATCTCCGATAAGAGACAATTAAACTTCCACCCCTTGATATACAACGGTATTACCATCACTGAAGCCTCTACTATTTTTGGGGTTACTATTGACCAGAAACTCAACAGAATTCAACTGGAGTACATACTAGTGTTGTAACTGTACTTGAACAGCTTGGCTGGGGCACCACTAGATTTGGAGCACAAGTCTTCAATAATATTGCTGAATTGTTGCCAGGGTTCATAGTTTTTTCAGTATCAAGAATCTTCAATCCTTGCTCAGAGTGAAATTAATTGATTGAAGACTGGCATCTGTGTTGCCGGGGAACCTCAGAAGGAAGCCAAAATGGATAATCCATTTAGCACCTCTGGCTGAAAATGGATGCAAATTCTTCATTCTTGTCTTTTACATTGGTATGAGGGGGTGCCTCATCATTAAGAATAGGGATATTTTTGCAGCCAGTCTCACCATTCATGAGTGGATATGCTGGACTGCTGGGGTTAGATCTGAATGGTGATTGAGGGATTGCTTCACCTTGTTTGCTGTAATTTGTTTCTGCTGTTTGATGTATAAATTGCCCTTTGTTGTACCTTCAGGTTGATACCTTAATTTTAGATATGTCCAGTGCCGCTTCTGTATTCTTCATGAAACCAGGATTGGTCTCCTAAATTGATGGTAACAATAGATTGGGGTACTTATCTGAGCCATAACAATACAGTTGTAGTTGAATACAATTCTACTGTTGCTGACATAATAATGTAGAAGATAGAGGAGTCTGAGTAGGCCATTTGATCCCTTGAACCTGCTCAACCATTCTATATGGTCATGGTTGATCACCAAGCTCATTATTTAATCCTGCCCTTCCCCCATATCCCGAAGGGGACCCATGCTTAGCCACCAGGCCTGTCGCTGAGCAATTAACAAGAAGGACTGTGAAGTTGAACCGCTTTTCTTCATTTCTCTATTTTTCTGCTTTCATACTCTATGTTTTTGTTTATTTTTCTATATTTTATGATGACACCAGAGAGCATTGATACTGTATTTTGCAACAAAATACACAAATTAATCAAATCAAACTACAAGAGATGTATCTTCTTCCTTCTTGAAAATACATAATGTTTTGACCTTAACCACTCTCTGTGACAGTGAATCCCATAGGCTCACCCCTGCCTGGGTGATGAAATTTTTCCTCATCTCAGTCCTAAAAGGTTTACCACTTGTCCTTACGTCCACCGATTCTGGATTTGCCTAGCTTCAGGACAGTCCTTCCAGTATGTAAGCTGTTTAGTCCTAGTAGAGTTTTAAGAATTTCTATGAGAGTTCCCCTACTCTCACCATGGATGCTATTTGACCCACTGTGATCTCCAGCATTTGTTGTTTTCACTTCTTTGGAAACTGATTTGTAGCATTAGCTCTACTTCTTTCTCCGCAGAAGCTATCTGACATATTAAGTAGTTTAGGTACTTTGTATTTTTGATTCACTTATTATCAACTTGAAGCACAATTGCTCTTTGAGTATATATATTTAATCCCCGGTTTAGAACTTTAATGAGGGAACCCACTTGGAATGGACAGTATCTTCTGGAATTAATCTCCCAATGGACAAAGGGAGCATTCTGGTAGATATTCCCAACTTCCATATTCTGTTTGGATGTTATGGAATGTATTTGTTTTTAAGATTTACAGCAAATGTTTCCACATTATTTCTGTTGATTACTGTGATGGGAGGTACACAGCAGAGCTTTAATCCACCACTTGCTCATTGCTCGGGTATGTTCACACAGCAGGATCTGCAAAAAAATGAGTTCTCAATGTGAGTTCTTTTGCTGTCCCGTTCCTGAAGCCCATCACAGGGTTCCCAAAACCTGTTTCTCTTTCGAACTCGTTTGCAACTTGCAGCCGGCATTCCATCCAAGGATGCTTCCTGAACTGCTGTGCTCTTCCAGCACCACTAATCCAGAATCTGGTTTCCAGCATCTGCAGTCATTGTTTTTACCTCCCTACCCGGCATTCCATGACATCACTTTCTTCCGATGTCTCCTACAGTATGTTCAGTCACAGTTGGCAATTCTAACTTAAGCACATATCCAGATTGATAGTAAAGTGCAGCTTCAGGAAACTTTGCCCTGCCAGATGTGTTGCTTTTCAGATGAGACATTACACCTTGCCTATTAATTCAGATGGACATCGGGGATTCTAAGTCACTTTTCAAAGAGCATTGAGGTCTCCCAAAACTCTTGGATAATATTCCTTCTTCACCAACACATGCAAAAGATAGAGAAATCTAATTTGTTGTTTATGGCCTGCATAATAACATAATTACCTGAGCATAATCAATTAGTTACTAAAAACTCCAGGGTATATTGAGAATATGATTAATACATACGCAAACTTGCTCTTTACAATGCAAAACTGGTACCTTAATTGCAACCCTGTATGTGTGATACAGTTGTTTAAACAATAATTTTAAGATGCAACATTTCTTCAATATTAAAAACGTGCAGGTCAGGTGAATTGGCCATGCTAAATTGCCCATAGTGTTAGGTGAAGGGGTAAATGTAGGGGAATAGGTCTGTGTGGGTTGCTCTTCGGAGGGTCGGTGTGGACTTGTTGGGCCGAAGGGCCTGTTTCTACACTGTAAGTAATCTAAAATTACTTCGAGACATGGAGAGACAAATTCAACTTGAATGACTGACAAAGCCTAGAAACCTACTCATAGGTAACCATGCATTGAGAACGCTCAGTTGTATTGTGTTCCAGATAATGCTACCATTAAGAAAAGGCACATCAAAATAAATATATTTAATTTTGTTAAATAATAGTTGTCTGAAAACATGGCAACATCAAAATCAAACTCATGATTGCTTAACACAATTCTTTAGGCTGACCCTCGCCCCCACACCCTAGGCCCTGTCATGATTTGGGCTACTTTCAGCATAGCCAGTCCAGTTCACTTAGTTATGGTCCCCATTATTAGCTTTATCTTTCTCCCTGGCATGCTATTATCCATCCCTTTGTTTGTCTAACTCTCTACCATTCTCTGTCCCTGCATCTCCACATTCTTTCCTCCACCCCCTGACTTCAGCTTATATACCACCTTTTCCTCACTACCAACAGTTCTGAAGAAGGATCAGTGCACTCAACATGCAAACTCTGCTTTCTCTCCACAGATAATGCCAGACCTGCTGAGTTCCTCCAGCAATTCTTGTTCAGGTCTCACAAATACCTGTTCATTGCTGTCTAACTGAGGCAATCTCTAATCTCAGAGGTATTGAAAAGAATCTTTCAATGCCTATGAATTTCTAAAATATTACATTAAACAACAGATTAATAACTGAAACATATGCAAATTCCATTATCAGCGGATCTTGTCTTTTTAATATTTCTGTGCAAGTGTTATGCCTGAAGCTCTGCAGATTGATATATAGCTGAAGCTCAGTCCCGAACTAATCAGATCAAACTGCCTTGTGTTTATTGTCTCATATGCTACTTTTTAGATTAAATTGTAAATAAATTGTTTTTTTTCATTTCATCTCCCTATTCATTTCTATAACCTTCCTAAAAAAAGTGGAATGGCTGTCTCATTAGTAAAATTAATGCTTTTACCATGGAATAATGCTGGGATGTCAAAATGGAGAGTAATTTTAACCACAATTATATTTTGCCTTTTTATATTCTCTTTGAAATAATATTTGATGGCATAATGACCCGTGTGAGATGATTGCATATCCTGTAAAATAAATAAATGCTCACCAAAATTAGGCATGCATTTTCTGTTAGCAGTAAAGAGGCTATGAAATAGAGGGCAGAAGAGTGGAAATAGGTTAAACAAACGACTAGTCTCAAGCTGTGCTGAAGTCCTGCTGTAAATTCCATTTGAATGCAACTACTCAAGAGCACTTATTTTATGTTATCTATATTACAAGGTGCTTCAATGTATCCACACCAAACTATCCTTTTAAAAACATACAGTCAGCTTTGAAATCAATTACTTGCCATTATAATTGCATCACCTCAACAGCTTCTACTTGTAAAACTATTGTTAATCAACAATTTTATGTAGGAGTCGAAAAGGGTGGCTCTGGAAAAGTGGATTCCAAGGTGTAAGATGAGGCGTTCTTCCTCCAGTCGTCGGGTGGCATTGATTTTGGTGATGGTGGAGTCCCAGGACATGCATGTCCTTGGCGGAGTGAGGGGGTGAGTTGAAGTAGTCAGCCAAAGGGTGGTGGGGTTGTTTGGTGCATGTGTTCCAGAGATGTCCTCTGAAATGCGCTGTGAGTTGGTGTCCTGTCTCCATGGCGCCTCACCTTCTGTCTTGTGACCCTTCAACCACATGGCAACAACAAGGACTAGTTTCCTAATCTCCTCCCCCCACTACTTCATCTCTGATCCAACCCTCCAATTCAGCTTCTTGACCCTCACTGCTCTCTATCTTTCTTCCCACTTATCTGCTCCACCCTCCCCACCGATCTATTATTACCTCCCACCTGCATCCACCTACCACCTACCACCTGCCTCCCACCTACCTTCCCCCCAGCTCCACACCCCCACCCCACTATTTATCCCCTTCACTGTTCATATTCCTCATGAAGGGCTTATGCCTGAAATGTCGTCTCTCCTACTCCTCAGATGCTGGCTGACCGACTGTGCTTTTTCAGTGCCACACTTTTTGACTAAGTTTTATTAGCACCAACTGATTACCTGCAGTTTCACCTACTTAGAGTTGCAGATCATGGGAATAGAGAGGTGTGTATGGCCACTTAAACAACTTGGAAAGATTTTACATGAACACGTACTTACTGTTAACTAGATGTGTCAAAATATTGATTACAAATACAAATTTGAAAACCAAATTGAAGTAATAAATAGATATATTCCTCACCTAAATGCAGACCCACTTTGGCTTTGTGGGAAGAGAGAACTTTGGAAATTTTATAAATTGTGAGGACACTTAGCATTGGATCATAGAACAGTGGAACATAGTACAGGCCCCACACGATGTTGTGCTGAGCGTTTATCTTAATCTAAGATCAACCTAATCTACACACCCCTTGATTTATTGCCATCCGTGTGCTTGCCCAGCAGTCACTTAAATGTCCCTATTGTCTCTGACTTACTACCACCGCTGGCAGTTCATTCTACGCATTCACCACTCTCTGCATAAAGAACCTATCTTTGAATTCTCCCCCAAACCTTTCTCCAATCACCTTAAAATTATGACTCCTCGTGACAGCCATTTCTGCCCTGGGGAAATGTCTGACTATCTACTCTATCTATGCCTCTCATTACCTTGTTCATATCTATCAAGTCACCTCTCTTTCTTCTTCTCTTCACTGTGAAAAGCCCTAGCTCACTCAACCTCTCTTCATAATACAAGCTCTCCATTCCAGGCAGCTCTTGGTAAATCTCCACTGCGTCCTCTCTAAAACATCTACATCCTGCCTATAATGAGGCAACCAGAACTGGACACAATGTTCCAGGGTTTTATACAGCTGCAGCAAAACCTTGCGACTCCTAAACTCAATCACCCTATTAATGAAAGTCAAAACACCATATGCCTTCTTAAAAACAATACCAACTTGGGTAGCAACTTTGAAGGATCTATGGACGTGGACCCCAAGATCCTGCTATTCCTCCACACTGCCAAGAATCCTATCTTTAACTTTGTATTCAGCATTCAAAGTCAACCTTCCAAAATCAATCACTTCGCATTTATCCAGGTTGAACTCCATCTGCCACTTCTCAGCCCAGGTCTGAATCCTGTCAATGTCTGTTGAAACCTGCAACAGCCCTCGACACTTTCTACAACACCTTCAACCTTTGTGTCATCAGCAAACTTGCTAACCCACATTTTTCCTTCTTTATCCAAGTCACTTCTAAAATCTACAAGGAGCAGCAGCCCAACAACAGATCCCTGTGGGACACCACTGGTCACTGACCTCCAGGCAGAATACTTTCCATCCACTATCACTTGCTGTCTTCTTTCGGCCAGCTAATTCTGTATCCAGACAACCAAATTTCCCTGTATCCTATGCCTCCTAACTTCTGAATGAGTCTACTATGGGAACCTTATTAAACACCACATCCACTGCTCGACCTTTGTCAACTTGTTTCATCACCTCCTCAAAGAATTCAATAAGGCTTGTGGGGTACTACCTGCCCCTAACAAAGCCATGCTGGCTATCTTTAATCAACTACGATTTTCCAGAAGTCATAAATCCTATCTCTCAAAAACCTTTTTAGTACTTTACTTACCACAGATGTAAGACTGACTAGTCCATAAATCCCAGGAATTTGCCTTTTCCCTTTCTTGAATAGAGAACAACATTTGCCTACCTCCAATCATCTACTACTACTCCCGTGGAGTGTAAGGATGCCTCTGGATCACAAGCACAGCAATCTCATTCCTTGCTTCCCATAGTAACCTTGGATATATCTGGTCTGGCCCTGGGAACTTATCTATCTTGATGCTTCCCAAAATTTCCAGCACATCCACTTTTTTAATATCAATCTGATCAAGCCTATTAACCTAGTTCATAGTGTTCTCACTATGAACAAGGTCCCTTTATCTAGTGAATACTGAAGGAAACAATTCATTTAGGGCATCTCCTACCTCTTCAGACTCCAGACACAAGTTCCCTCCACTATCCCTGATCGGCCCTAACCTCTCTCTGATCATTATCTTATTCCTCATGTAAGTGTAGAACACCTTTGGATTATCCTTAATCCTTCCCGTCAAGGCATTTTTATGCTCCTTCCTAGCTCTCTTCAGTTCATATTTGAGTTCTTTCCTAGCTACCCTGTAATCGTCTAAAGCTGTGCCATATCCTTGCTTCCTCAACCTTAAGTAATCTTCCTTCTTCGTCTTGGTGAGAAGTTCATAGAACATAGAACATAGAACATAGAACAATACAGCACAGAACAGGCCCTTCGGCCCACGATGTTGTGCCGAACTTCTATCCTAGATTAAGCACCCATCCATGTACCTATCCAAATGCCGCTTAAAGGTCGCCAATGAATCTGACTCTACCACTCCCACGGGCAGCGCATTCCATGCCCCCACCACTCTCTGGGTGAAGAACCCACCCCTGACATCTCCCCTATACCTTCCACCGTTCACCTTAAATTTATGTCCCCTTGTAACACTCTGTTGTACCCAGGGAAAAAGTTTCTGACTGTCTACTCTATCTATTCCTCTGATCATCTTATAAACCTCTATCAAGTCACCCCTCATCCTTCGCCGTTCCAACGAGAAAAGGCCGAGAACTCTCAACCTATCCTCGTACGACCTACTCTCCATTCCAGGCAACATCCTGGTAAATCTTCTCTGCACCCTCTCCAAAGCTTCCACATCTTTCCTAAAGTGAGGCGACCAGAACTGCACACAGTACTCCAAATGTGGCCTAACCAAAGTCCTGTACAGCTGCAACATCACCTCACGACTCTTGAATTCAATCCCTCTGCTATTCCTCACAATCTTCTCAATCATCTTCTCTTGATATCCAAGGCTCCTTCACCTTACCATTCCTTGCCTGTCTCAGTAGGACAAAGTTATCTAACACTCACAACAAGTGCTCCTTTACTAGCCTTCACATTTCTGTTGTGCCTTTCCCGTAGAACAACTGTTCCCAAGTTATACTCCATAGCTCCTGTCTTATAACAGTATAGTTTACCCTCTCCCAATTAAGTACATTCTCATACTGTCTGTTCCTATCCCTCGCCATGGTTATAGTAAAAGTTGTGGTCACTGTCACCGAAAGGCTCATTGATCATTGTACTTCTCACTATTTGGTTCAAATTACAGTATTTGGAACTTGACACATGTAAGAGATCATGGGTGAGTCAAGAAAGAACTAGGGCAATGATTCATTCAAAGTAGTCATTAACAATAACATTAGGCTGTTGGTCTGCGAGAACATATTACATTGTGTGGGAAGGTGGGGAGGAGACAGCCCGCTTACGATGTAGGACAAGAAAAATCAGGAGGTGGGGTGGGGAATCAGAAGAAGGCCTGATCAGAATATATGTGTGTGTTTGTTGGCGGGGGGGGAGGGGTGTCTGATCACTGTGCATGAGCAGTTGAAGTTAAATACAAATTGAGGGTGCCACAGCTGATTACAGTGCATCAGGGGGGCTGGTGATTGTGTGGGGGAGGTTGACCATGTGCCATGTACAGGGTAGTCACTGTTTCTCTCATTCTTCTTGGATTTGTTGCATAGTGATGATCATGTTTGTGGTGCTGCTGAATAAAAAGAAACTGTATGAAAACTCTGGAAGGAACTCTTTGGCCACTGGGAGGATTAACAGAAATGACCCTTGCAATAGCTGCACAGAAAACACATTTCCAAGCAGATTGTAATAGGAAATAGCTGGAATTGTAAGGTTGACAAAATATAATCAAGGTGACCTTTATACTAGAAGAATCAAGAAAAAAAAGCAATCAAACAAAACAAACTCAGTAAAAACGGAGTCAAAAAAAACCCAACAAACTGCAGATCCTGGAAATCAGAAACAAAAACAGTATTACTGGGAAAAAACTCAGCAGGTCTGGCAGTATGTGTGCAGAGAAAGCAGAGTTAATGTTCCAGGTCCAGTGACCCTTCTTCAGATCAGTTCTAAAGTAGTACTGACTCAAACTGATGTTGTAATCATCAAATGGAGATGTATCCAGTCTGTGTTCATGAAAAGTGTGTTTATCCATCATAAATTTTGGAATAGCATCTTTCTCTCTGAAAAGACTTCTTTAATCACCTACTTTTCTATTGATAATATGGAATTAAGTACTGCATGTATTTGTTACAAGACTGAAAATTAACTGATTTATAATTCGAGCTGGAAATAATGAACACTTTTCTAACTTTTGATATAAGCTTACAAAATACCTAAAGCATTGATCATTCCCAAAGGAATGTATATCATTATCATTATATTGGGAGGCATAAAAATATGAAAATGAAAGATGAAATGGACTGGGCCACCAACAGTGGAAAGGGCATGGGGGAAGAAAATCCTTAAATTTGCAAAAGACAATTTTCTTGACCAATGTGTTTCCAGCCCAAACAGAAAGGAAGTACAGTGGTATATGGTTCTGAATGAAGTCAGGCAAGTTTCACAGAGGGACTGTGGAAAACAGTGATCATAACATGTTCAGGATTAGAAAAGTATGGAAAAGGTCAGGAAAAACCAAAAACAAGTGTAAAATATTTCCAAAACCAGGGACCACAGTCCAAGGATATCCAGTAGGCCATTTAGGACTGAGATGAGGAGAAATGTTTTCATCCAGAGAAAGGAGCTTGTGGAATTTTCTGCCACAGAAAGTAGTTGAGGCCAAAACATCAATTGTTTTCAAGAATGAGTTAGATATAGTTCTTAGGGCTGAGGGGACCAAAGTTATAAGGAGAAAGCCAGCACAGGGCACTGAGGTGGTAGGTTAGCCATGATCATATTGAATGGCGGAGCACTGTCAGTGGGCTGAATGGTCTGTTTTCTGTGTTTCTATGTTACTATATTGAAAAAGGTTAACTTCAATGACTTGAAAAGTGATCTGGCTCAAGTGGATTGAATTAAACATTGACTAGACAAACCGTAATTGAACAATTGAGGGACTTCAAAGAGCACATGGTTTGTATATAAACGAAAAATGTTCACATGGAGGGGAAAGGAAGTTAGAACTCCCTAGATGATTAATGATACAAAAGTGAAATGAGATAGAGTAAGGAGACTTTTGACAAATGTAAAGTTTATAGTACTGTAGTGAAACAAGATAAATGTAGAAGATATAGTGGAAATCTAAAACAGGAATAAAACAGGGAAAGGCAGAGTACAAGAATACATTACCAGTTAACATAAAAATAAATCCACAAGTCTTTTATGAACAAGAGGATGTTGCCAATGGACTATAAGAGGAACTAGCAGCAGTATTCTCTTCTGAAGATATCTGATCTTCCTCAGATTACAATAATATTTGCCTTGGATACTCTTCAGCATCATGTCCAGATTTGCATGGGCCGAAATAGCATGTTTTATGGCTGGACGACACATCACAGCCAAATCACATCTTGCTTTCATTTGATGCTGACATACTTGTAATTCCAATTGGATATATATTACAGAGTAATCAGGAGCAGAAATCCCATTCATATTTCTCATTTTCATCTAGGTAATGAAGCCACTTGCAATCTTGTGTAGACACAGCCTTTCAATTTGGGATCTTCCATCTTTGCATGTTTCGACTGCTCACTCATCTTATTACTTCAATCAGCTTTCCGTCATTTCTTGCTCCTCATTGTCTATCCCCTCAATGCTTTTTTCTTAATCCAATGAGCTGATGTAATTGCGAATGCTGACATAGTTTCTGCCGCCAGCAGTTTTTTTCATATATTCACACTTGTTAAACACTTATTTTATATAGCCCCTACTTGAACTGACTCTTGAATCTCTGTTTTCTAACCTCTGATCTGCTGCTTGTATGCTGTCTGTACCCACTTGCTGCCTGCATACACTAGAATAATTTATGGGCACATGTAGTTAGTTCTGATTCATAGCAAGCAATTAAAACGAAGCTGGCAATGTTCCAGACGATGGCTAACATGTCTTTGTATAGAAGATAACTGGATTATTGGAGGGTGGAAGGGTGGGAGAACATTATGTGACTGAGTGAGTCAATTTCTTGGAGTTTACTTGACTGTCTTCAGGGTTTAAGAGAGAAATTTTCCTTAATTGGAAGAAAGTTTTTTTTCTTGATTCTTCTAAAAGAAGTAAGAACTGTGGTCAGGTGGTAACAAAAGGAAATTACACTTTTTGAGTCATTTTCTTTACTTGCTCATGTTGTCAGATAATTTAGATAACTAACAGTGTGGCCATGAGAATGTAACTACTGGCCTCATGGTCCCAGGCGAAGAGGACGTAGAGGTTGCTGATCGTATTGAGTGACTTTTGTTTAAAGGATGTTTACAGACATCTCATAGGATACTCCTATGAAGCTCCCACTGTTAAGCTGGCTTTAGACATGCACTGAGTTCACACATGAAGAACATTCAATTGGTCAAGATGCCAAAGAATTAATAATGCCCATGGCAGTGTACTCCAGCATTAATTTGCATTAGAACCTTCAGTAGAGCTAATGAGCAAAGAGGACAAGTGCATTCTTGCTTTAAAGAGTCTGAAGCTCAAAAGAAAGGAAATTATATTGCCTCATATTAGACTCATGCCTGATAAATGAGGTTCTGCACAAACAACTGAAAGTTGATAACGAGGTTCGGAAATGAAACAAAAGGAAATCAATAAGAAGAATATATTTCAAAGATATATTGTTTAATTAAAAGTAAATTCAACATGGAAAACGATGAAGAGAAATATAATATTTGAAAATTAAGCTAATAAGTTCAAGCTTGCACTAGCTCAGTGGCTAGGAAACAATGACAAGCATCATAATTAATGTTAGTTGAGAAAAGGGACTAACCTTGTCATATATTTTAAAGGAATTTATTGTGGGGGCACAGGAAGGTTACTTAAAACACAAGACTTTTTTTTAATGAAAAGGCAACACTTAATCAAATACATTTTGAAGAGCTATGGAGCCTCCACCGAGAGACAAAGCTGTTGCCTCATTTTGTGACAGAACAGACTTGTTTTGAAAGATTTGACAGGCTGAGGGCAGTGAGGCCAGACTGGATTTTCAGCTTGACTGCTTGTCTTTCTGAGAAGGTTCTCCAGGGCTTTCAGCATTTTTCACACTGCAGTGATAGGTAACTAATGAAGTAGGCGCAAATCATGTTGCCTTACCTATTTGCTTACACTCTCCTGCTTTGTAGATTCCCTCCTTAAACTTTCATTTATCTATCAAACATTATTAAATCTGAAGTTGAAACTTAAAGACTTTTCTCTGATCGTAAATGGCACATTTTAAAAAGGTTCGTGTTTTCCAATTTATTGCATCATACCTTGAAAACATCAAATATGTGGAGAAGCCTTTGAGTTTCCTTTTGCTGACTGAAACAAGGGCACTCTTGCTTTATTCCCACAACTTAATTTAAAATAATATTCCAGATTTATCTTTCCCACTTTCTTAACAATCCTTGTCCTAGTACCTTTGCCTGAATCTAAATGTCATAAGCATAAGCCAAACTTCAACAGACTTGAAGAATATTGAGGCTGCCACCACGCAGCACAAAGGGAATGCTGCACTAGCATTATTGTGGATGAAATTCCCTTGAGAATTTAATGGCATTACAGTCACTAATACTACACCATCAAATTATTTGCAGCTTCTCTTGACTGGAAACATATCTTAACCATAAATATAAATGGTTACAAAAGCAGTCATATTTTGAAAGTCTATGCTGAGTAAGTACAGTCACCATAGTCACAAAGAAAAATTGGGCTGCTCTCGCATTAAAGAAGGGTAACTAAGGGTCACCATGCCTTAGTTGAGGGACAGGGCTGAGGAGGCAGGATCTTCATGGTAACCTCAGCTACTGCAGGAATTAAACCCATGCTGTTGGGGTCACTCTTTAGCCGACTGAGCTAAATGAACCCCCGAAAAGAGAGTAATACACCTTCTGACTCTCCAAAGCCTAGAGGGACAAGGTACAAGTCAAAACTGTGCTTGAATACTCTTCACTTGCTTGGGTGAGCATAGTACCAACAAGATTCATGAACATTGACACTTCCAAGAATAATCAGTCTGCTTGATCACCATCTCATCCACGAATTGAAATAGAATCACAGCATAGCAACAAACTCTTCGGTCCAACTCATCCATGCCAACCAGGTTTTTTTCCTCCTCATTGATGAACAGAATCATGGTACTGCTTCTCAAAAAACACTGTAAATGGACCTAGAGGGTTCAAATTTTATAATCAGCTTTCCTCTTGTTCATCGCCTAGGGTATAGCTAATGCCTCATCAGTGAAAAGAAGACTGACTTCTGCCCCTTCTCACAGTGATGGGATAGAAGTTGGAAAGGGAAACAAAGTTAGTTGCGGTATGAAGTTGATACCTGAAAGTACTTGTTACTTTTGGTGGATATGATACAATGGTAACACTGTGGACTGTGACAAAGTGCACATTCATAACAGCCAAGCTACCAAGGGGTTGAAACTTGAACTCAGATTCAACTTTGTCAATGATGACTCCTTCTGCAGTCAAGTAGATGGAGGTTGCTCCCACTAGCAACCTGAATGAGCAGAACAGTTCTAAGAATGATTTGAAGACTTCTTTATTTCACATATTTGATGCCAAGGTTTGTGGTTCTTGGAAGCCTGGTTCAGTATAGCAGTCTGTCAGTTGTTTATTGCCCTGGGCGCCTTCCTTGGTGTCTCTATTGTGAGAAACTTGTTTCAAAATGTCTCTCTCATGTTGGTCTGACGATTCTCTTATAAATGGCTGTCCTCAGCCAGTTTTATCAAAGAAAATGGCTGCATGTTAATTCCAATTAATCATTATTCCACAAAACAAAGTAAATTATGCTGGAATTCCTTCTGACATTCATCTTTCTGTCTCCTATTCAATACTACAGAAGCTTGAAATCTCCACACATTTTGTGGATTTAATGGATAGCTCTGGAATCTTTGAATTATTTAATAGTCTTTTGTGATTCTTAACATAATACAGTCTGATTGGCTGAGCAGACCTCAGTGGGTGCAAAATGTCTGCTTTAGTTGCAGTTGAATCCAAAAAGCCATGTGGCTTTCAGGCGCTATGCTTAAAAGCTCCTTTGCATTCCTTTTTAAAAATATTAGTATATTCCAAATCTATATTATTAACTTTATCTTTGTGATATTATTGATGAAGATCCTCAATGCATGCATCCAGAAAGCAAGTTATGGCCATGGTTATTGCCATTGTCATGTCTGGAATTAGCAAGACATTAAGCTGAAGATGAAACTCGAACTTAACCAGGACATCATCCTAACCATGCTGCTGTAATACACAGAATCTGGGTCAAAATTCTATACACGCCACAGAATCCTACAAGTGCCACATCAAAGCACTGAAACACTTCCACCAAAGATACCTGAAGTCCATCATAATAATTTGATGGAAAGAGAAGGGGACGAACAATGAACAGTTCCTCCTCATTGCTGGGCCTTCCAGCATGCAGCCAACCCCTCAAAATATTTAGGTTAGAATGGGTAGGCAAAAGCGCCTGACAGTTAACTACAGAACAATGTTACCTGAATTGTTTTTTGCTGTTATGTGGACTTTCAAAATGTGTGGCAGCAGCTCCCAGAAGTGAGAAACATTCATTAGAATGTCAGCTGTCATGTACTCCACGGCTTACAAGGAACGTTGAGACTGAAACCCCAAGCAGATCACCAATGAGGGACAGTCTGAGCACTAGGAAGTTGGTACAAATAATACAAAGACATTATAAAAAGGAGTCTTGTAATTTTCTATACTGTAGTCCACCTCTCTTGGGCAAACAGTCTTCTAGCCCAAGTAGAGACAAGCACAGACATCTGGATCAGCATGTTATGATGAACATTTACACCAAACAAGCCAATATGCAGTTCAATGTGCTCAGAGGAAGGCCAGTAGTGGTGTAGTTGCAAGTACCGACACTGACAATTGCCAGTTCTGTCGACAAGCCCCAATCTTGTATCTGGTTCTTCAGTTGTGAGGGGACCGAAAGAAGGCAATGAAGTAATTTACTGCTTGGACATAGCTTACTAACATGGAATGTGCAACCACACCACAAAAATGGCAGTCAGTCATGAGGCAGTTCACTACAACCTGGATTCAGGGCTGGTTCCATTGGATTGGAAAATAATGAGTGTAGCTCCTTGGTTCAAAAAGGGAGTCAGAAACCAGGAAACTACAGGCCAATTAGCTTAACATCTGTCAAAAGTGATTTTAAGTGATTAGTAAAGATGTTCCAGCAAGGCACTTAGAAAAATTCAAGGTAATTAGGTCAAGTCAACAATCCTGTGAAGGGAAATTTTGTTTAACCAATTTATTGACTTTTTAAAGAATAACTTGTGCTATGTATAAAGAAGAACTGGTGAATCTACTGTACTTGAGTTTCCAGAGGCATTTGGTAAGGTGTGACATCAAAGTTTATTGTAGACAATAAAATCTCATGCTAAAGGGATAAAATATTGGCAATGAAGATTGGTTAGCTAACAGGAAACCAAAGATTTGGCATAAATGAATTAAATTGACAGAGATAGATTAAGTGACTGGGCAAATAACTGTCAAATAACATATATGTGAAATGATATGAAATTGCCCACTTTGGTGGCAAGAATAAAAAAAACTCTATAGTGAGAGATTGCAGAGCTTTGAGATGCAGAGGTACCTGGATTTCATAGTGGAGTAATTGCAAAAGGTTAGTCTGCATGTCTACCAAGTTATTGAGAAAGCTAATCAGATGTTATTGTTTATTGCAAAAGAAATGGTATAGAAAAGTAGGGAGGTAATTCTTCAAGTATACAGCACATTGACAAACCTCTATCTGGAGTACTGTGTATAATGTTGGTCTCCAATTTAAGGAAGGATGTAAATGCAATGGAAGCAGTTCAGTAAGGATTTACTCGACTTGTACATATTTATGTAAACTTTGCTGGATTAGCTTAAACTAAATTAAATTAAAAGGAGAAAAAGAAGTACACATCCAACAGCTCTGTGGAACTTGGCATTCACCTACAAACCTGTCCAGATTAAACCACATTTTGGGTTTTTCAAACCATTCTGTTCTCCCACCCCTTCCCACTCACCAAAGCCACACCTCAAACATCACTAGCCAGCAGATAAAATTCTATATTATATTTTTAATTTTATGTAAGGAACTGCAAATGGAAGCCCCTAACGAGCAGACAAATACATCAGTGCTGTACTTTACAGAAAGGACAATAGCTTCATTAGTGCGTCACTGGTGTGAAGGTTTATCAATTGGACCATTTACATCAGTTCAGGTAATGGTTAAATATTGCTGCAACTGATGAAGGCCCAGAATACTGAAGAGAACATTCTGAAATATTTACACTTCAAGTACAGTTTGAAGATTTAAAAACAACCTAGAACATGAATATACATACATTTTAGTGTGGTTCAGAGATGCTTTTGCAGTTCTTGAAGGATTAATGCTTTTTTCTACATCTTCAAACAACTTCAGTTGATAGTTTGATTCTACAGTATATCAAACATATTCTCTGCAAGCCTCACTCCCATAAGATTAAACCAGTTTGTATTCTGAGAGAAAACCCACTGCACCACAGCAAGAAAATCTCCTTTGAATCCATCCAATTAACGACAACCCTATAGGCAACTTCAGTTGCTATAGCAACATCACTGTCTAATCAATACTAGATGCTGGTTTCTATGGGGAGTCTATGAGAGATTCAGGGATAATCTGGCAAAAAAAAGCTGAAAAAAAATATTGCTGTATATAAGAAAAGGGCATCCAAGAGAGTAAAATATTTAATACATACAGAGTAGAATTTGGGAATGTGTACCGAATTGCTTTCCATGAATGTGGTAAAACTAACAGGTTTTCTATTTCCTAATGAATGTTAAAATTGCTTTTATTACAGCCTTTCTAAGACTAGCACTCAGTGTTTTTCAACATCTTTAGCAGCATTTTCTTTAAATTGTTTACTCATATCATTTTAAAGGACAGGGAAAATTATTATCTACTGACAAACAGCAGTTTCTGCTACACTCAGAAAATAAGAGAAATTATTTAGA
The DNA here is from genome assembly GCF_047496795.1 of Chiloscyllium punctatum. Classification (NCBI taxonomy): domain Eukaryota; kingdom Metazoa; phylum Chordata; class Chondrichthyes; order Orectolobiformes; family Hemiscylliidae; genus Chiloscyllium; species Chiloscyllium punctatum. The sequence goes on from NC_092744.1 coordinate 31,838,772, forward strand.
AGGGAGAGCAATTTCTTTCACTTCTGCTTTGTCCTGAAGACTGATTGATAGTACAAGTTCTTTGGGTGTCAATACACCTCCAGTACTTGACTCGAGTATTCTTCATGGTTGAACCTCGGAAAATTGTGTTGAAACATTCTTCAATCATTGAGACTAATGCTAATCCTGTCTTTCTCCAGTTGTCAACATGAGTAGACTTGCCAGAGGGGCCATTGCATGTTAATGCCGTAACCCTGAGTAGGATGTTACCACAGCTTTCAACTGGCCATTGAAAGGAAAACAGATCGCAGCTGATGCAGTGGAAAGCAGCCTGATTTATGGCCAGAACTTGGTTCTTTAGGTAGATGGAAGTGGGACTTCCACTCCTCAGTGGACAGAAATCCTAAATTCCAAATCTTAGCCAATCTGATTTGTTAGCAGCTCCTCGCTGTCCTGGCAGTGCCATAGCACAGTAGTGGGCACTGACAGGACAGTAAGGGGCAGCTGGGACTAGGTTAACAATGTGCTTTTAGAGCAATGAAGGATCCAATAGGGATAAGTGGGGATTGCATGACAGAATTTGGAGGCCAGGCAGCAAGAAATGCTTTCCTTCCCAACCTTTTTCAATCTTGACTCAAAATAATGAACAGTCCATTTCCACTCTTCTGCTCATGCCATGGGTTATGGTGTGGTCAGCTGGGTTGGTAATAAGTTCAATTTACCTTTATTAATCAATTTAAATATAATCAACATGCTGCCAATTTCAGCAACAGGCTACCCCTACTATACTGAGGGGCAAGCTTGTGGACTATGGGTGGGAAAGTGGTGGGCTCTGCACCCCTCGTGCCTTAAGTGCTCCTCTTTGGAAAATCTACCAAGCAGCAGGAGGTAAAATCCAGACCCCTGTCTTCCATTATTCTCATGCATCCTCCAACTATCATTGGTCACAGAAACCAATTCTAGCACCCACATATACTGCCACCTCAGCTGAAGTCAGCAAAATCAGCTGGTCTAGATCTGGAATCCTATTGTTCTATGTAGGAACAATGTAAGCTATTCAGTCCTTTGAGTCTATGTACCACTTAATTATATCATGCATGTTCTCTCTCTTAACTTGATTTACCATATTTGTTTGGTGAAGCTTTGGTGAAGTTACCCAATAACCAATCACAATTATTTTCTGAAGCAGGTTAACAAGATTAAATTTGGAAAATATTGCTTGGTAGATGATAAGACCAGATGTACTGATTTTGAGACTTATCTTTAAATACATCCTTCTTGGAAAAGTTGGTAGTAAACAGTAGGTATTAGTGCTGAGCCTCTGTATATTCAATGGTAGTTAGGGAATGTAGCTGCAATTGGTATTCATGTACTACTTTACAAGGAGGTTAAAAGGAAGCACTTGTGTAGGTCCCTAGTCTTTGTGTCAGAAGCTGCAGATCCAAGTCCAACTTCGGTACTTGCTGGCCTCGAAGGAGAGTTTATGATGAGGTTTAGCAGATTGATAATCAGCCTGTTAATCCTTTTAATGTTTCCCATTATAATCCCAAAGGGGAAATAGTGTATATGAGTATACAACAAAAAGCAATGCATTTGTAAAATGCGAATACTTGCCACTTGTTCAGAAGAAGACACTTTTTTTAATGTCAGATCTAAAGTCAAATACAAAGGTATACTCATGCCATGTTGGTGACCACAACATTGCGACTTGTACCAGTCAGTGCAACTTTGAGATTTTTTAACAATTTCTGTTAGAGTACTTTATATGAAAGTCAGACTTTACGATATAATTTGATCAGTTATTAAACAAATAAAAGGAATCATCTCCATCACAAACTGTCCCGCTCTAAAATATTAATGGTCATTAATTACTGTGTAACATAATTTTACTCAGTAAACGGCATACGACAAACAAAAGGTCCAGGAAATACACATTTGCCATGGAGTTAAATGACACTTGTCAAAACTCAAAATGAATATGGCAATTAATATTTATTTTTAAAGCACTACAGTTATATTCTGTACCTTATGGATTCATATCCATCAACTAGGAATTTAAATATGAATTTTATGTATTGAAGGGTAGAAATGCATTTTCATTCTCGTATATTGCAATTTGGATAATTAAAAATATGCAATGGATATGCAAATTACAAATTATTTCAACCTTTACGATATCTGTATTATCTATTGGTCCTGGTATCTTTCTTCTCAAAGAGCATTGATCATATTGGCAGTTTCAGCCTGTGGTGAATTCAAAGTGATATGAAGTGACAAAATTTAGAGTCAAATCACGTAAGGAGATGCTGCAGCCTGATTTTATCAGGATCAGTTATGTTTTAAATGTTTCCTTGTATTTTCTGTGGATCTATGCAATAAACCATATAAATATAATAGTGCAGTGTATCAGATAACAGTATTTCTCTCTCCCTATAATGGTATATCCTCATGAATCACAGTAAACTCAATGGCATGTTTATATTCAATTTTTGTATTTTTATTCTAAACCTTATAGAGATAATGCATCACCATCATTTTAAATAACGTCTGCGCACTGAAAGTGTCAGTAATTCGCTCTTCAGATGTGCTAAATAATAAATAGTATAGCAGTAAGTGATGTCTGCATAAGTCACTCATAAATTGCTGCTACAATTTTGAAGATCTCCTTTAATTCAGTTTCACGCATCAGTCACATAAAAATATAAAAAGACAAGTGAAATGGTAACTAGATTGTAAGTTTAGATTTGTCGATAGCTGTGTTAGCTACATGGCTGAAGTATAGCTCTGTGAGAAGATGCACGTTGTGGTCGGATACTGAGATGCACTGACAAGAAACATCCATAAACCCTTCCTGCTCTGCGCTACAAGGGTACTCTGAACCAGAATATTGCCAGTAGCTGTACACATGGCCTCCGTGCTTCAAATGAGAAAAGATAACAATCAGTTGATCTCTTACTGTTGTCCACAAAGCTTTTCTGGAAGTGACATGTACAGTTTTGTTGAGGGATAAGAATTGTTCGGGTGCATGAGGTTCCCAATTCAGGAAATGTAAAGGGAGAAAAATCAAAGGAAAATTAAAACAACTGAATGTTACAGCACTGAAGATCATTCAGTCCATTGTGTCTGTGGCAGTTTTTTAAAAGACCCACACAGGTAGTCACATTCCATAGTAGTTTCCCCATAAGTCTGCAAATTCAGCCTGAGGTTAGATAATAAAAGAATAATAATTTGATGTATAGCACTATTATCAGTTCTCATAATGTTGGACCTCAATTAGCTCTAGTTACAGATGGGCATAGGCTTGATACATGCATACATTTTCTATTTTTTGATATGCTTATGCACGATTATTAAAATAAATTAGCAGATGCTTTCTTGTAGTTGGTCATTATACCCGATAGGACCTAGTTTATCAGACAAATTCTACCACAGTTCAAAGTAAACTGAAAATACAATTTGAACATCTACCATGTAAACTGGATTAGCAAATGAATTAATTTAAAATGATTGTTCATTAGGAATATTACATACGAAAATTGTGTGTTGAAAAAATAGTTTAAAGGCAAAGATGATGAAGCATTGATGAAAAATAATGTATGTTAACTTAACATTAAAGACAATTTAATTTAGTGAATGTGTATATAATCAGTTTTCTGCAATGGAAAAATACCACGATTCTCAGTAAAACCGCAAAGAGACTGTGTTGCTATGGTGACACATCTTGTAAAGCCTTACCATGTTTATACATAGCAGCGTTTGTTGAGCATCCTTGTTACCCTTTGAGTCTGGTGTGCAAAATTAAACCAAAAAGAAATCAGGATAAAAATGTGAAAACTGTTTTGAAAATATTCATTCTACAATACTGGTATCATGTTTGTGATTTCACACAATATTCCATGTTATTGTTTAAGAACTGAGTTTCTAAAACAGGTTTTTTCAGGAACTATGCATGTCCAAAGCTTTCTGACAAAGAAGACAACTCTTTTAATTAATAGGTCCACATACGGCTAAGCAGTGTTACCATTATGATTAATAAGAAATTAAGATATACTAAAACTAGAAAAAAAGGTCCAACTCATTTCATCCCACTAAGGCAGACGGCTTCAAATATGAGAAAATATGCTATGATGAAATTGCACAAATACTCAATTATTTTTGTTAAATTTTTCCCTCAGCCATCAAAACCTGTACCCTTTGCTTTAAATGTGCTACCTATTCACTATGCCACCATTCTACGTCATGCTCTGACAAGCTAAATGCCTAACATTACACATGAAGGTAAGTTTTCAGCTGAGCTCCCCACAATGTGCACTTGGAGCTGGGCTCACTGGGCAAAGCAGGAATCATGATTTGCTTCTTTTGTCCTCTTTAACCAGATATTAAATTGCATATGAGAATCATATATAATACATAAACAATTGGGATCTTTTGAAGAATATAAAGATTATGGGGGCACTCTTAAGAGGGAAATCCAGAAAGCAAAGAAGGAATATGATATAAACTTTGTAGATAAGGTTAAGGATAATCCAAAGAGATTCTACAAGTACTTTAAGAGTAAAAGAGCAAATAGAGACACAGTAAGGCCCCTTAAAGATCAACAAACTCATCTTTGTGTTAAACTTTAGGAGATAGGAAATACGCAGAGAAAAAATGAGGTACGAAGGTAAACTGGCCAAAAATATAAAGGAGGATAGTAAAACCTTTTTTTAGGTATGTGAAAGGCAAAAAAATGGTTAAGACTAAAATTGGGCCCTTGAAGACAGAAACAGGGGAATATATTACGGGGAACAAAGAAATGGCAGAAGAATTGAATTGGTACTTCAGATCTGTGTTCACTGGGGAAGACACAAGCAATCTCCCTGAGGTAACAGTGGCTGAAGGACCTGAACTTAAGGGAATCTATACTTGCCAGGAATTGGTGTTGGAGAGACTGTTAGGTCCGAAGGTTGATAAGTCCCTGGGGCCTGATGGTCTACATCCCAGGGTACTGAAGGAGGTGGCTCGAGAAATCGTGGATGCGTTGGTGATTATTTTCCAGAATTTGATAGATTCGGGATCAGTTCCTGCGGATTGGAGGTTGGCTAATATTGTACCACGTTTTAAGAAAGGTGGGAGAGAGAAAGCAGGAAATTACAGACCAGTTAGTCTGACCTCAGTGGTGGGAAAGATGCTGGCGTCTATTATAAAGGATGAAATTACGACACATCTGGATAGTAGTAACAGGATAGGTCAGAGTCAGCATGGATTTATGAAGGGGAAATCATGCTTGACTAATCTTCTGGAATTTTTTGAGAATGTAACTCTGAAGATGGATGAGGGAGATCCAGTAGATGTAATGTACCTGGACTTTCAGAGAGCTTTTGATAAAGTCCCACATAGGAGGTTAGTGAGCAAAGTTAGGGCGCATGGTATTGGGGGCAAAGTACTAACTTGGATTGAAAGTTGGTTGGCTGACTGGAAACAAGAGTAGTGATAAACGGCTCCATTTCCGAATGGCAGGCAGTGACCAGTGGGGTACCGCAGGGATCAGTGCTCGGACCGCAGCTTTTTACAATATATATTAATGATATAGACGATGGTATTAGTAATAACCTTAGCAAATTTGCTGATGATACTAAGCTGGGTGGCAGGGTGAAATGTGAGGAGGATGTTAGGAGATTACAGGGTGACCTGGACAGGTTACGTGAGTGGGCAGATGCATGGCAGATGCAGTTTAATGTGGATAAATGTATGGTTATCCACTTTGGTGGCAAGAACAGGAAAGCAGATTACTACCTAAATGGAATCAATTTAGGTAAAGGGGCAGTACAGAGAGATCTGGGTGTTCTTGTACACCAGTCAATGAAGGTAAGCATGCAGGTACAGCAGGTAGTGAAGAAGGCTAATAGCATGCTGGCCTTCTTAACAAAAGGGATTGAGTATAGAAGCAAAGAGGTTCTTCTGCAGCTGTATAGGGCCCTGGTGAGACCACACCTGGAATATTGTGTGCAGTTCTGGTCTCCAAATTTGAGGAAAGACATTCTGGCTATTGAAGAAGTGCAGCATAGGTTCACAAGGTCAATTCCTGGAATGGTGGGACCACCTTACGCTGAAGGACTGGAGCGACTGGGCTTTTATACCCTTGAGTTTAGAAGACTGAGAGGGGATCTGATTGAGACATATAAGATTATTAAAGGATTGGACACTCTGGAGGCAGGAAACATGTTTCTGCTGATGGGTGAGTGCCGAACCAGAGGACACAGCTTAAAAATACGGGGTAGACCATTTAGGGCAGAGATGAGGAGAAACTTCTTCACCCAGAGAGTGGTGGCCGTGTGGAATGCTCTGCCCCAGAGGGCAGTGGAGGCCCAGTCTCTGGATTCATTTAAGAAAGAGTTGGATAGAGCTCTCAAGGATTGTGGAATCAAGGGTTATGGAGATAAGGCAGGAACAGGATACTGGATTAAGGATGATCAGCCATGATCATATTGAATGGTGGTGCAGGCTCAAAGGGCAGAATGGCCTACTCCTGCACCTATTGTCTATAGGAGAGATATTAAATGAATATTTCACATCGATTTTACTGTAAAGAAACAAATGGAGGCTATAGAACTCAGGGAAATAAATATTGATGTTTTGAAAACAATTTACACTAGGGAAGAGGAAGTGCTGAAGGTCTTCGAAAACATAAAGGTGGATAAATCTCTGGGACTTGATCAAATTTATCCCAGGTCTCTGTGCGAAGTTGGGGAGGAAGTTGCAGGACCCCTAACAGATATCATCTGCAACCACACGTGAAGTGCTGGAGGGTGGCTAATGTTGTGTCTTTATTTAAGAAAGACTGTAAGGAGAAGCCTGGGAACAATAGACCTGTGAGTCTCACATCAGTGCTGGGTAAGTTTTTTGGGGTGATTCTGAAAGAGAGCATTTACGTGCATTTGGAGAGGCAAAGACTGATTAAGGATAGTCAGCATGGTTTTATGGGAGGGAAATTGTGTTCTATAAATTTGATCAAGTTTTTTAAAAAGTAAACAAAAAGATTGATGAGGACAGAATGGTAAACTTTGTTTACGTGGACTTCAGTAAAGCCTTTGATAACGTTCCACACAGTAAGAGTAATTAGTAAAGTCAGATCACATAGAATTCAGGATAAATTTGAAATTTGCTTTCCAGGTAGACAGGATGGTTAAGAAGGTATTTAGCATGCCTGCCTTCATCGCTCAGACCTTTGAGGATAGGAATTGAGATGTCATATTGAAGTTGTACAGGACATTGGTGAGGCCTCTATTGGAACAGCGTGTGCGATTCTGGTTGCTCTGTTATAGGAAGGATATTATCAAACTGGAGAGGGTTCAGAAAAGATTTACAAGGATGTTGCCAGCAATGTGAGTTTGAGTTATAAAAATAGGCTGGATAGGTTGGAACTTTTTTCACAGGAGCACAGGAGGTTGAGGAGTGACCTCATAGAAGTTTATAAAACCATGATGGGTACAAAGGACTTTGCTATTAAAAGCTAGGGGACATATTTTTAAGGTGAGAGGAGAAGGATTTAAAAAGGATATGTGGGGCAACTATTTTACACAGAGAGTGATTAGTGTGTGGAATGAACTACCAGAGGAAGTGGTGAATGCAGGTACAGTAACAAAAGACATTTGGATAAATACAAGAATAGGAGAAGTTCGAAGGGAAATGGGCCAAATGCAGGCAGATGGGACTTGTTTGGTTTGGGAACAATTAACTGCATCTCTGTAACAATTAATTGCATTTTTGTGGCATCTGCAGTGTGGTACATGTCTTGAGGATTTCACAAGAGTGTAATCAAATAAAATTTGATACCAAGCCACAAAGGAAGAGATTAAAGTAGATGACCACAAGTCTGGTCTGGTCTAAGGTGGATCCTATAGGATGAAAGTGAGGTACAATGCTAGGAAGGAGTGAGGCCATAGACAAATCTGAGGGAAAACATGAGTATTTTAAAATCAAGGTGTTGCTTAAATGGGAGCCAGTGTATCTAATGAGCATTGCTTTGATGTGTGAACAGGAATCAGGGATGGGAAAAATTTGGATGATCACAAGTTTCATGTCCAAGTTCAGCCAGGAAAACATCAGCACAGTCAACAAAGACATGGATGAGATTTTCAGCAAAAGATAAGCTGAGGCAGGAGTGCAGAGCCATTATATCATCCATCTTAGATCCTGAGTCCTCAGAATAACAACAACACTTTTAGTTTAACCATTTTGCTAAAACATTTGCACTAATTCCAACTTTTGGACGTAAGTGATCAAAGAAAAGGTTTCTTTCATTTCTCTGTTCTGTAACAATCTCCATGGGTATAACCTCTTTGGCTACTTGGAATTAATTTTGAAAATTCACTTGCTACAAATAGTACTTATCAAAATATTGGGGTCTAAAAACTTGAAGATTAAAAGATTTAAAATCACCAAAGCTAAAGATATTAATACAGAAGATTTGATTCAATTCAACTCATTTTAAAAATAGTCAATGCAATAAGGTAGTCATTTACTTTTCCAAAAGCTCATGAAAACCATTCCATTGATCCTACATGGCTTTAAATGCACTTCTATTTAAAATTTAACTGAGTTGGCTGTATGGCTAGTTTGTGATGCAGAGTGATGTGAAAAATATGGGTTCAATTCCCATACCATGGGACATGGACGTTGTTGGCTAGCAAGCATTTTTATTGTCTGTCCCTAGTTGCTCTTCGACCCAGCAACAGTGAAGGAATGGTGACTTATTTCCAATTCAGGATGGTGAGGGGCTTGGAAGGGAAATTGCAAGTTGTGGTGTTGCAATGTATCTCTTGCCCTTGTCCTTCCAGATGGAAGTGACCCTGTGTTTGGAAGGTGCTGTCTAAGGAGATTTGGTGAACTTCTGCAGTGCATCATGTACATGGAACACATCATTGCTACTGGGTATTGGTGACAGAGGGAGTGGATGCCTTTTCTTCCTCAGGCAGGTCAGGAAAATTAGCATGTCCATAAGCACCCTCACCAACTTCCACAGCTGCACCATTGACATTATTGCTTTGGAGCCTCCTGTGAAGCGCTGCTGTACTGTGTTTTCTGGAATTTATTTGGTTCCATTTCTGCTTCGTCTGGTTGCTGGTTCAGGAATTTCTAGAAACATGGCACTCAGCTATGGACTCCATCAACAAGCACATTGACCTGGACTCAATATACCAGCCACTACAATGAACAACCGGAACCAGCAACCAGAAGCAGCAGAAATGGAACCAAATAAATTCAGGAAGACACGGTACAACAGTGCTTCACAGGAGGCTCCAAAGCACTGAAGGTGCCACCTAGACAGGGGACGAAAGGCCTGGAATGGCAACTGCTCTGCCAGGATCATAAGAAACTACAGAAGCTGGTCTGCACAGCTCAGACCATCACGGAAGCCAACCTTCCATCCATGCACACCATTTACATGGCTCACTGCCACAGAAAGGCTGTTAACATCATCAAAGACCCATCAGACCCCGGTAATGATCTCCTACAACTTCTTCTGTCAGTCAGAAGACACAGAAGCTTGAACACACATACCAGAAGGTTCAGGAAGAACTTCTTCTTGGCCATTATTAGATTGATGAATGGACTCTCTAGCCTCAATATTGCTAATCTTGCTAACACTGATCTTGCCTCGTGCAAGCCCTGTGCAATGTAATCTGTATACTTTTGTCTAAGTCTTTTTACAGCCTCTGAGCTATACAGCCTTGCTTACTGTGATCTGCCTGTACTGCTTGTAAACAAAGCTTTTGTACACGTGACAATAAATCAATCAAATCAAATCAAATCAAATGCTGTTCATGTGTTGCTAATCAAGCAAGCTGCTTTGTCCTGGATGGTGTCAAGCTTCTTGAGTGTTGTTGGAGTTGCACTCATCTTGGCAAATAAGGATTATTCTTGACTTGTGCCTTGTGAATAGTCAACAGGCAGAGGGGAATCAAGGGGGTTGAGTTACTCGACACAGTATTCCTAGTTTCTGACCTGCTTTTGTTGCCACTGTGTTTATGTGGCAAGTCCAGTTGAGTTTCCAGTCAATGGTAACCTGCAGGATGTTGATAGTGGGGGATTCAGTGATGGTGACTCCATTGATTGTCTCTTGTTGGAGTTGTCATTGTCTGGCATTTGTGTAGTGCGAATGTTACTTGCCACTTTTCAATCCAAGATTGGATATTATCCAGGTCTTGTTGCATTTAAACAAGGACTGCTTCAGTGTCTGAGGAGTCATGAACATTTAAACAAGGACTGCTTCAGTGTCTGAGGAGTCATGAACAGTGCTGAATATTGTCTAATCATTGGTGAACATCACCACTTCTGACCTTACAATGGAGAGAAGGTCATTAATGGAGCAGCGAAAGATGGTTGGACCAATGAAGCTACCCTGAGGAGCTCCTGCAGAGATGTCCTGGAGCTGAGATGACTGACCTCAACATCCACAACTATCTTCCTATGTGCCAGGAATGATTCCAACTAGTGAAGAGTTTGTCCCCTTATTCTCATTCATTTTAATTTTGCTAGGGCTCCTCTAATGTGGCCTTAATGTCAAATGCTGTCACTCTCACCTCACCTCTGGAATTCAGCATTCTTGTCCTTGTTAGAATCAAGGCTGTAATGAGGTCAGGAGCTGAAAGGCCCAACCAGAATCCAAACTGGACAAGAGAGAGAGTAGCTTGTACTAAACAGGTGTTGCTTGTTAGCGCTGTTGATGATACTTCCCACCACTTTATTGATGATTAAGTGTAAATTGATGGGGTGGCTATTGGCCAGATTGAATATGCCCTGCTTTTGTGTAAAGAACCTAACCAGACAATTTTCCACATTGTTGGGTTGATGCCAATGTTGTAACTGCACTGGAAAAGCTTGGCGAGGGGAGTAACAAGTTCTGGAGCACAGGTTTTCAGTACTATTGACGGAATGTTGACAGGCAACCATAGCCTTTGCAGTGTCCAGCGCCTTCAACCATTTCTTGACGTAACGTGGAGTGAATAGAAAAGGTTGATCGACTATGATACTGGGAACCATGTGAGGAGTCCAAAATGGATCATCCATTCAGCACTTATAGAATCACAGAGTTATAGAATTCTTACAATGTGGAAACAGGTCCTTCGGCCCAACACGTCCACACCGACCTTCCGAAGAGTATCCCACCCAGACCTATTCCACCCTAACCTGCACATCCACTTCTAGCTGAAGATTGCAGTGAATGCTTCAGCCTTATTTTTGTACTGATGTGTTGAGCTTTTCAATCACTGAGGATGGGGATATTTGTGGAGCCTCCTCCTTTAGTGGGTCGCTTAATTGTCAACCACTGTTTACTACTGGGTGTGGCAGGACTGCAGAACTTAGATTTGTTCTGTCAGTTGTCGGTTCACTTAGCTCTGTCTATCAAGTGCAGCTTAAGATCTTTTGTATGCAAGTGTCCTCTTTAATAGCTTCACCAGGTTGACATTTCATTTTTAATTATGCTTAGTGCTGTGCCTGGCATGCCCACCTATTGAACCAGAACTGATCCTATGGCTCGATGGTAATTGTTGAGTGGGGGGGCAGTGTGCCAAACCATGAGGTTGCAGATTGTGTTGAGGCATAATTCTGCTGCTGATGATGGGCCACAGTGCTGCATGGATGCTGAGTCTTGAGTTGTTAGATCAGTTCGAAGTCAGTACCATTTAATACATTAATAGTGTCACTCAATACAACAAAGGTGGGACTTTGTCTCCATAAGGACTGTCTGCTGGTCACTTTAATCAATAACATGGTGAACAGATACATTTGTTGCTGATAGATCGGCAAGGGTGAGGTCAACTATGTTTTTGCCCCTTGTTGGTTCCCTCACCACCTGCTGCAGACCCTATCCAGCAGCTATGTCCTATTGGGGACTGACCAGCTCGATCAGTCGTACTGCTGCTGAGGTCGCATGAAGGTCCCACTTTCTCAACCTTGCCCATCACCTGAGGTGTGGTGACCCTCAGGTTAAACCACCACCAGTCATCTCTTTCTAACAAGAGAGCAACCCCATAGCCCTCTGAAACTATAGCAACTTTATCTTTATAAATTAAAATTAGATGTTAAGTTTTTTTTAAAAGTGCTCATAATTGTTAAATAAGACAATGCCCTTTAAAATCTGTTTTCGTGTAATTATAAAACAAAAATGCTGATTTATTTGTCTCACCTTCTACTTATTTTGGGCTTTTCATCCATCACTTTAAACTTAACACAAAGTTCAGTTGAATTATTCAACATGCAGGTTTACTGCTGTATCATATATTCATAAGCATCTTCTATAATCTTACTATTTACCATCCACTAATCTTTCTATGTGTGATCAGCTATGGTTATTGTATCATGTCACGTGTGCGCACATATGATGCTTCTGTACTGCATATACAGCCTTTATAATAAAGCCATTCTCCACTTCCACCTTGTGTACAAATGTATTTTATGTATATATAAACCTGAGTTTCCTTCCAACAGCCACACAATAAAACTGTTCTGTTAATGTCACCTTCAAACAGACAGCCAACAGCATAAAACTGATAACATTTCATGCTTCTCTCTTGCACATACCACACTGTTAATGAAGCTATACTGTCACTCAACCCATAGACAACACATTGATGCAATAATTCAACTTCTAGTGCTCTTTCTGATCAAGAAATTTGATAATATCATCAATAGATATTTGTAATCAATGATAGCCTATTTTGGGGTGGGTGTGGTCGGTGTCAATGGTAACTTAATCTATACTATTTTTATGTCTCTTATTCACATATTTGATATATAAGAAATTCTAATAAAACATAATAAATCTGTAATTCCAATAAATCACAATAAATCTGTAAATTTGTAAAGGTAACGTTCAATGTTCTCGCTATTTGAATGTGTTTTTTTAAAATAGCAACCTTTTGTTTCAGACAATGAAGGACAGAACTTTACTTGAACTCATCTAGTTCTCTCTACTTCCTATTTGACATCAATGACTGAAGGAATATGCCAATGCCATCAAAGTTTTGGGCTGAAATTAGATATTGCAATAACAAGTCCAATAATCAATTGTTTTAAGTTTGCTCCCCTACCATTTTCACAAGCAATTTCACATGGCCTCATTGATAACGAGTGTTATGCTTCACAATTTGAAATGTTTTTCGGAAGCCAGTACAGACATGATGGGTCAAATGGCATTCTGTACAGTAAAATTCTCTGACTCTAATATATATATAAATGACAAACCTTTCATCTAATTGGATGCCTGTCAGTTGGATGGTGATGAGGGTTGGATTTTCTGTCAGAGTACCTGAATGAATTCTACAAAAAAAGATTGTTAAATGTCCATGAAGACTTGGTAGATTTTGAAAAAATAGATGAAAGAATATATTGTAGGCTTTACAGATTGCATGAAAGATTGGCCAAATTTAATTTGAGTATCTTTGGCTTGTTACAAGTGTTTACTGGATTATATTATGCTGTCTTATTAAGATGTTCAACTGGTTATTCATATAGAAGGAGATCATTTTATCTAAGATGTTTACTTCATTTAAAAACAAATCCTGGGGCAACTGTCATTTCCAAAAACCTTCATGGAATTAACAAGATAGTCCATGATCACGCATTGAATAGAAGACTCAGCGATTGCCAGATTTCAAAATACTAGACTAGGTATCAATGCAACAGAAGACTTAAAGTTGGACTGAACGTTGATGAAAGTACCATTTACAAATCAGGCGTTCCAACAGAAGACTAATTTGAATAATTATAGTGCGTGAATGAATCGCAGAAATCTGCAAGGCAGAGATATAAGATGCTTCAGGTGTTACTGGAAGTATCATTAAATATCAACATAGAAACTAAAAGCAAATGTAGGCTGTTCAGCCTTTAGGGCCCACTCTGCCACTCAATATGATCATGGCTGATTGTCTATCACACCATACTCCCACTTTCTTTCCATACTCTTTGATGCCTAAAAATTCATCAATCTTTATCTTGAATATATTCAGTGACCCAGCCTCCAAAGCTTTCTGTGGTAGCAAATTCCACAGGTTGGTCACCCTTCTGCTCGAAGAAATGATTCTTCATAAACGGCCTACCCTGTATTTCCCAAGTCATTTAGGATGGGTGGGCCATTTAGGAAGAATCATTTCTAATTTCCAAGCAGGGTAAACACCCGCTCGCATCTCATCTGTCTAGACAATCAGAATTTTATATGGTTCATTCAGATCCCATCTCATCCTTCTAAACTCTAGTAAATGCAGGTTCAGTCAATCAAATCTCTTCTCATACAACAGTCCTACCATCCCTGGGAACCAGCCTAGTGAACCTGATCCTGAAGGGGTTAACTGCCCAAAGTGAAGAAGGAAGGTCTTCAAAATGAACATGACAAGGAGAATTCTGAAGATGATGAAAGTAGTGATAAATTCTAACAGATTGAACTAGTTACAAGGGAGTTTAGTCCAATGTTGAAGACTCTTTTGACAAGTCTGATGAAGAGACCATTTTAGTTCTAAAGAACTAGATAGTGCTTGTACTTCCACAGTACGTTGACTAAATTTGTTAAGTTGCTTCACTGAGTAGTGAAGATAAACGAAAATGTAATGAATATAAAAGTACTAATTGCTTTAGGTTTGGTGATAATAACGTATTGAGGTCACAAATTCTTAATAAACACTCAACTCAGTCTCTAGCAGGATAACAATGTTGATGTGTCAACCTTTGATTTTAAAAAAAGTATGAATTAAGTCTTATATGGAGCATTATAAAGCAACAGTTTGTTGGAAAGTCATTAATCTCTAGTTTAACTAACAGAAGATTATTGTATTTCCTTGACAGAGAGATTAATGGTAACATGAACAAAACAACTGAATTCCAGAGGTGTGGGATCAAAGATCCCTGGCAAAATTGAAGTCAATGAGAATCAAGGGGGAAATGCTTCACTAGTGAAAGTCAAATTTATTTCCACTAGAGAAAAGAAGATGGTTATGGCTGATGGACTTCGATTATCTCAGCTACAGGCGGTCACTACAAGAATGCTCAAGGTAATGTTCTCAGCCAGCCAATCTTTACCTGCTTACCCTCCACCATAAAGTCCGAACTGGGGATGTCCACTGTTGATGGCACAAAGTTCAGCAACATTTTCAGTTTCTGACATATTGAAGCATTCCACGTTTATATACAATAAGATGATATTCAGTGTTGGGCTGATAAAGGAAAAGTGATATTCTGTGCTGACTTACTCACCTCCATACTCCCTTCTTGCCTATCATTTACCACAATTCAGGTGGGTGATAGAGTATTCCCCACTTGCCTTAACGAGTGCAACTCACAAGGCTCAACACCGTCCAGGTGAAACAATCTGGACTAGCAACCCATTTTGCACTGTAAGGAAGCACTCCCTTAAATTCTAACACAAAGGGGCAGCACTTGTAGCATATGTGATGCACTGCTGAATTCACCAAAGCTCTTTCAACTGTACCTTCCAAATCCAGGAGCTTTACCATCTTTAAGAACCAGGGCAGTGCATGCTTGGAAACACCACCACTTGGAAGTTTTTCTCCAAATCACTCATCATCCTGTGTTAGAATTACATCACGTTCCTTCACTGTAGCTGGTTCAAAAACTTCCTCACTAATGGCACTATTGATGTACTTTGATCAACAATTCAAGAAAGTGGTCATTCAGCAGCTTCTCAGTTACAATGAGGAGTGCAACAAATACTGTCTTGCCAGTGGTGCTCATATCCCATGAATAGAAACAAATGATCATATACTGAAAAGAAACTCAATAGTGCAAGAGAGAGACCTCCTAATGATAGTTCTGGCAGATGTAAAAGTTGAAGTGGAGGCTGGAACTTGAACAGATTAGACAACAAAATTAAGGTCACAGAAGAGCCTTGCAATACAACCAGATGCCATCATGTCCATGAAATTTGGTGGCTGTGAATTAGGCTAAATCAGTAAGAGAGATAGAAAAAAAGGGAGTTGGATAGGTAGCTTATTCTGAGGAATCAGATCAAGATCAGCCAGCTCTGTCAAAGAGGTGGATTTATACTGAAAATGATCTTACAGTGGTTGACCCCACCAGCATGCCCAAACTTTAAGAGATCTGGTGGGGGGGGGGGTGCAGAGGTGAGTGTAGTGGCCATCACTAAGGAGATGGTTGGAGAAGCTGAAAAGTGTGAAGGTGGATAAATCATCTGGACCAGATGAACTACATTCAGAGATCTGAAGGTGATTGTGAAGATATTAGTGGTGATCTTTCAGGAATGACTGGAGTCAGGGAAGATCCCAGAGGACTAAGAAAATAGCTAAAGTAAGAAGGGAGGGAGGCAGAAGGGGAGGTGATGGCCTAGTAGTATTATCACTGGACTGTTAGTGGAGACACCCAGGTAAAGTTTTGAGGACCTGGGTTCGAATCCTGCCATGGCAGATGGTGGAATTTGAACAATATAAACATTTGCAATTAAGAGCCTGATGAGGATGATCATGAATCCATTGTCAATTGTTAGAAAAGTCCATCTGGTTCACTAATGTCCTGTAGGCAGGGAATCTGCAATCCTTACCTGGTTTGGCCTATATGTGACTCCAGACCCACAACAATGTAGCTGACTCTCAACTGCCTCTGGGCAATTAGGGATGGGCAATAAATGCTGGCCTAGCCAGTGACATCCTCACGCGTGAATGAATTTTAAAAAAGACAGGAAACTATAGGCCTGCTAGCCTGACCTCAGACATTGGTAAGAATTAGAGTCCATTATTAAGGATGAGGTTGTGGAGTTCTTGGAAAGGCATGGTAAAATAGGGCACATCAAAGGGAGGCAAAACCTGACAAATCTCTTAGAATTCTTTGAGATGGTAACAAGCAAGTTAGACAAAAGATAGCCAATGGACATGATGCGTTTGGATTTCTGGAAGGTCTTTGATAAGGTGCTGCATAGTAGGCTGCTAAAGAGGATAAGACCCCAGGGTGTTAGGGGCAGGATACTGGCATGGATAGAGGTTTTGGTGACTGGCAGAAGGCTGAGTGTGGGGATAAAGGGGTCTTTTTCAGGATGGCACCTGATGACAAGCGCAATTCCACAGGGGTCAGTATTGGGACCACAACTATTCACGTTAAACATGAACAATCTAGACAAATGAACTGATGGCATTGTTGTGAAATTTGCAAATGACACAAAGATAGGTGGAGGGACAGGTTGAGGAAATATGAAGGCTGTAGAAGGATTTGGACAGCTACAAGTGTGGGCAAAGAAATGGCAGATGGAATACAATGTGGGAAAGTGTGAGGTTGTGCACTTTGGTAGGAAGAATAGAGGTCTAGAATATTTTCTAAATGGGGAAAGGTTTTCGAAACTTGAAACACAAAAGGACATGGGAGTCCGAGTTCAGAATTCTCGTAAGGTTCAGGTGGCAGTTATAAAAGAAAATGCAATGTTAGCATTAATTTCTAGAACAGGGATGTACTGCTGAGGCTGTAGAAGGCTTTGGTCAGACTGCATTTGGAATATCATAAGCAGTTTTATCTAAGGTCTTAGAGGGGGTCCAGTGAAGATTTGCAAGAATGATCCTGGGGATGAGGAGCGTGTCATATGAGGAACGGTGTCATTTGAGGAATGGTTGGCGGACTCTGAGTCCGTACTCAAGTTTAAAAGGATCACAGGATATCTGATTAAAATTAACCAAATACTGGGAGGTAAGGTTAGAGTGGAGGTTGAGTAGATGTTTCCCCTAGGAGGTGATACTAGGAGGTGAGGACCCTTCGAGTGAAAGGTCAACCCTTTAAAACTGAGAAGAGGAGGAATTTCTTCAGCTAGTGGGTTGTGAAGCTATGAGAATCAATGCCGCAGAGGGCTGTGGAGGCTAAATCAGTGAGGCAGAGATAGATCGATTCTTCATTAGTAAGGGGATCAAGGGTAATGTGGAGAAAGCTGGAGAATGGGGTTGAGAAATATATCAGCCATGAATGGCGGAGCAGACTCAATGGCCTAGATCTGGTCCTACATGTCATGGTTTTACAAATGGAGATTAAAGGTTAAAACAAGGCTACTTGCTAACGGCTTCGAAGAATGATGCGGTGATACATATGTTAGACTGGATTCTCCCACACTTGGAAAAGTATTCTTAAATGTCTTTGCAGTTCTTTTGATTGCATTTGCATAGATATGAACATCAATCAACATGAAAGCTACCTTTGTGCAAGCAATGGAGAGGAGTGTTTTTGACACTGCTGAGCAGATACTAATGGAGACTAAACAAATGCACTTTGGCCTGAATGATGCTTCAAGGGGAGGTGAAGGCCTACTGGTATTATCTGGTAGTGGACTGTTAATCCAGAGTCCCAAGTAATGTTCTGGGTGTCAGGTTTAAATCCTACTGTGGCAGATGGTAGAATTTGAATTCAATTTTTTAAAAAATCTGGAGTTAAGAGCCTATTGAGTCGGAGGCTGTTGACCATGAATCCATTTCCAATTGCTGGAAAAATCCATCTAGTTCACTTATGTCCTTTAGGGAAGGAAACTGTCATCCTTACCTGGTCTGACCCATATATGCCTCCAGACCCACAGTAATGTGGTTAACTCTTAACTGTCCTCTGGGATGGGCAATAAATGTTAGCCTAGCTAGTGATGCTCACGTCCCACAACTGAATAAAAAAAGTGTGGTATTCCTTGACTGAGATAAGTTTCTGAAAATAGGTTACATTCAACTATAAGCATAGAGTCATAGAAATGTACGGCATGGAAACAGATCCTGCGGTCCAACTCGCCCATACTGACAAGATATCCTAAATTAATCTAGTCCCATTTGCCAGCACTTGGCCCATATCCCTCTAAACCTTTCCTATTCATATACCCATGCAGATGCCTTTTAAATGCTGTATTTATACCAGCCTCCACCACTTCCTCTGGCTGCTCAGTCCATACACACACCACTCTCTGTGTGAAAAAGTTATCACTTAGTTCCCTTTTAAATATTTCCTCTCTCATCTTAAACCCATGCCCTCCAGTTTTGAACTCTCCTATCCAGGGAAAAGACCTTGTCTATTTTCCCTATCTATGCTCCTCATGATTTTGTAAACCTCTCCAAGGTCACCCTGTAGCCTCCAACACTCCAGGGAAAATAGCTCCAGCCTATTCAGCCTCTCCCTATACCTCATATCCTCCAACCGTGGCAATATCCTTGTAAATCTTTTCTGAACCCTTTCAAGTTTCACAGCATCCTTCCTATAGGAGGGAGAACAGAATTGTACATTGAATTCCAAAAATAGCCTAACCAATGACCTGTACAGCTGCAACATGACCTCCCAACTCCTCTTCACAATGCACTGACCAATAAAGGCAAGCCTACCAACACCTTCTTCACTATCCTGTCTAGCTGTGACTCTACTTTCAAAGATCTATAAACCTGCACTTCAAGGTCTCTTTGTTCAGTAACACTTCCCAGGATCTTACCATTAAGTGCATTAGTGCTATCTTGATTTGCCTTTCTGAAATGCAGCACCTCATACTTATCCAAATTAAACTCCATCTGCTGCTCTTCAGCACATGCTGGTTGTTTCATTATGGTACTTAACTCCAGTACATAAAGCCATGTGGTTGTATCTGAATATTGAATCAGTATAAGTGACCAATGAAGCTTTGCATATACTCTCTCTTTTCTTTAAATGTAGCATTTTCTTTCTAAGATGACCCAGTATGATTAGCTGGATTGGAGTAACATTTTCTAAATATGATTACTGACTTAAATTATTCCACAGAACTTTTTTAAACATCACAGATCAGTAGATTTGAAAGCTCCACATGCCCAATTTTCAATTTTAAATGCTACTCTAACCTTATTGCTAACAACATTTCTCAAATTCTATGGATTTGCCACATAAAAATCATCACCCTGCACTGAAGATGCCTGAATGTTTCCTTTTCTAATACTAATAAAATCTTCTGGAGCTGCAGACCGGTGAGCCTGACATGGGTGGTGTGTAAGTTGTTGGAGGGATAGACGTTACATGTATTTGGAAAGGCAAGGACTGATTAGGGATCATTAACATGGCTTTGTGAGTGGGAAATCATGTCTCACTAACTTGATTGAGCTTTTTGAAGAAATAATGAAGAGGATTGATGAAGGCAGAATGGTGACGTGATCTATATGGATTTCAGTAAGGTGTTTGACAAGGTTCCATATGGTAGGCTGGTTAACAAAGTTAGATTACATGGAATAGAGGGAGAACTAGCCATTTGGATGCAGAACTGGCTCAAAGGTAGAAGGCAGAAGGTGGTTGTGGTGGAGGGTTGCTTTTCAGACTGGAGACCTGTGACCAGTGGTGTGCCACAAGGATCAGTGCTGGGTCCATTGCTTTTTGTTATTTATATAAATGATTTGGATGTGAACATAGGAGGTATGGTTAGTAAGTTTGCAGATGACACCAGAATTTGAGGTGTAGTGGACAGTGAAGAAGGTTATCTAAGAATACAATGGGATCTTGATCAGGTGGGCCTACGTGCCAAGAAGTGGCTGATGGAGTTTAATTTCAAGAAATGTGAGGTGCTGCATTTTGGTTAGGCAAACTAGGGCAGAACTTACACAGTTAATGGTAGGGCCCTGGGGAGTGATCAGAGGAACCTGGGGGTGTAGGTTAATAGTTCCTTGAAACTGGTATTGCAGGTGGACAGGCAGGTGAAGGAGGCTTTTGGCATGCTTGCCTTCATTGGTCAGAGCATTGAGTATATGAGTTGGGATGTCATGTTGTAGCTGTTTAAGGCTTTGGGAGCCCACATTTACAATACTGGGTACAATTCTGGTTACCCTGCTATAGGAAGGATGTTGTTAATCTAGAAAGAATACAGAAAAAAATTACAAAGATGTTGTCAGGACTGAAGCATTTGAGTTACAAGGAGAGGTTGGGACTTTTGTCCCTGGAGTGTAGGAGGCTGAGGGGTGACTTTATAATGGTTTATAAAATCAAGAGGGGCTTAGATAAGATAAATTAACAAAGTTATTTTCCAAGGGTAAGGGAGTCCAAAACAAGTGACATAGGTTTAAGGTGAAGGGGAAAGAATTAAAAGGGGCCTGAGGGGCAACTTTTTCACACAGCAGGTGGTGTGTGTATTGAATGAGCTGCCATAGGAACTGGTAGGGGTAGGTACAATTTCAACAATTAAAAGACATTTGGACATGTACATGAATAGGAAAGGTTTCGAGGGATATGGGCCAAATACAGGCAAATGGGACTAATTCAGTTTAGGATATACAAAGTTAAAAATCACAGAACACCAGGTTACAGTCCAACAGGTTTATTTGGAAGGAATAGCTTTCAGAGCGCTGCTCCTTCATCAGGTGGTTGTGGAGAATAAGATTATAAGACACAGATTTTGCTATAAATTCTGTGTCTTACAATCCTGTTTTCCACAACCACCTGATGAAGGAACAGCACTCCAAAAGCTAGTGCTTCCAAATAAAACTGTTGGACTATAATCTGGTGTTCTGTGATTTTTAACTTTGTACACTCCAGTCCAACAACGGCATCTCCAAATCTGTTTAGGATACCTCATTGGCATGGGCAAGCTGTACCGAAGGGTCGGTTTCCATGCTGTATGACTTGTGACTCTAAAAGCACATTTAAGTGAGGAGGTGATGTAGAAGGAATGAAATAACAATGGGCTGGATGTTGTCATTAACAACAAAGCAACAGCACTCATGTTTGTTCTTGAAGAAAGTACCCACAGGGACCTAAACCTCTGTCTGTCATGGACTTTTTATTTAAATACATCTGTTTGTTTGTGCAACAAATAGAGGGGATATCCAAAGGTCCGACAGCAATTGTGCAATCAAGTGACGTAAACAGGCAATGACATTGAATCATTTTCGCAGCTAGCAAACCAGTAAATAAAAACCTCGGAATATCTGCATTTTTTTCACAAAGAGTTACAGTAAGAATAGCAAGACAAATGATTGGGAGATTTACATGGATTATGTGAGAAGATACAATATCATAAGCAAGCCTCTCAAAAAAAATTAAAAACAGGGAATCTTATAGTGAAATAATCTGATGTTATGCAAATATAAATTTACTTTTTCAGATGTAAGAGGGTGCTGAGCAGTAATTATAAGTTAATTCAAAACCATGATTCAAGGTGTTTTGCAGCAAGAATAAGGATGTTATTTAATGGATATGAAGATCTCACCCCTTAGCTGGAGACCCAGTGAGAACCCTTCATCACCTCCTTTAGAAAAATCCACTACATTAAGTATTTCTCAGGCACTTAACTGTACAGCTGGGAACCTTCTGTCAGAGCATGAACTTTGCGTCAGAAATCTTGTCACCCTCCTGCTTGAGCTGCTGGCCAATCAGATGCTGGAAGCTGTCACTGCAGCCAGACACTGACAGAGTAGTGGCAGCTGCCTGCAACACAGCCTGGAAGAGAGGAGGGAGGACTCTGAATAGCAAAGGACAAAGGCCACAGAGGAGTGATGACAAGATAATGGTTGCAAGGGTTGGATGAGAGTTGTCAGCAGCAAGGGCAGATGGCTGGGTTTTAGCGGACACCCATTCCCTTGAGAGATTCCTTGATCTGAATTCTGAGTACTTTAGAATCAGGGAGAAAGGAAATGAAGAACTGTAGATGCTGAAAATCAGAACCAAAAATAAAACATGCTGGAGAAAAAGCTCAGGTCTGGCAGCACCTGTGTTTGATGTTTCGGGTCCAGTGACCCTTCTTCAGCACCGAGCGGGACCCCATCCCAGCTCCAGTGAAGTTGGTTTAGGCAGATGGTGAGGACTCCCTACCTGCCACTGGGTGAATATCTTTACATATGCATTAATAGGGCTGCAAATAGTGGCAGAATGTATGGGTAGGTTGTTAATGAGCTGTCTCTTTGTAGACTTCATCGAGGCAGAGCTGGGAAAGTTGAATCCAACCTATCAACCGACCACCTAATTAAATGACCACCCTGCTACCAGACTCACCTCAGGAAAGGGCATTCAATTCCAGAGTGGAAGTTCTCACTAGCTAATGACTTTTCATTGATTGCAGTTTGTAGGGGACATTGACACCATAGCTTTTGAAAAAGAATGGAATAACTGACAACAAGTTTTGGATATTTGCATTTGACTGTCTAAATGTGAACTCCAGAGGTTGTTGTCAGTTTCAGAGGAATAATGTGAGTGAATGCTGACAGTCTCACTTCTTATCATCACAAAATCTGCACCATATTACCAGCTTTTAAGTTGGGCTTCTGCCAGACATCAATATAATACACTGATGGTTGTCAATGAGGTATCTCCCGCAGAGACAATCATCTTGAATGCATCAAAAAGCCTAGCAGGATGAAATGCTAAACAAGATACTATGATCTCCCAGTTAAAGCTATATTCACAGAAATTGTTTCCCTTCAAAACTGTGCAACCTGATTTGGTTTATGGAGAGGAAATTCAACGAGGGCTTTAGCTCCTGATTAAAACAACAACCTGTTCCAGAGGAATGTGTGCATACACCCCGTTGAACTGCACGTTGAATGAAGCACTATAGATTTGTAGCTGGAGAGATATGGCAACGATGAAATTTGGTGAGGAGATTTTTAAAATCCAATATTTTATGTATTTGATAAATTGTAGATTGGTTAATTAGCTCCATTAATATCTGTTAATTATGTCCACCTGTGTATTATTTGCTTATAAATTCTGTTTAACCAGAATTGCAAAATGGCTTGGTGTGGCTTTCATACCATACAACTTTACTGGAGGATTTTTCCTCATCATTTTGTAAAAGCTAGTACTATAGATGTTATAAAAGATTCTTTTCTTTTTCTGTATCAAGTAAGTAATTGAATGAATTGCCGTGGCCAGATGAGCACTCATCGGTATTCCATACCATTGGGCTTTCTTATTTCCACAGAGTAATGAAGCTGCATTCTGTCCTATAGGCCTGAGGCAGAATCATTCTCCCACCATATCCTTCTTCTGTTGCTTGACTGCTTGTGCAAATTGGTTTCCAAAAGCCAGACTGTGTTGCTTGGTGTCTGTAATCTCACAGTGAAGGTCTTTATAGCACCATGATATGACGTAGTTTGTGAATACCCGCACAAACCTTTAATTGAGTCCCTAGGACAACGACCTTCATTTTAGCAATATTAAGCATCTTTTATTGGGGTACCAAATCTACCAATCTATTAAATTATATGTTACTTTTGAGTTCCTTGCACCCCACTCCCTGTCATGCACTCTAAGACTTAAAACAACTTTTATCCCTTTTGTACGGAGAAAAATGCCAAACATCCAGAAATGTGACAATGTGAAACAATGGTGATTTCCTGCTCATATCTACTTATACAGTAGTAGGTCCTTAAATTTAGAGTTTCAACAACTCATCTTGAGATATCAGTCTCAAGCAGAATTGTTTTTTGAGTATACGATCAGGCTTGTTTGTTAACATAATCCTGTTTGAAGTGTACTTTACAGTCAGCCATAAATGAAAATTTAGTTTTCTGTCAATTCCATTGCAGTTCCTGCTCTTGTGATGATATACAGATGTATATTATGGCAATACTAAAGAAAACTTTCTATGAGGCCAGGTGCAGTACATGAGTAAATTACGAGACAGAATGGGGTAAATAATATTTTCAGCTTGAAAAGATCCGTTTCATAAGACTGAAAGACTATCCAATTGGAGGGCTGTTGACTTCTTTGTGCAGCTGCACTTAATTGGCTAATTGTGGGTTTTTGAAAGGTACATTTGCAAAGTTTTCTCCATCAACATACTTCTCATGTGGTGTATGTTTTAACGCAAGGAACACTGGAACTTTTCCACAGTTCTATCAGTTCAGGGCCTTGCTTTTCATGGCCACTATCTCTCACTCTATTTTATTTATCAATTAATTGAATCTACTTTGTTGTAGACACCAATTTGTCATGCTATCAGTAAAGATAAGCACCAAACTAAATTGAGAATCCAAACTAAATGAGTTTGTGGTGGTTCACTGAATATCAGAATCTGGCCAAATTCTTACCTCACAAACAGCTTTCTTCAGAGGCAAAATGAAATAGTTTTGCACATGTAGAATCTGAACTTGTTCATATGAGAACATAAGAACGAGGAGCAGGAGTAGGCCATCTGGCCCTTCAAGCCTGCTCTGCCATTCAATAAGATCATGGCTGATCTGTTGTTAAATATTGCTCTGGTGAAGGGAAGTGAGAAAGTATAAATGTGTGCAATCCACTGGTCTGTTGTAAAGCATTCCCGCTCCCGTTGTACCTGTTATTTTCAAAATTCTCTTCCCATTGATGGAAGGATAAAAGGTGCATATTATCATGATTTTATCAAATATGGGCTTCTTGACTTTTGAATTCCATCATCCAACTTTATACCTGGGTCTTTCATGGTCTGAAATGGTTTTAAAAAAGAACCAAAAACATTAAACTAAAATGGCCTCAGCTATCAGCTGATTACAAGTGGTGAAGTTCCAGTGTGGAGTAGACAGTGAGACTGAATTTAACATTTTATCAAAAGGTAATGAAACTTGCTCTCCTTCTCTCCCTACCTTTCCTGATACGCAGTGCTTGTTTTTTTTTGTTTAATTAGAAACATGGGTATTTGATGGTGGAGAAACAGTTTTTAAAAACAGTAGCATGTTATTTGGTGGTGGTACAAGCAGCATGTCGAAATGCATAGAAACATCTCTGGATAGAAGATAAAGACAATACAACCAGTCAGCTGGCTCACACAGGCAGGCACAAAAAGCCCACATGTTGTGTCTCGATTTATAACTGTATGAGAATGTTTTCATGTTTGCGATGGAACTTTGCTTGTAATTAGCAAACCTAAAAACATTCTGCAGTTGGAATACACATCAAATAAGCTTGCAATTCAAGGAAGCACATTTTGCAGAGTGGACAGTTGAGCGAAGGATACGGAAGTAAACACCAGAGATGTTCAGGCATTGGAGGAATAATATTGAAGCTGGTTAATCATACAAAGCTGGGTCTAAAACATGGAAGGGATTGCAGGACACTGGCAGATTAACAAAGCGGATAAATGTAAGGGCAGACTGAGAAAGATGGCCACCTCCTTTAGTATTGGGGATGTAGATTATCAGCACCTTGGGATTTCTGAGGCTTTAGTCATATTAATTTCTCTCAAATTTTCTTTCATTGGTACTGATTTCCTCCATTCCTCCCTCTGAACAAATCCTTGTTTCCGTAGGAACACACAGACAGAAGTAGGCCAGTCAACCACTTGAGCCTGTTCCACTATTCAATGGCTGATTTGTGGCTGAACATCATATGCCTGCCTTTGCCCATATCCCTTGAAATAACTCTACAGAGGTCAGTATCCCATCACCAAGTCACCCTTTGTTTGTACATGAGAGTCCTTGACACTGATCTAGCGCTGTCAAAGTCAGCTCTCAGACCAAACATTCCTGTTCTTGTCTGTCATCCAGGACTCCCTGATTGAAGGTATTACTCTGGTCCAGTCAGGGAACTCATATTCTGTGAGGTCCACCTGGCTGATCTCAGTACAATCACCACATCCCTTAATACTTTTGCTTCACAAAAAAATTATTGATCTCAGATTCAAAATTAACAGCTGATCTAATATTCATTGCCATTTGTGGAAGAGAATTCCAAATAGCATCGGAGGCTGAGGGGTGACCTTATAGAGGTTTATAAAATCAAGAGGGGCATGGATAGGATAAACAGGCAAGGTCTTTTCCCTGGGGTGGGGGGGGGGGGAGGATCCTGAACTAGAGGGCATAGGTTTAGGGTGAGAGGGGAAAGACATAAAAGGGATCTAAAGGGCAGTTTTTTCATGCAGAGGGTAATGCGTGTATGGAATGAGCTGCCAGAGGAAGTGCTGGAGGCTGGTACACTTACAACATTTAAAAGGCATCTGGATGGGTATATGAACAGGAAGGATTTAGAAGGATGTGAGAAAAGTGCTGGAAGATGAGAGTAGATTAGTTTAGGATATCTGGTCAGCATGGGCAATATGGACCAAAGGGTCTGTTTTCATGCTGTACATCTCTATGACTATGATTCTATGACTTTGTTTCTGTAGAAGTGCTTCCTAACATCTTTCTTCTAGGGCCCAGCCATAATCGTCAGACAATGCCCTGTAATTATTGGGATGTTATTTGGTTTCTTCTGTAAAGCCAAAACTAAAGTATGTGTTGAAGGTGTTTTTCTGGGTAAAATACGTTTTTCCTAAATCTCCTGTTGAATGTATTACAGCTTAGCCCCTAGTCTGCAGCTTTTATTTAGTAAAGTTAAAAATAAACACAATTAACTGATTCTAAAGACTCAGCTGTAATGCTTCTTTTCTGTTTCAGTGATCGACATCATTAGGGTTCAGATTTTGTGGTTATGTGCATAGCAGGAGCACTAGACAAACAACGACTCTGAATAAGTATTTAATTGTACTCAAAACTATCAGCGGTTAATTATGATATTGTGAAATCAAAAGATATAATGTATCTTTTCATAATTTAGTCATTAAACTTTCCTCCAACTACAATAATCAACACCAGAGTCAAAAAGTGTGGTGCTGGAAAAGCATAGCCGGTCAGGCAGCATCCAAGGAGCAGGAGAGATGATGTTTTGAGCATTAGCTCCTCATCAGGAATGTGATGATTAACACCCCACAAACATACAATGAGCACTGCAAAAATTTGACAGTGTAGCAATTAATAAACATTTTAAGTTAAAATGCCATTGTGAGCGGTTTAAATTTATACAGTAAAAGTTTTAGATACATAAATAACATTAAAATTGTGCTTAACAAGAACTTTTCTGTTTTGCTTCTATGTTTCATAGAACAGAATATGCTGGGATGATGATTAGGACTTTGAGTTAAAGCAGAATTTGCATAAAACTTTTAGGACTTTCAGGCTTCATACTCATTGAAAAAGATGGCAGTTCTTCCTTTATCTTCACTGCCTTCGATTAACAAAGTTGCACAATTGAACAATATATAGAAATGTACTTATTGAATTAATCCACGCTAAATGTTATAAACACTTCCAAACCCGTTTTCAGTTTTATAACTCAAAAGCAAATCACTCAAGATACTGAAAATCTGTCATAAAAACAGAAAATGCTGAAATATTCCATAGGTCTGGCAGGATCTGTACAGAAAGTATCAGAGAAAACATTTCAGACTGTACTGTCATCTTCTGTTTTTATTTCAGTTTCGTCACATTTGTCTCATTATAATGATGACATGGTGATTTCATTTTCTCTGGTATTATGTTATCTTCATGATACTTTTACAACTGATAGCTGCAATTTTACCATAGACAAAAGAGGAATTGAGCAATAGTACACTTTAAAACCTATTTTCTTTGCCTTTCAGAATTCCTGCTGGATTTAATTGTCTCCTTTTTGCACTAATGATCTGCACTAAAAAAAAACACAGCTTAAGGCAATGTATGATACTGACACTATGTTCAGGAAGATTTTCTCAGAAATAGTTGTATATAACTAAACAGCTAATACATATATTCATCTCTAAACCAGTGGTTTGATAATTTCATTCATACAAACCAGAACATAAAACAGGAAAGTCGGTAAAGTGATACAGATGTTATACACTTGGTAGACAATATATGGGAGATTTAATTTCACTCTATTGATAGCATTCAGCACAATCTTTTTGGTACAATGAGAATAGATGTTAAATTCCATGATGAATAAAGTTATACAATTTATTTAATTGAGATTTTTATCTGCCAAAATATTTCAAAAAATCTAGACAGAAACTTGTAATATATTTGCCTAAAATAAAGCACTTATCAAACATCAAACTTAATATCCATCATCAACGTCAGTCCATCTAACTGGGGGCAGCCACAGGAATTTGGATTTAACAAGCTTTTCAACAAAATTATAATGTTTAAATATAATATTAATTTAACGAAATATAGTTTTAATTGTCAGTAAATATTTTATTGCTGACTAAGCTATGTACGATTATGAATTTTTTGGATGATCTGATCTGCTTTTAAGATTGTCTATGTGGCCAGTATTACTAACTTGTTAACAATCTTGAGAACAGGAACCACAACTGTTGTTATTACTGATTTGGAGGAAGGAAGTCAATGTACTGTAGCCAAGTTTAGAGACAACACAAAAATAGTTGGAAAGGCAGGTTGTGAGAGGACTGCAAAGATTTTGCAGAAGGACATTGACTAGTTAAATAAATGGGCAGAGTCAATAAAGTATGGCACTGGAAAAAGGACAGCAGATCAGGCAGCATCTAAGGAGCAGGAGAGTCAATGTGTCAGGCAGAACACTTCATCAAGAGTCCTGACCAATGTCCTGCCCAAAACACTGAATCTCCTTGGATGCTGTCTGACCTGCTATGCTTTTACCAGTGCCACACTTTAATGACTCAGACTCTCCAGCATCTGCAGAATACACTATCTCCAAAATGAGATGGCAAAAAGTTGGCAAATGGGATATAATATGGGAAAATGTGACGTTGTTCATTTTGGAAGGGAGAACATAAGAATAGTATTTAAATGGAGAAAAAGTGCTGAATGCTGCAACACAAAGGAAATTGGGGTTACTTGTGCATGAAACAGGTTAGCATACAAGAAATTCAGAAGGTTAACGGAATGTTCTCAAGAGGGTTGGAATATAAGAGCAGCGATGTCTTAATGCAACTATAGAAGATGCTGTTAAGACCTTGACGACTATGAGCAGTTTCGGTCCCCTTATTTAAAGAAATTTAATATTTCTTTGGAGGCAGTTCAGAAAAGGTACACTGGTGTGATCCCTGTTAGGGAGGGATTGCCTTTATGAGCAAAGGCTAAACAGGTTGGGACTACTCACTGGAGCTTAGAAGAACGAGAGATGATCTCATCGAAAAACATAGGATTCTTAAGACAGATTAAGGATGCTTCCCCTCATAGAAGAATCTAGGATCAGAAGGCACAATCTCAGAATAAATTTAAGACTGAGATGAGGAAGAATTTCTCCTCTTAGATGTTTTGATTTTTGTGACTCTTGCTGTGGGCGAAGAATCTTTGTGTCTATTTAAGGTGAGATGGATAGAGTCATAGAGATGTACAGCATGGAAACAGACCTTCGCTCCAACTCATCCATGTCGACTAGATATCCCAACCCAATTTAGTCCCACCTGCCAGCACCCGGCCCATATCCATCCAAACCCTTCCTAATCATATACACATCCAGATGCCTTTTAAATGTTGCAATTGTACTAGCCTCCACCACTTCCTCTGGCAGCACATTCCATACATGTACCACCCTCTGCAGGAAAATGTTGCCCCTTAGGTCTCTTTTATATCTTTCCCCTCTCACCCTAAACCTATGCCCTCTAGTTCTGGACACCCCCATCCCAGGGAAAAGACTTTGTCTATTTATCTTAAGACAGAGTAGGCGTTTTTTCAATAGACCTCCTGAGTTTAACAACATAGGATGGAAATGTTAACTTTATATGTTGCACAGCTATTTTAAAAAAAAACTCTTTAAGCCATAGGTCTAGGAATAAAATTATATTGAAATACTTTGAATAGAAAAATAGATACAGTATGAAGTATGTTATAGAGGAAGTCTTAATTATAGAAGGGTATATTAAAGTATTGTGCTACCTATAAATTACTGACATAAAAAGTGCTTTTCAAAGAGAAATTAACATGTTTTATTTGATCCCTACTGCTCTTAAAGTTAAACCAGACATTCCAGTTTCAATCTTTATGGAAAATGACCAGCCAGCTAACTCCTACACTTCTTTCTATCTCCTAATACTCCTACTTTCACTTTTCAATGAAATAACTTAACACCTACACAGCAATGACAGGCTCATTGAACTGCTCCAGAGGTACTAGAATATCAAAAACGATAAAACGCCGCTGCAGTATTTAAGCAGTTTTCAGACTCTTAAAAGAGATTAATATTCTTTTTGTCCACCCACACAAACTGTATTTCCAAATTACTTGCAACTTTTTAATATGCAAAAAGATTATCCATTTGCACAGACGAGTAGTTCACAGCCAACTTATACAGGCTGTATTTTCATTAGTACATATTAACAACATAAGCATTCACATGTACTATCTTGTTAAATTGACAACTCTTGCATGCTAAAGGGACAGGTTTGAAGGTCAAATAAGTCAGTTGTGTAGTTAATCCCTGATTGGCAAGGCAATGTGCATAATGTAAATTTTTACCTGCATTGGCAGGAACACTCTTTCAAGTGCAAATGCATTTGTACTTTTGCCTTAAGCATAGGTCAGACTTTTGCTCTTGGGGCAGGTCACTTAACTTAACCTCCTGGCTATGCACACCCACCACAGACCCATTTCCCTGGTTGCAAGTTGGAGGCGAACACACATACTGTCAGGTGCTACATGGGCTGTTGAAAAAGTGACATCATCCTAGGTGTTCCACTGAACATTATCTCTCTAGCCCTCACCTCCCACACTCCACATGCCCATGCATGCTAGCCAACGGCAATCCACACCCCCATGTATCCCACCAACCTCTTATACCCTCCGTTCCAACTCCTTACCACACACCCATTCCCATAGCCCCTTAAAGTCCCTATGACCACAGGAAACCAATGCCTTGCCGAGTAACTGCACTTGTCATCAAGTGACACTTGTTAAACCTTTCCTCTGTATCAAGGGTAGAGCTTCTCAGGTTTCAGGAGACAGAGCTTGAAACAGTGGCCCTTGTCACTAAATAGTGAATTGCTTCCTCTGACAGGAGGTGAGAAAAGCTGTGGGATTATCATAATGAAGGAATCATGGCAGCCTCCAAGATATTTTGTATAGACATGCATGCAAACCTTCCAGCATAGGAGTTGGACACTAAAGGAGTGGAATCCATTCTGATTCATTAAATCTCCAGGCTTACCTGGGGGTGCCTTGATTGTCTTGTGTCCCTGAGGTAATCTAGTTACTGCAGTAAGTGGGAGAGGCCCTGTGTCTGACTGGCTTCATCAGTGTCAAAGAGGACATCAAAGGCAATCTTGGCAATAATATGATCGGACACTTGAGAGATATACATGTGAGCAGCAAAATCCTGCAGATTTCACAAATGGATCCTGGGAAGGATTGGAGGTAAATAAATGGAATGATAGTGACATTCGCTGTAAAGCATATCCATCTTCCTCTTCCATAGGGCTATAAATGTTAGCAACAAGTGCTGAGAAAGTGCATGCATTTTGATCATGACCTGAGACATTGCTGTTCTTTTATATTAAGGAAGCCAATCCTTGGTCTGTACACCTTGTGCTGGGGGTATTGTCTCTGTCAAGCTGGAGCTTCGTGACCATCCACTCTGTCCTGTAGCTCCAGAGATGGCAGCTGTTGGTGGTGCTGTTGCTGACACCAGTTTGGCACCTTGGCCTGGTAGTGCAGCTGTTCTACTTGTTCTTGATCACAGAGCCATGTTGGATCTACATAAATTGTTCACACATTGTTCACATGCAGTAATGAAAGCTGACAGCAGCAAGGTTTAAATCAAGGTGAACAAAGTCCAACACAGGTGGAATGGCTTCCAAAATATTGGAAGTCTCCTGAAGCTTTGTGAAATCAAACTCACAGAACAAAAGCTATGAGCACAAGTCACAAAAGCTGGACAATAGCTGTACAGTTTCATGTTGAAATCCTTTCCTGCATGCTAGTTGGTCAGGGAGTCCAGAACTAGAGGGCATAGGTTTAGGGTGAGAGGGGAAAGATATAAAAGAGACCTATGGGGCAACTTTTTCACACAGAGGGTGGTGCGTGTATGGAATGAGCTGCCAGAGGAAGTGGTGGAGGCTGGTACAATTGCAACATTTAAGAGTCATTTGGATGGGTATATGAATAGGGAGGGTTTGGATGGATATGGGCCGGGTGCTGGCAGGTGGGACTAAATTGGGTTGGGATATCTGGTCGGCATGGACGGGTTGGACCGAAGGGTCTGTTTCCATGCTGTACATCTCTATGACTCTAATAATCTCTGCTGTGCTCGTGCCTTGTTGTTCTAAGACCTCAAGAAATCAGAAAATTGGCATTTAAAGCCAGAAGAAAGTGAGGACTGCAGATGCTGGAGGTCAGAGCTGAAAATGTGGTGCTGGAAAAGCACAGCAGGTCAGTGTGTTGCTGGAAAAGCGCAGCAAGTCATTCCTGAAGAAGGGTTCATGCCCGAAATGTTGATTCTCCTGCTCCTTGGATGCTGTCTGACCTGCTGCATTTAAAGCCAGAAACCAAAGCTAAAAATCTCTATTAATTAGTTATTTAAAGACTTAAATTACTAATCCAACAGCTTGATGTGTGTGTTATGCTTACCTCAGAATAAACCCTGGTAAATCTCCTGAAGTGAGAAGAACTTAGTCCTTGTTCTTACCAATTCTGCCCCCACTCCTTGACTGTTAAAATGCTGACCAATGCCTCTATTCACCATCAAATATCAGTGCAGTGCAGAACAGGTGGTTGCTGATAGATCAAGCTGACAATAATATTCACCTCGTTTTGAAAGTTTGTTTTATTTACTTTGTTAACCAGCAATCTTAAAGTTGGCTTATATAGAAATCAGAACGAACAGAGAACAGTTGCACAAAGATTTCTGATTTATTGAACGCAGTTAGGTTTTCCACCTTTGCTGTTGAAAAGATTACTTTTACATTTTAAATGTGATAATGAAGAAATTTGAGGTTTCAGTTCTCCTCTCAACTCTTCAATTTTTCTGTTTAGATATCAAGGATCACTGACTTTATAGAGTCTATGTATGGTTTTTCTCAGTCGAGAGCAGTCTTTTGTTTCTGGGGAGGGATGGCAAGTAGTCTCTATGCTTTGAAATACTGGGCAGGAATGGAGTGCTGTGGGAGTGTGATGGTCACTTGTGAAATTCTTCTGCATATGTTCATCTGAGTTATGTGAGTCAGTGTATTGCCAAGTGGGGAAAAAGTGGAAAAGTTCATGAACATCTCTAATGTAGTCAGTTTCCTAAACGTGTTTTGATCAAACACTGAAGATGTGAAGGTTTTAAGTTGTTGCAATTTGTTGGAAGGCTGAAGACGTGGTGCAACTATTGTCTGCATGAGTGTATGTTTTTATATCTGCCAATCTAAGTGTTATACTTGGATGCAGAATAAAGCAAAAATCCGGCATTGGACCACTTTTTTAGATTAGATCAGGTTGAGGTTCCCTACAGTATGGAAACAGGCCCTTCGGCCCAACTAGTCTACACCGACCCTCCGAAGAGTAACTCACCCACTCCCATTTCCCATATTTACCCCTGACTAATGCACCTAACTCTATGGGCAATTTAGTATGACCAATTCACCTAACCTGCACATCTCTGGACTGTGAAATGAAACTGGAGCACCCGGAGGAAACCCTCACAGACACGGGGAGAATGTGCAAACTCCACACAGACAGTTGTCACAGGCTGGAATCGAACCCGGATCACTGGCGCTGTGAGGCAGCAGTGCTAACCACTGAGCTACCATACCACCCATGACAGACTTTGATTATGCAGGAGGTGCAGTTTTCACTTCAAAAAAGTGTTTAATGTGAAGTTGTGAAGGACTGATGTGAGTAGTGAATTTGCATGGAAGTTGACTAGAAGAAGAGATAGAACAACACACAGGTTAAGACTGAAGATCTTCAGGAGTAAGGGGTTTGGATAGGAATAGATGGGCAATACAGAATGAGCTAGCCAGTACACATGAAGAGTTCCTGGAGGCGCGCATTGGTAGAAATTGAGAGCAGAGGGGCTGATGAGGCTGTCATGTAATTGAAGAATGTTTTTCAGGGCTGAAGTCTTCTGGAACAAGTCAGATTAGAGCAGAGGAAGACAGACTGAACCTGGTTTATACATTGAAAGCCTAGTAATTTGATAAAAATGAGTTTGAAATGTCTGCTTTGAGCTGGTTCTGGTAATTTTGTCTGCAAGGGATTACTTAGGTGGTCAACATTGTCTAGGTTTATCTTTCAGGCATTTCATTCAAAAAGCAAATCCAGCTTCCTGCAGCAAGATGACATGGCTGCCTTAGCGAATGCTGATGTACAGTTCCAAACTGGAAAGTTGTTGCTTTGCTCTTCGTACTTTCTCTGTCTTGCCAATAGGTTGAGGTTCAATATTAGTTGCAAATCTGTATTTGGGAGATATGGCTCCAACTACGCCAGGTGAGGGTAGGTGCCTGTGTGGACTTCATTGTCATGAGCCTTCAGTTGCTTGTTGACTGGGTGACAACTGGTGCTGATGACGGGCTTTATGCCTGGGAGAACTGGCCTTACAGCATTTGAATGTGTACATCGCGAACAATATGTCGGGGACGATTGTGAACACTGACCACAATCCACTTACATTCTTAGAATGTTTTAAAGATAAGAACATGAGACTA
The DNA here is from genome assembly GCF_047496795.1 of Chiloscyllium punctatum. Lineage (NCBI taxonomy): Eukaryota > Metazoa > Chordata > Chondrichthyes > Orectolobiformes > Hemiscylliidae > Chiloscyllium > Chiloscyllium punctatum. Next base: position 31,874,086 of record NC_092744.1, read on the forward strand.
TTTCATTGGCATTTTATGTAACAGAAAATTTAGAAATCATACATGTTGCAGGTCAGAAGAATGTAATCGCAGACATGTTACCACAAATTTAACTGATAGAGTTTAGATGAGATTTGTCTTCACTTAATGTTTTATGTATATAAGGTATATGGGAAGAAGTTAAGGAAAACTTATATGAAAGATATTGGTATGTTAGGGTAATGTGTTTAAAAGGTAGAAAAAAACGCTGTCTTTTCATTATGATGGGTTTTTTTTAAGAGGGGAGGTGGTATGAAGATGTGGGTATACCTTTAAGAGAATTAAAAGCAGCAGAACTACCGGACACAGCACCAAGTGTACTCAAAAAGGTAACAGCGTAACACTGGGTCAAACCACTTGATTAGTCGTTGCTTGGATTCAAAAACACATTCAAATTCAGCCAAGTCACTTTATATTATACCTGAAACATACTGAACTCCAATCAAGGTTGAATTGAGTATATTGACAATCTTAAAAGCCAATGACACAATCCGATGCTCTGGAGTATAAGACCGGGGAAAATTGAACAGTTGAGAGGAAAAGTGCCATGACCTAAACAGACTGCCTGAAAAATAGCTGTCTTAAAAGTCCCTTTTTGATCAGTAATCTGTGACGCAGAAATTCCTAACAAGAAGAAAAGAAGACACAGGAAGATCCGAACACAAGGACCTATAACTGCCTGGTTTTGAGATAAGAAGTGTTGTTTTGTAAATCTTAATTGGGAGTTTTATCGGACTAGTATTATACAAGGGTAGGTAACAGATAGGTTAAAGTAAGGAATAGTAAATAGTGTTTAGATATTTATTCTCTGTTATACTTGAAGAAATAAAGTTGTTAATTCTTACTTTAAATACTATTGGCCACTTGGGTTTTTACAGATTACTGCAATGGATAAATCTTTTCTGTGCTGCTGGTTTTAAATTTAACAGGATAGTTTACCCCAAGCAGTTACACAAGGCATGTCCTACCAACTGAGCCTTCTTTCCTGTTGTCACATTTCATGTCACCAGGAGTAAAGAGATTCTATTTTCAACAATGTCCAACATAGTTGCCTATTTAAGATAAAGATACAATTCCAATTTAGTTGAAGCAATATAGACTTGTTGTTCTTTGCTCTTTTAAACTTAAATTTAGAGAGAAATTCAAGAATAATCAAAGAATAAAAGTGACATTTCTGTGTAATAGATTCAATATAATTCAGCACTTTAAGTGATATTGTAAAGCAAAAGATGAACTTTAGGATTTATTTAATCAATTTTTTGTTAGCTTTTCTTGTCTTTCATAGAATGCAACCATAAAAATAAAATGCCAATTGCCCAGCTGATTCTTAATTAATTGATTAGATTACTTAGTGTGGAAACAGGCCCTTCGGCCCAACAAGTCCACACCGACCCTCCGAAGAGCAACACACCCAGACCCATTCCCCTACATTTTTCCTTTCACCTAGCACTATGGGCAATTTAGCATGGCCAATTCACCTAACCTGCACATTTTTTGGACTGTGGGAGGATACTGGAGCATCTGGAGGAAACCCACGCAGACACGGGGAGAATGTGTAAACTCCACACAGCCGCCCGAGGCAGGAAATTGAACCTGGGTCTCTGGCACTGTGTGGCAGCAGTGCTAACTACTGTGCCACCCACAGTGAATTATTGAGTGGCAATAATTCATTTATAAAAATGGCAAATGATAAATCATCTCTGTAGCTTTGGTATTTTTAAGTGAACTTGCTTAAATGGTAAACATTGTGCATTGGAAAATGGAAGGGTCTGGCAAGAGTTAAATACAATAAATTAAAATGTTAGCATGCTATCCTTGGTCTTGGTAATTGTATCATGACTTGTGAAGAAACTTCAAATTTAATCTTTCTACAGATGTTACTTGTTTTTTCTATAAACCTACAGGAGACTGAAAATGCCAGGGAAAATCAATGACAATGCAAGTTGTAGACAGTCTGTTGTAAGAAGAAGGCTTGACAAACCAAGTGGCCTTTTCTCATTCAATCCTTTCTTACATTTTCATTAAGGAATTACTAAGCTTAATAATGTGCAAGTTGAATTACCAATGGCAGAGCTACCTGTTAGTCCAGGATGTGACAGCAACCAAATCATCTTAATTATGTACATTCCTTCAGCTTTCATGCATGATATATTACAACAGTATCAGCACTTACAATTTATACAAAAAGAAAATATTAGAAGAAGAAAAGCTACCAAAAAATTAATTAAATAAATCCAAAATTTTATCTTTGCCTTAACATCATTATTTATAAGTGCTGAATTATATTGAATCGACAACACAGCAATAGAAAACCTTGTCAAACCCGATGTCTATGTTAAGTTTCAATGAAGGTCATCCACAAAGAGAACTACTTTGGAGCAGCAGCAGCAGAAAATATGTGAGATGTGTCAGCATTAGTGTGTGTCATGAGAGACAGAATAGAGGAGTCCCTCTCTACATGAGTGTCATGGTATCTCAGGCCTTGTACTGATATCCACCTGGAGAGAAAGAGAGGGCACATGCATGAAGCATCAGATGTAACAGGCAACAGAGTGCATGCTGCCCTCGACCAATGACTTCCTTTTGAGGAGACAGGACACCAACTCACAGAATGTTTCAGGGAACATCTCTGAGACATACACACCAAATAACCCCACTGCCCTGTGGCCAACCACTTCAATTCCCCCTCCCACTCCAGCAAGGACATGCAAGTCCTAGACCTCCTCCACTGCCAAATCTAAGCCACCTGACACCTAGGAGAAGAACATCTTATCTTCCGCCTTGGGATGCTCTAACCACATGGCATCAACATTGATTTCACCAGTATCCTCATCTCCCCTCCTCCCAGCTCATCTCAGATCCAGCCCTCCACTTCAGCACTGCCCTCTTGAACTGTCCTATCTGTCCATCATCCTTCCCACCTATCTGCTCCACCCTCTGCTCCAACCTATCACCATCATCCCCCATGTGCACCTACCTATTGTCTTCCCAGCAATTTTCACCCCAACCCGACTCCCACACTCCTAATTTTTCTCTTATCCCCCCTTTGCAACCCCCACATTCCTGATGAAGGGCTTATGCCCAAAACTTTGACTCTCCTGCTCCTCAGATACTGCCTGACCTGCTGTACCTTTCCAGTGCCAGACGCTTTGACTTGAAAATTTGTTTGCCAATTTAAAGACGGGAAGGATGCATTATTTTGACTCTTCAGTATCTCACTAAACTGCAGCAAAATGCTCTCCAGAAGTTCAATGGAACGAGGGTGCAGAAGGAAGATGGAGATAGGCATACAGAAGCAATGGCTTACCTCAAGGTACTCCCATTCCATCACACTTCCCCATCAACATTTCCTTCCCTTTCAATAACTAGTCTGCCTCAGCACAGGTTCAGTGGAACAGTCTTTGGCAAGTTGGTCAAGGCCTCTAAAACCCAGAGGTCCCTAACCATGAGTATCTCAGCTGTCAAGGCAGTGAATGAGCAGACTGCTTGTGCCTCTGCTGAAGCTGATACCCCATGGAAGTAATAGGAAAAAGGAAAAGATTAACTTTGTTGTTTCACAAGGAGAATCGACAAGGGACATACAAGTGTGTTGATATGTTAATTTTATTGTCACTGTTAATTACCCATAAACATTTCCAAGACACAATGACCAGCCATCTCTATGATTGCCTCTCACCAGATAAATGTCTATCAAATGAGGAGAATGGTAGGACCAGGGTGGAAGACGAGCTATAGGTGTCAAAGAACAGAGGATTACTGACTGTGTGAACATTTTGTGAAGGAGCAGGGATAAGTGTGTTTGGTGTAGAATTGGAGTGCCATTACATTCCACAAACTCAACGTGTGCGCTTACATGCCCATTTCTGGCATCTCTGACATCCAGGTCAGTGTTGAGATGATGCTGTGGCTTTAAGAGGTTATTTTGTCCTGGTTAGTTTTGAAGAGAGGCTGTAAGGCAGATGCACTAAGTAGTCTACCAAAACCACTTGAGTAAACAGCTTGGGAGGCCTTGGGTTTTTGTTTAACAGCCTAAATGGGTGTGGCCAGCTTCCTCAGATCAGGATTTGTGTGTTTTGGTCTTCAGTAGCATCTAAAGCTATTGGGGTCTTAATAGAGCTGAAAGCTTCAGTAAATATCTCCTGGCTGCTACTCTCGCTGAAATTTCCCTTGAACTCTTTTTTCCTTCTGGATTAGAGATCTGCATGTGAGAATCTGTGTCTGAATTTACCTTTTTGCCAAGAGATGTGTTTATGGGATGCTACTGGATTGGAATAGTTAATTATTAATAGCTACTGTATCTATTATTCAGTTATGTTTTCCAATAGTATTGCATCTGTGACATGCAACTCCATATTTGCATTTAAAATAAGAAAAGGTTAGGGTTGAAGCTACCTTCTTAAAATACTTTAAGGGACTCTGGCAAAGTCAAAGTAAACTTTCTCCTTCCAGTACTTTAGCACCTCTGTGGTCGCTGTATTCCTCCTGTAACTCCAGACCCCTCTCCAGCACAATGTTGTTCAAGGCACAGCACAGCTCTACCATTCAGGATTCATTGCTGGTGCATACTGAAAGGTACCCCAGGACCATTCAAGCAATCTGAATCACATGTTCAGAAACCCAATGGCTTGCTTTAGTGTCCATGCTACTCCATTTGTACTTTACCTGTTCATCAGTTGTGGAGTTTCTATCACAGAAAGATCCTTAAAGCTGTCTCTAAGGAGCTGATTCCAGTTTAAAGTGCTAAGACCTGAGAGAGACGTGACTGGTGCTGAATGAAGGCATCTTGGTGACTTTCTGGATATTTTGCACATACATCCATGAATACCTTTCAGTCGTGCCTACCAACTGAAAGTGATGGTGTGGAACCACATTTGAATGGTGAATAGTCTTGAATAATCTGAAGTTGTCTTGATGGCCACATATACGCAGTCTATGACTCCCTATACTCATCAAAATTTAATTATTGTTGTTAATGCAAGGGCCGTCTTGTATCGACCTGTCCCATCAGCAGCAGAGTGAAGGTAAGTGATTGCACCTACTCAAACATCGCTTCAGTCACTGGGGCAATGCACATTTGCACAACAGACTGCAAACTCATGCAGACATCACTGGCAGATCCTTACATGAACAGGAGATGAAGAAATTCAAGGATGTAGCAATCATGACAGCACTAGAAATGTCTAACGTGGAAGCAGACAGTGTTCCACGTAGTTGCAGAAGTCATAATGACCTTCTCAGAATGCCCAAGCCTTCTGAGATGCTATTGTGCAGTTAAATACAGAGATTTGATTCCCTGTCACAGTTTACATACAATACTGGTATCACCTTCAAGCTGGAGGTCTCCGTCCATACTCTCCGTTCAATGCAATAGTAGTTGACTAAGGAGAAGGTAGCTGCTGTTGGTCTACTGATGGTGTTGTGCTTTGTTCCTCAGAGTTCAAAGCTAGGGCAGTGCAAAATGCTTGTGAGCTGCTGAGAATGCTGTTTACAAGGAAGTGCAAATCAAAGACAATAAAGTCCAAGATGGAAGAAAAACCTTCAAAGATCTTCAAAGCAAGGGAATCACTCTCAGAACCCATGAGAAAAAATCTTTAACTTAGGCAAAAGCAACTGTCCTAGTTCAGTATTTAAATTTACCCATTCTAATTCTTTTGTTTCACTTGTAGGTTCAAATCATGGCATGAGCCTCAAATTGTTACAGACCCCCGGCAAGGTCCTCCTTGTTGTAATTCTATCTGGATATCCCAAATTATTAAGCTCCTAGTTAAGAAAGGATGAACTGGTTCCTCACTTTTTATTGTAGCCCCTTCAAAATCCAACAACAAGCTGTTTTCAAAAGGTTTGCCCTTGTGGATGTCTTTCTCTAGATCAAGTGAATTTATGTTTAAAATGAGCCAACATAAACAGGCTTTCTTGACTGAACAAAAGAGTAAGGTTATTCATTAATAAAAGCAAAGAGAAATAATAACGCAACATGCATAACAGATTACAAACGTGTTAGTCCAAAAAAAAGATAAACGTTAAAAGATAGATGAATCAGCTCTTCTGGGTGATTTATGAAGTGTAGATCATGGAACAATGACAGCTGAAGAGTGAGTTTTGGAATTCTTAGCTTTTTCAGGTGAGTTGAAATGTTTTTATCCTGGTTCCTTTTCACTGGAGTTAATGGCAGCACTCGGGGCACGAGAATCACAAGAAAAGCACAGAGTCATCCAGGGTGGAAACAGACCTTTCAGTCCAACTCATTAATGCTGTCCTGACCAATCTGACCTAGTCCCAGTTGCCAGCATTTGGTCCACATCCCTCTAAACCCTTCCTATTCATATACCCATCTAAACGCCTTTTAAAGGTTGGAATTGTGCCCATCTCCACCACTTCCTCTGGCAGTTAATTCCATTAATGCACCACCCTCTGCATGAAAAAGTTGCCCCTTAGGTCCCTTTTAATGCTTTTCCATCCCACTTGATTAATGTTACAAACAAAAAAAAAATGATTTGGAGATGCCAGTGTTTGACTGGGGTGTACAAAGTTAAAAATCACACAACACAAGGTTATAGCCAACAGGTTTATTTGGAAGCACTAGCTTTCGGAGCACTGCTCCTTCATCAAGTGTTTGTTCTTTTATCAGGAAAAAAAAGTAATCAAGAGGCGGCTAAAGTATTCAAGAGCCTGCTAGATATAGCACTTAGGTGAATGGGATCAAAGGTTATGTGGAGAAAGCAAAATTATAGACTACTGAGTTGGACGATTGGCCAAGATCGTGATGAATGGCGGAGCAGGCTCAAGGGGCTGAATGGCTTCCTCCTGCTCCTATTTTCTATGTATTTCACCTGAAACTTTTCCCTCTAGTTTTGAACTCTCCCACCCTCAGATTCATATTCACCCTATCCATGCCCCTTATGCTTTTATAAACCTCTAGAAGGTCACCTCTTGGCCTTCGATATGCCAAGGAGAAAGGTCCCAGCTTATTCAGCTCTCCCTAGAGCTCAAACTCTCCAGTCTCAGCAACAACCTTGTAAATCTTTTCCGCACATTCACAAGGTTACAACATTTTTCCTACAGAAGCGCGATCTGAATTGTATGCAGTATTTTAAAAATGGCCTCACCATGTCCAATACAGACACAACATGATGTCCCAATACCTGTACTCAATGTTCTGCTCAATGAAGGCTAGCATGCCAAACGCCTTCTTCACCACCTTGTCTACCTGTCACTCCACTTTCAAGAAACTATGCACCTGCACCCCTCGGTGTCTTTGTTTGGCAACACTCACCATGGCCCAATCATTAATTGTATAAGTCCTGCCCTTGTTTGCCTTACTCCAAAATACAACACCTCACATTTATCTAAATTAAACTCCACCTGCCCCTCCTCAGCCCTTACATCCAAACCTTGTGTTGTCCTTTTTCCTTCTGACTGGTTTGGTAGCTAGCCAGTTTGTAACACTCAGAATACCTCTATCTGCAATGCTGGGAAGATTAGCAGATGGTTCTTCTATTGTGAACTCCACAGCACACTAGAGCTTGAATCTAGGCTCGTAATGACATATGCCTCAGCTTATTAGTACCCTTCCCCCCACTAACACAATTGGACCAGAGTTGTGGTTGGATTTTAATCTTATTTTGTATATTGTTGGAAGGGCAAGATTCACAGAATATCTGTAAGAGATGGCTTTCTGCTGACAGGGGAATAATCTTAGCCCTCTGATTATCCGCTTGTGTTACATTTCTCTATCTCTCAGTTAGAAGTTTCCCTAACACCCTACAAGTGCAACAGTCCATGGGTCTCGCACAAGACCTTGCCAAATAACCACTGGCTTTACACGCACAGCCCTTGTTTGTCTGAATTAGCCCTCTTTTAAAAAGCATTAAAAGTTAAATATGTTCATTGTACCTTGGAGTTATGATCTGTCATCATGACAAAGGTCATGAAGTTGTGACTCTTCATCGATAGTAGCATCAACTGCAAACTATAACATGAAGACGTGGAAAAGAACAGTATAGGTGTTACATAAGGTACTACATGTTGTCCTGCATGTGACTAGAGGAACTGAGCCTATCTCTAAGTTTACACATTCATATTGTTTCACTACAAGCATGAAAGGTTCAGCCACTACACCAACAGAGTTTGCTTATCTAACAACATTAAGCTTTATTGCAGATGAATTTTCCTGAACCAGAATGAGAAAGAAGATAACTGGACAATTTATTTTTTTTCTACCCCAGCCCAAAGCACTAAACTCAAATGTAGCAGCTCACTACTACTTTAGTTGATATTATTTAACTGAATACAGATCAGTAAGTGAATCTGACATCAGTTAGTGTAGCTTGATGCAAGCTTTAAAGCCATGAGGTAAACAACTTTATCTTTTGAAGGGAATATTTTAAAACTGTGATCAAATGCACTAAGCATATGTGAGTTTTAGTTTTACCCAGAATGGTAATTTTTTAAATGATGGTACTGTGTTATTTAATGGTTTATACTAAAATCACGACTTCTCAAAATGTAAATGAGTTTGTGTGAATAATTGACAATTCAGTAATTTTCATTGTTGTCTGTATCAATGCAGTGATGGATTTCTGATACAAACACAGGGAAAGACTTATTTGCCAGAGCATGGAAAAATTAGTCCAAAGGTTTCAATACGTGAGAAAATATTACGCACAAGACAGTGATTAAACACATCTGCATGATGAAAGAGTAGGATAAAATAATTTCAATATGCTGCCTACATATCTCCCATATGCTCTGTAGTCTGATTAATGGGATGAATTGAGTCCCTGCACTATGACCTCACAATAAATAAATATTCAACATGCAAGCAGCCAAGTGGAGATAAGAATTCAGTCACCCACGCAGTTGCTGTAGGTCAAACACCTGCTTATTGAATTATAGTTTAGTACCAATTCAAAAAGGACAAAAAAACCCTGTAGATTTCACTTTTTAGTATCACAGGTATTCTGTTGTTTTGACACTGAATTGAGTCAAATCATCATCCTGAACTTTAAATTCACGGTTTGTGATAACAGTTGCAAAACTGTATATTTCCTGCAAATTCCAAAGATTCTGAACACAGCAAAGCAAGTTCGTTCTTGGTAAAAATTCCGAAGGATTATTAACCCAAACAAATGCCACATGTAGTTGAAGATTGTATTGCCTTCCAGTTTGTTTCCAGTCTGGTTTTGGGCTTGCTGGGCAAGTTGCAATTTCAGGTTCCTGATTTGAATTCTTGTCAAAATTGTTTTTATGCTTTTTTTGCCTGAGCCAACTGTAATGACAACATATGTTGAAATGCAAGAGAATACTAAGTACAGGTTTTGTGGATAAAACAAGACTGTTCCAAGTTGTTAACATCCAAACAAATCTCATAAACACTAAAAAAAATTTATCCTTGGAATTGTGGGAGTTGTTTAGCTCCATTGGCATGATGGCTAGAGTATAACACAGAATAATGCCAACATTGCAGGTTCAATCCCTGTGCCAGTGGTGATAGTTCAGGGACACCTGTCACTTTTCCCTTCCCTATGCTTAATTTGGAGTAGGCCCTCAAGCTATCTAATCATTTTTGTCTAAGACAGGAGCTTATGGTCTCTTGTGAACTATGGCTAATCATGAAATCATTAACAGAATAGAAGGAGGTCATTGTACCAAACATGCTTGCACTGCTTCTATTATCTAGTGCTGAACCCCTCCCTTTTCCCCATACCTCTGCACACCATTTCTACCGAAATAATGATCCAATGCCTTGCTGGTTATCCTGGAAATGTAATTATGGTTGTATCCTGTAGGTACATCCTTCTGTAGATAAATGGAAGCTGCAAACCTGTCTATAACATTTCAGATTTACTCTTTAAAAAAAAGTCAAAATTATACATAAAAGGTATTCTACTTTCTGATCCCATTTGAGATCCCATTTCCTCCTCAATTAAGGCTAAACACATTGCCTTCAGCTCCATCACAAGCTGTGCACTTGCTATCCATTCCATCCCCAGTCCATTATCTTAGTTTGGAAACAATCAGTTCCAGCCTATCTGATTCCTAGCTTAGCCTCAGAACCTATGTCTTGTGTAATCCAAAGTCTGGTCATTTTTGCCACCGTAACACCACCAAAATATGCCACATATTGATGACTAGGTGCATGAACCCCTTCACCATGCCTTTGTTGACTCATGATTGGACTATTCCAATGCTGCTATCTTGCAAAATTGGTTCCAAATTAACTGCATCTCAACTTTAGCTCATCCAGATCTGTGACTGCTATTCTAACTCGGACCAAGTCCTTCTCACCTTACACTTGAACATTAGTTCTTGCTCTTACATGCCTCAAACATAAAACACACACACTCAGGTTCAAATCTTTTTATGGCTTTATTTTATTTGAGCCAACAGGTCTAGAAAGTAACCCACTCAGGAGCCATAATGTACTCCTGGTGAAGTGGTAGATAGACTATCAGCCCACATGAAGGAAATCCCACCCTCTGGAGCTTCTGGCTCATCAGATTGGGTGATGGGTCCAATAGATCTAGTGTGCCAGAGCTCCATAGTGGGCACTACCAGTACAGCAGGGTGTCCCACCAATGAGTGTTGATTAATTCTAAAATGAAATAGGTGAGGGGAATTGAACAAGGATTGTCTGCCCACCTTAGGATGGTAGCTGAGGGGTATGGGTTCTGAAGAATACTTGGGTAGAAAGGAAGGGAGTGTATTATTTTCTTGGGGTGTCTCCCTGATGGGAAAAAAAGGTCCCCTCCTAAGACAACATCCTTTTCCTTTCTGCTGCATTAAAAACTTTTGAAGAAAATGAGCTGGCCACCTGCCCATGCTGGTGTGAGTTTGTCTTCAACTGAGTTTTTTTTTAACTGTCATGGTGTAATGGAAAATTAACATTTATTGTGAAATCTATAAAAGCATAGGGAAATAAAGAAGTAAGGGCCTGACTGAAACTAGGGGAAAGTATTGCAGACAGACAGAAAAAATGTAAAGGCCAGTTAAACCGATCTAACAGCAGACTTACAAGGCCAGTTAAACTACCATATCAACAGTCAAGGAAGGAGAAAAACAACTCGATATATGGAAAGGAACTGGAATGTTCCAGGCCCCTGACATTGACGTGTTGATAAGGAGAAGCAAATTATAGTATAAAGGGAATATGGGAAAGCTATCAGGCGCCCCTTACATGAGGCGTCTTGCTAATGTATGGGTCCCTTTGCAAAGGTCCAGAATAAACTTCTTCTTTGCGCTTGCTCGCAGTTGAGTTGAGTCAATTTAATTTCCAAGACAATAAACCTGGGGGCTCGTCCAGGACCCCGCGACTGGGGAAGATTCAGAAAATTCCCAGAAGGCGTAGGCACCAGAGCCTTGAAGGACTTGAGAGAGAGAGCTGAACACTTTTCTAATAATGTTGAAAATGGGCTCCAACAAGTGCAAACAAAAAGCGAGTACTGTGAGACGGGGAGAGTACTGATGCACAATCCCCTAACCAGGTGGTTCTGCAAGCACCATTGGTTGAAGTTGCAGGTCCAGAAGGGTACCTGATGTGGGCCACCGGCCATAGACCATGAAGGATTTGGAAAGTGACTATGGGCAGATGCCTGACCCACGCGAGGTTGGAAGTAATAAGTTCGTTGAAGGAGTGACAAGGTTCTGTACTGAGTTCCGTCCCACATCACACGAGATGAGACGTCTCCTGGGATGAAAACTGGGTGCCGATGTCACCAAAATCCGGTATAACTGGCCAGCCACTAACGTCCATGCCAGAGCAGCCAACCCTCAAGCGGAGCGGAACACAGACTAATGATTTAGTTGCAGCGCTGGCAATCGCCTGTAGGGAGGCATTCCCAGTACGAATGGACATGACCAAAATTGCAATGTGTAAACAACAAGAAGGTGAGACAGTGTCCCAGTACCTTACGCGCCTCACTGAAGTCCATAACGCTCATAGTGGACTGAGACCACCCGAGGACATAACGACGGCAGAAATCACGCTGTATGAGGAACACCTGAGGAACAGCTTCATCAGTGGAATGAAGGATGAAATTGCAAAAAAGGTCAAAGACACATGTATTACCGGGGGCATGGGAAAGCTGAATTTGATAGAACAACACGCGATACATACTGAAAAATTGCTGGCCCAAGAGAAGGATAAGCGGAAACTAAAGATGGAACAGCAAGCATATAAAGCTCAGCTTACCATGGTGCAGATGATCACCCAGCCATTGGAGGGAGGTGCTGTGGGAAAAGAGAGAGGCAGAGGGACTGGCAGAGGTAGATCTGGCAGGTGCTTTGTTTGAGGAGCAATGGACCACTGGGCGAGGCAGTGCCCGTACAGACAGTCTCAATCAGCCCTGGAGGCTGGACACAGGGTGACTGACGGGGGAAGACTGAGGTGGAGGTCGCAGCCCACAAGGGACAGGTAAGCCTCTTTCCTTTATGCTTGGCAACGAAGACTCACTTATGCTAATCTCTTCTACTAACCTTATAGACACTGAAATGTGTCCCACCTCTATATTGAGTGCTGAGATTGCGAAGAGTGGACTATATGTTCAGTACAACGATGATGCATATAAGTCAATGCCTACCTCTATGTTCTATGTGGAAGGTACACCAGTTATCTTTTTGGTAGATACAGGGGCAACATATTCAGTCCTTAAATCAAGCCAGTTCAGAGAGTCAACGCAAATAAAGATGAGTGGAAGGTTCCTGAACTCAATGGGTGCATCAGGAGTCGTGATACGAGAGAGATTTACCGCACCCCTATTGTGCAAAACCAGTAATGCAGAAACATTCCAATTCTCATTTTTGTTATCGGAATTCTGTCCTTTAAATCTGATGGTTTGGGATCTCATAGGGAGACTGGGGTTGGATTTGCTCAGTACCCTGACAGGCTTGCAGGTAATACGAAAAGAAGATTTACCAGTGCAGGCTGTAAAATACGACCCACGACCCCTGATGTATGTCTATGAACGGCGATTAAGCCAGAGAGCGATTCACTCACCCTGGAAGCAAGTAACCATGTTAATCCGATTAACACTGATTTTGCTGCTGGGGATATGCTACACTGCACAGCACACATACACCGCAATGATCCTGACGAATCATATGAGAGGGATTGGTTAAGTCGGATCAGTTGTTATTGTGCGAATTTTATTGGAGTGATCACAGATGTGCAGTCAGTGTGAACTTATCTAAAGTCTCTATAACAGCAAGTAGACCCAGTCTTTTTTATGTGGGAGGCTCTTTTCCTCACATGTCACTGGCGAAGGCGTCCAGCGACAGGTGGAGGATTTGGGACCATGGGTACTAAAGACACAAAAAAACGAAAGATTGGGTCTTAAAGGACGATGTGGGTATCTGGTTCAATGAAGATATGTGGACAATTAGGAAGAAACTAAATTGGCTAAATTAGGCAGATAGAGCAGTCCCGCTAGCCCTCAGGAGCCTAGGAGGATAGTCTGGAGTTTTCCTAAGGTAGAAGTCTCGGACCCAAGATTGAGAAAGTTCCCTACTGAGTTGTGGGCAAAAGGCAAACAGAATGTGTGGCTCATATGAGGCTGTGAACCCATAAGAATAACTCCAAAGATTGAGTATTGTCCTTGCAGAGCACAATACCCGTTAAATCCGAGGCTATAGAAGGAATTACACCAGTCTTTGAATCCCTCCTAAAGGCTGGAGTGATAATCCCCTGTGAAAACTCACCAGTGAGAACCCCCATTTTTCCGGTTAAAAAGGCAAACATTCCAGGTGAACCGGAGGAATGGAGGTTTGTTCAAGACCTGCAGGCAGCCAATAATGCGGTTGGTCCGTGCGCCCCAAATGTTCCCAACCCCTATACTATGTTAGCTCAAATTCCACCGGACAGTAAATGGTTCTCTGTTGTGGATTTAGCAAATGCCTTCTTTAGTGTACAGGTACACCCAGATAGTCAATTCTGGTTCGCTTTTTCATTCAAAGGGAAATCGTATACCTTCACGCGACTTTGGACCCGAGGAGACATCAGACGAAACTGGAACCAAATAAGTGCAAGTAGTGAAATTCCGATAACCAGATTGGACATATATACATAGGGATTATAAGGTGCTAGTTGCCTCATATAAATATGGGGCTTCACCAGCTCACACTGTCAGTAAGCGCCCTAGCAGGATTATTCATGAGGGCAGGGGCGTCTGGAATATAGCCGCAGACAATAATCTTAACTGAGGGTGCTAAGGGGACCTTTACATGCGACCCATGGGCCGTTTAGTAACCAGGATGACTATAAATGGGACGATAAATATTTATGCAGGGATCCTTGTGGTCCCAGTGCCTGGCACTTAGTAGTAGCCACCTGACACAGGAAATAGGTATTCTATTATCAAGGGAGGAGGTGCAAGGGCACAAGTAATAATAACCAAGACTCAGAAGAGTGATGAGGGAGCCTGGTGGTGTGGAATAGATAGACCCTTCTCTGACATCTGTAGACAGGTGAATATAGTGGTACAGTCACCCCCTCTGAGATGCAGTGCAGAAGGTTCTACAGGAAAAAGTAGCACCAGGGCATGGCAACCAACCAAACCAAATCATGGACCCAACCCCAAGCAGGGCAGAGGGCATTCACGTCATGCCAGAACCTGGAGGGAGTCGACCGGGGCTCAGGAGTGAGTATAACTTGGTCGTGGAGTTGGCCTTTCGTGAGATAAATGGCGTAAATGCAATGTCAGTAGGTTGGGGGGTGCAAAGAGCCATCGCTAGATGTGAAGGGAACAGAGCTTGTGCCTTGGCCCTAATACAACACTGGAAATTACAGATTACCCTTGTTGAATATGTTTGCACACAGCCCAACAGTGGACTGCCGAACCAATCACAGAGAGCCTGGCAAGAAATTCTACCTGTCTGTTTCCACAAGCGGCGACTACCCTGACCCTGATAGGGACAGCAATTAGGGCAAATCTTGCGCCACCACCCAAACTCAAGACTAACTGTAGTCCCAATGCTGACACGCTGCCAACCACAGCCTTCCATATAGTGGAAGGCAGGGGAGAAACGTGTATTTGCGCAAATCAGGGGAGACTCCATTTGGGGATCCCCCAGTGTACTATGATGCTGTACTTGAACAATGACTCTTGCTGAGCAACCTACACAAATGGTACGATCATCAACATTACTTGTTCCTTTATCAATAATCAGACCATGATGGTGGGTATAATATGGGCCTGTGGAGAGACAGGGTACCACCACCTCCCCTTGGGATGGAAGGGGTGCTGCTATCCTGCGGAACTGCCTACTGGCACAACACTGTTCGTTCCAAAGGTCAGTAATGGGCAAACCCAAAGGGACATCCCACGGCATTGGAATGGGTGTACATTCGCAGACCCCTGGACTACACCAGGAGCGAACATTGGGTGGTGTATTCTCTTGGGAGCAGGGACAACGGTGGCAATCAACAAGATTATTGGCCTCGCATATTGTGTATTACTGTTAGCAAATGAGACGGAGGAAGGTCTAACACTCATTAATACTGAGTTAACGGCAGTAAGGGAAGCAGTGATACAGAATTGATTAGTACTAGACATACTGATGGCTGAGAGAGGGGGCATTTGCAAAATGTTAGGTACCTCATCCTATTTTAATACTGCTGATGAGTCCCAGAATATCATTAGTGTAATAAATCATATGAAGGCAGCAATAAGACTGCCTCCCCCAGCAGATGACTCCTGATTCTGATGGTTCACCTCCCTTTAGGGAGGATGGGAGTATTGGATCCTACACGCTCTACTAGTTGTAGGACTGGTCATACTGATGGTGCTTTGTATAGGACCCAATTTGTGTACCTGCCTACAGTATTTGCTTATGAGTGCAGTGGGATACCAAATGGTAAAATGATCAGAGGCCCCATAGCAGGAAGATCCGATTGCATGGATCCCACCAAATTGTAACATTGAAGTGTGTGACATGTGAAAAATGGGCTATGTACAGGGCACACTAGAGCAAGTGATGACATCACCAGAAAGCTGTGTTACAGGTAGATGGTGTCTGAGGAAAGGCCTGGTGCTCCCTAAGCAGTTTGATGTAAAGTTATCTGGCTCTGTATATATTTTTTTGTCATTATTGTCATAAAATGACAAAAAGGGGGTAGTATAATGGAAAATTAACATTTATTGTGAAATCTATAAAAGCAAAGGGAAACAAAGAAGTAAGGGCCTGACTGAAACCAAGGGCAAGTATTGCAGACAGACAGAAAAAATGTAAAGGCCAGTTAAACCGACCTGATAGCAGACTTACAAGGCCAGTTAAACTATCATATCAACAGTCAAGGAAGGAGAAAAACAACTCCATATATGGAAAGGAACTCAAATGTTCCAGACCCATGACCTTGAGGTGTTGATAAGGAGAAGCGAATTATAGTATAAGGGGAATATGGGAAAGCTATCAGGCGCCCCTTACATGAGGCATCTTGCTAATATATCAGTTCCCTTTGCAAAGGTCTAGAATAAACTTTTTCTTTGCTCTAGCTAGCAGTTGAGTCGAGTCGATTTAATTTCCACGACACATGGCAATGGCTATGTTATCTTCCATAACATAAGAAACTGGGTGTAGGTATCATTGAATTCAACAATCCAACAAACTGTGCATTCATAGGCACATAATGTGAGTGCTAACATTAAGCTATTAAGTTAAAACAAAGGATGGCATGCTCCCAGTAAAGTGTCATGTTTCAAATGATCAGAGGGAAGATGGAATATGAAATCTTTATACTCATACATCACATGCTGTACGGCAGAGCTGATGTCATAAGCATGTCCCTTAAAGGTATATTTGCATATTGATCATGAGGCATAACACATCCCTCTTTGTTCTAAGATAAAAACATATTCCAAACAGCTACATATAGTTGTACATCATCATGTGTTGTCAATTGGACAATTATACAAATTGATATAACACTCTTTACTAGATGAATATTTCAAAGATCAATGTAGTGCTTTGGAGGTTTGACAACTTGTCCTGATTCAGCGATCATGTACCCATTTGGACAGGAAAATGTTGATCTCTGACGCATTTGTTTGATAACTTGAATATTTTGTTGTTGATTGCTGTCATTCAACATCACTGTATCATCATCATTATCAGAATTTTCTTCTTCACTCTTTTCATGCATGCTCGGTGTACCATTAATTGATTTGAGCTGATTTCTGTTTCCTCACAATATAGCACCATGATCAGTGATGAGTTTGTATGATCCAGGATGGTTGCAAATTTTAGAAACCTATGTTGGTATCCAATTATTTGTACCTGAATTTTTAAATCACACTCTGCCTAGTTTTAAGAGTTGTCTATCTGCTCTCTTGTCATGCACCAATTTCATTCTCCTCTGACTTTGAAGAAGGATGTCCTCTGTCTCAGAATGGTTAGATGGTTGGTTGCAAGGAGAGATTATTTGTACTGTTCTTGACTTTCGAGTACAAGTTGAGCTGGAAATGGTAATCTCATCTCCGTTGGTACTGAATGGAAAAACACCAATGAATTTGAAAATCTTGCTTTGTTTCTTGATGATTAAAGATCCTTGATTTGATAGTGTGGACCAGATTTCTGCTAGACCATTTGAGTGTGAATAGTGGGATGATGGTGTGATATGGATCACTCCCCACTCAGTATATGTCTGTAAACAGTTTACCAGTGTACCACAATCTGTTGTCAGACACTATTTGATCTAGGACACTGAACAAAGTGAAAATAATGTTGCATCAGTGATGAATGTACTGGTTGCATTGCTTTGTCATTGTGCAAGGGAAATTTACAGAAGTAATTGTCAAAAATTAGAAATGAAGAAAACTCATGCTAAAAACTAAAATTGACATTGCAGCTGCAGCCATGTTTGGAAAAGCTACGAATACTTTCTATGATCAATGTAGGGTGTAAGTTTAACAATATGGAAAGCTTGCTCATCTTTTGCAATTTGCCTTTTGCTTGGTTGACTCTGAACCTTATTGATCTGATTACATTTATGTACGTTTCCTTGCTGAAACAGTTGATGTGTTGACATATGTGCTCAATATCCCTTGGTGCCACCTGCTTTACAGATAACAAGGAAAGCTAGACAGCTTTTGGGTAGGTGTGACAAACTGCATCTGTCACAGATTTTGTTAATTTGGTACACTTTGCTGATCATAACAACAGCATTGGCTGCACCTAAAGAATATTATTTTGTTGCCATTATGGCTTCATCGGGAATCCTGAGGGACAGGATTCATACGTATTTGAAAAGGCAAGGACTGATTAGGGGTAGTCAACATGGCTTTGCGCATGGAATATCATGTCTCACTAACTTGATTGAGTTTTTGAAGAAGTAACAAACAGGATTGATGAGGGCAAAGTGGTGGACGTGATGTATATGGACTTCAGTAAGGTGTTTGACAAGGTTCCTCATGGGAGACTCGTTAGCAAGGTTCGATCACATGGACTACAGGGAGAACTAGCCATTTGGATACAGAACTGGCTTGAAGGAAGAAAATAGAGGATGGTGGTGGAGGGTTGCTTTTCAGACTGAAGGCCTGTGACCAGTGGGTGTGCCACAAGGATAGGTGCTGGGTCCACTGCTTTTCGCCATTTATATAAGTGATTTGGATGTGACCATAGGAGGTATAATTAGTAAGTTTGCAGATGACACCAAAATTGGTGGGGTAGTGGACGGTGAAGAAGGTTACCTCAGAGTATAACAGGATCTTGATCAGATAGGCCAATGGACTGAGGAATGGCAGATGGATTTTAATTTAGATAAATGTGAAAGGGAAGGGAAATCAGAGCAAGACTTATACACTTAATGACAAGGTCTTGGAGAGTGTTCCTGAACAAGGAGAACTGGGAGTGTAGGTTCATAGCTTCTTGAATGTGGAGTCGGAGGTAGATAGGATAGTGAATAAGGTGTTTGGAATGCTTTCCTTTATTGGCCAGAGTATTACATATAGGAGTTGAGAGGTCATGTTGCAGCTTCACAGGACATTGGTTAGGCCACTTTTGGAATATTATGTGCAATTCTGGTCTCCTTCCTATAGGAAGGATGCTATGAAACTTGAAAGGGTTCAGAAAAGATTTACAAGGATGTTGCCAGGGTTGGAGGGTTTGAGCTATAGGGAGAGGCTGAATAGGTTGGGGCTGTTTTCCCTGGAGTGTTGGAGGCTGAAGGATGACCTTATAGAGGTTTATAAAATCACGAGGGGCATGGATAGGATAAATAGGCAAGATCTTTTCCCTGGGTGTGGGAGCCCAGATTAGAAGGCATAGATTTAGGTTGAGAGGGGAAAGACTTAAAAGGGACCTAAGGGGCAATGTTTTCACATAAAGTGCGCTGCGTGTATGGAATGAGCTGCCAGAGGAAGTAGTGGAAGCTGTTACAATTACAACATTTAAAAGACATCTAGATGGGTACGTGAATAGGAAGGGTTTAGAGGGATATGGGCCGCATGATGGCAAATGGGACTAGATTACTTTAGGATATCTGGTTGGCATGGATGAGCTGGATCGAAGGGTCTGTTTCTGTGCTGTGCATCTCTGTGACTCGATAACACTATATTGTGTCCATCTTCTAATACTGCATTGATGGTTTGGCCCTGTATCTTGCCCAAAAGTTTAATTGGCGAAGAGATAATGACTCATATCAGCCTGTCTACTTTCCCTTTACAAAAGTAACACACATGCCATTTGTTGTGGTATCTTCCAGCAAACCGTTAAGTAGCCTGATGGGATTGCTGTCCAATGACATGAATTGGAGTCCATTTATACTGAAGTTACTTCTCACATTGAACTTATCTTTGAGAACCTTTCAGATATTTTCTGAATCCTTCTGATCATCCCTGGAAAGACTGGATGTGTTAATTCTGTAGAGGATATTTTTGCCAATGGTAATCACGATTCTTAGAGCTGTCTTCTCAGGATCATCTATCACTTGGTATGTAAAATGGAAGTCACATATTGTTGAACAGTTCTAATTCAGTAAAGATGTCACTGGATGCCCAGTCCATAATGAAGTTTCTGACATCTACTATTCTACCTTAAAAACATTGGGCAGGAAGATAGCACTTGTCGATTTAAATTGCTTCTTCCTTCAGAACAGAGTTTTGTTTTTACAATGCCAATTTTAGAAACTTATTTTACCTGAAATAAGTTATATTCTAATATAAAATAATCGGTTATTATGTAAAATTGTTACTTACATATCAACTGTAAGCAACAGAATGTTCTTATCTTCCAGCTGTCTGTGCCACACTTCAGTGGCTCTGTGTTCCAACTTAAAATTGCGTTTTTGTGTTTTTATTTTTTAATATGCTAATCTCAGGAATTTATTTTATCTTGAAAACAATTATATTATCAGAAAAACAATGTGGTTTTCTCACTGGGCAATGCCCAATCTACAAAACTGTACTTTTTCTGTACTCTCACAAACTGATGCTGCTTTGGGATGAGGAACTTGGTCTGAATTCTTTGCTGGTTAAAGCTGTTGCCTGGTTGATCTTCAATTAGATTTCTAAATAACTACCACCAAGGTATTGAGATGTCACTGCCACCATGATGTGACCTCTCCCCCAACAAGGTGTTTAACTGATGTGGCAATCCTTATATTATCTCCTATTATACAAGAAACTAGGCATAGATATTATGGTACTGAAAAATCCAAAGACATTATAGCTAGCTATCATGTGCAAATATTACATTTCTCCTATACGTAAGTGTCTGAACTAATATTAAGATATTAGGTTACAACAGAGAAGCATACTTTCAGTAGAGTATCAAGTGGTCTGAGGTAAGATAGAGTATCAGATCTTCATTTCCTCAAGTCAAATGGCTATGATACAGAGATGTTATCATAAGCATACCCTTTAAAGTTATAATGACTTAATAACCAGGAGACATAACACATACACAGCAGTGATACTATGGGCAGAGTAATACTGGGATATGTGACAGCTTTGAGAGGCGTATTTCGTTGAAGAGAGGTTTTAAGACAGAGATGCAAGCCAATAAAGTAAACAGCTTGAGAGGCCCTATTTTCTTTATAAGTTTGAACAATAGAAGCAGCATGAATGAGTGGAGCCAGGCTCCCACAGAACTAGAGTTTTAGTTTAGCTTTGAGTTGTTGGAGTTTTGAAGTTAGTTGTGGAAGTGGATTTACCTTTCTCTCTGCCACAGCAAAAAGCTGGAGTTTTTCTCTCTGTCAGAATTTTCTCAGTGTTCTTTTCTCCTGCGTTGGAGAAACATTGCATGTGAAATAATCTATTTTACTGAATTTGCCTTTGTCTAAGATATGCTTATGGGATGTCACGATATTTGAACATTTGCTGCTTAAAAGTTAAATAATCTATTATTCTGTTAAGTTTTCCAATAGTTAAAGTTATACCATTTCTTCTTTCTTTGTTGTTTGTATTTTAACTGTGTGTAAGAATAAAGTGTATTGTGCTTAAAGCTGAGTTAGCATGTGCAATCTAATTACATCTGAAACATGGCAACTTACACTTGCCTTTGAATAAAAGTTAGTGCTGAGGCTGTCTCCTACATATATTTGAAGGGGGCTAGGTCTAATCCGTAATAGGTATTATCATTAATTATTTATCGACATACAATGGGCAGACTGTTGGCATTGGTGTCTGTTTATCAGTATACTATGGGCATAAGCAGGAATGTGGCAGCCTTAACACTCTCCTTATTTTAAACAACACCACCCTCATAATATCTAGTTCTAACTTCCATCTCTTCAACTCTCTTCTGGTTACCTCTCCTAATATCTCCTTCTTTGTCTTAACTGCAATTTATGTTTGACAATAATTAAATCCTTGGTGAGCTCAGAACATATTTAGGCCAATTTCCTGCAGAAAACACGAAAGAAGTGGCCTTACGGATAAGGGTATATTAGGATACTAGTTAGGGTATATTAGTATATTAGGTGCCGCTGCGGCTCAGTGCTTAGCATTTTGCCTCACAGCACTAGGGATCCGGGTTTGATTCCATCCTCAGGTGACTATCGGTGTTCAAACATTCTTCCTGTGCCTGCGTGGGTTTCCTTCCATAGTCTAAAGATGTGCAGGTCACATGAATTGGCTATATAAATTGCCCATAGTATCCAAGGATGTGGAGGCTAGATGGATTAGCCATGGGAAATGCATGGTTACAGGGAAAGGGTGGACCTGGAAAGGATGCTCTTCACGGTCAGTGTGGACTCAATGGACCAAGTGGCCTGCTTCCATACTGTAGGGGCTCTACTCAATTCTAGTACATAAATACATGTCTATTTTCAGACATGGTGTTCATGTATTGAATAGTTCGTGCTTATCCATGAGCAGCACTACAATCTGAACTACTTAAATATATATATAGCAGTGAACTCAGCAAAAACATATATTTATGTATTTTTCAAATTCATTAAAGAAAGACACAACACAGAGCACTCTGTTAGTTAATCAATATCATCTCCAAGACTATCCAAACATTAAGGAAAATATCAATGTGGGAAAACTGTAATGATTTTAATCTTTTTCAATGAAAAAAGCTACACAGAATTTTTTTGCAACAGTGTAGAGAAGGAAATATTACATGGATATTTCTTTATTTGGATGTTTTATATGATAAAATGTTACTTATATAGTAATTACAGTTACCAAATTCAAGGGCTACCTCATTAAAAAGATTTGATCCCACTCACAATGAAAGGCTTGAGTCAACTGGACATTCACTGTTAATGTGGAAGAAAGATACTTTTCATCACACCAGAGTTCTGTTAATTTTAACAACAGGATAATTAATATTAACAGAAAAAGCTGTTAATATCACTCAGCACCGAATGCCCTTAGCTGCCAACATTTCACTTTGCACTATGCTCTTTAACTTCCAGGCAGTCCTCAAATTGCAGTTAAGACAAAGAAGGAGATATTAGGAGAGATGGAAGTAAGAGCTGGATATTATGAGGGTGGTGTTATTTAAAATACGTATGAGTATTCTCAGGAACAGAACCCGTTCACAACCTGGGGACTACCTGTACATTTTAATGAAAATCCAACATGAAAAGGCAACAGGTTATGTAGAGTTTCATAAGAATGGGCTAGGTCTCTTGCAGTTACACTTGGGTTCAAGAACTTACACCCAAGCAACAAGACTTTTTCCACGGATGATGCCCAGAGGTCTGCATTAAAAGGAATGAAACATTGGGGTGGCAAGGTGGCTCAGTGTTTACCATTGCTGCCTCAAAGCACCACAGACTGAGGTTCAATTCCAGCCTCGGGTGACTGTCTGTGTGGGATTTGCCCATTCTCCCTGTCTCTGTGTGGGTTTCCTCCGGATGCTCTGGTTTCCTCGCACAGTCCAAAGATATGCAGGTTAGGTGGATTGGCCATGCTAAATTGTCCATAGTGCCCCAGAGATGTGTAGGTTAGGTGCATTAGCCATAGGAAATGCTGGGTTACAGAGCTAGGGCAGGGGGCTGAATCTGGGTGAGATGCTCCTCAGAGATTTGTGTGGACTCCTTGGGCCAAATGGCTTGTTTTCACACTGTAGGGATTCAATGATCAGTTCTAGCATTGTCAACTGGACGTTTTAGCACTATTCCAAGTGTTCAGTGTTTTGGTGCTGACAGTTTAATAATGAGGAATAAGTTCCTGCAGACTGAAAAATAGCAAACTGAACCCTGCTATTTAAGGAGGGGAAGAAGGAGGAGAATGGATAACTACAGGCCTGTTAGTTTGATGTTAGAAGAAGGAAATTGAGAAGAAATAAATGGATCATTCTCAGGATGGCAGGCTCATTGGGTCAGTGCTGGATCCACAATTGTTCACAATCTATATCAATGATTTGGATGTGGAGATCCCCAATTTAATATTTCTAAATTTGCTGATAACACCAAATGGGTAGGAACGCAAGTTGTGAGTAGGATGCAAGAAGGCATCAAGAAGGCTTGGACTGGCTAAGCGAATGGGATAGAACATGACAGAAGATAGAAAGAAACAGAAAGCCAGTATACTACTTAAATGCTGCGAGATTCGGAAATACAAATATCAAAAGCAACCAGGGTTTCCTTGTTCAGGAGTCACTAACAGTCAGCATACAGGTACAACAGCAATTAAAAAGGTAAATGGTATATTGGCCTTCATCACAGTCGATTTGAGTACAACAGCAAAGATGTCTTGCTGCAATCGCATCCAGCCGAGGTGACACCTCAGCTGGAGTATTGCTTACAGTTTAGCTTCCTTTGCCAAGGAAAGATATATTTGCCACAGAGGAAGTTCAAAAGGTTAATACCTGGAATGACAAGGTTGTTTTAAGAGGAGAGATTGAGAAGATTGGTCTGAATTTCTCTAGATCTTCAAAGAATGAGGGAGCGTGAACAACCAGAGGTTATGGTCCACATTAATGACAGATAGGCAGGAGGATGAGGTTTCACAGCTGGAAGTTAGGGGGCTATGTAGAAAATGTGCAAGCTGGACATCGAAAGCAGCAATCTCCAAATCACTTCAAGTGGCAGGTACCAATGAATACCAAAATAGGACAGTGAGACAGAGGAATGCATGGCTGGAAAGATTGTGTAGGAGGGTCGGAATTAGATTCCTGGGTCAGTGGGGCTTGCTGTGGGGCTGAGGGCACCAATAAAAGCCAAATAGCAGCTGAAGAGAGCCAAGACTGTGTTCCATGTGGTGGATTTTGCTGGTGCTATTGGGAGGGTTTAACTTAACTCAGCAGGGAGGTGTGAACCAAGAGAGAAGATTAGAAAGTAATACAAGAGTGCACAAAATGCAGGGAGAGGCCTGTGGCACTAAAAAAGAAAACAGTTGATTAATAAGCGGAATCAGAGTAAGGGGAAAAGTAATAAAATCAAACATTTAGTCATACGGCATGTGTGTAAATGCATGGAGTACATTTAATAAGATTGGGATGTTAAAGGCACAGAATCCTCATGGGATTCTGATGTTGTGGCAATAATGGAGACCTAGTTGAGGGAAAGGCAGATTCAGGTGTAAAATATTACGGTTAAAAAGGTGATTGAAAATGATAGGAAATAAAACTGCTGGACAGCTGCCTTTTTGGTTAAGGAGAGCATTTCAGTTTTGGGTAAAGATGATGTTTCAGAGGATTGAAAGATAAAATTGATTTGGCAGGGACTAAGGAATAAGGAGGGTGCAATTACTTGTTGTGATAAACAGACTACTGTAAGTGGGAAGGTCATGGAGGAATGAATTTGCAAGAAAAATAAAGACAGGCGTAAGCAGAGTGTTTTTAAAGGGGTATGTTAATTACCTATATACCAACTGAGATAGTGGTCGTGTAAGGGCCTCTGAGGGACAAGCATTCTTAGATTGTTAGCAAGAGAATTTTCTGCAGAAATATGTATCCTGTCCAATAAGACAAGAGGCACTGGTAGACCTGATTCTTTAGAAAGAGGTGGGCCAAACAAATAATTTGTTTGTTGGGGAGCATTTGGGGGACAATGATCATCGTATGGCAAGGTTTTGGATGATATCAGAAATGGTATTGGTCAATTCAGAGTAAGAATAATCAACTGGTGGAGAGCAAATTTCAATGGGGATAAGTAAGCTTGGCTGGACTGACCAGAAGCAAAAATTGGCAGGAAGAACAGTGCCTGAACAATGGGATATCTTCAAAGAGGAGATGGTTTGGGCACAATCAAAGCATACTCGGTCAGAAGGGAAAGGTAATGCAAGAGTCCACAGTCCTTCCCGGGTAACAAAGGAGATAGAAATTAAGGTAAAGAAGAAAGAGTACACGGATTACAATGTGTTAAGTAGTAAATTGAATTGAGAACCAAGCTGAATACAGAGGGTCAGAAGGGAGATGAAGCACCCTATAAGGGAAGTAATGATGGATTGTCAAAAAGATGGCAGCTAACATTAAGGAAATTGTAAAACCTTCTATAAGCACATCAATGGTAAAAGCGTAGTAAAAGGAATAGAAGGGCTGATTAGGCACCAGAAAGGGGATTTATACTTAGCTAAATTAATTATTTGCATGTGTCTTAACTTTGATGTACACTCATATAAATCATTAAAAGTGGCAAGATTTTAGAGAGAACTGTTAATTATGCATACAGTTTTCCAGGGGCATGGAGTTCAAGAACAGGGAGGTCATGATGAATTTACAGAAGACACCTTCCCCATCACCCATAAAAGATGCAAAACCTGCTGGCACACCACCCCCCTTCAACTCCATCCAGGGCTCCAAACGGTCCTTTCAGGTGAGACAGAGGTTCACTTGCCTCTTTTCAATCTAGTTTACTGTATCCGGTGCTCCCAATGTGGTCTTCTCTACATCAGTGAGACCAAACATAAACTCAGGGCATGTTTCGCTGACCTGACCTCTCAGTCACCGTCCATTTTAACTCCCATTCCCATTCCCATTCCCTTTCTGACATGACAAATCGTGGCCTCTTCAGACCATTAATTGGAGAAACAACACTTCCTCTTTTGCTTAAGCCAGGAGACTCAACATTGAGTTCTTCAATTTCAAATAAACTCCCTTCCCAACTCTTGACTCCCTTTCCAGCCCCTCCCTCTCCCTTCCATCTGTCTGATCAACACTTCCTTCCAGCTACCAACCGGACTCATTCCTCCCATTGACCCACCAGGTCATACGCTCTACCTGTGTTCACCATCCCTACCTCACCACTCCGCCCCTCTCCCCACTCACTACCCTCCCCCACCCCCTCCCTTCATCTGCAGCCCCCCTTGGAGACGGGGTAGAAGAGGCTTACGAGGATGGTTTCAGGGATGAGACACTTCAGTTATGAGAATAGATTAGAGAGGTTGGGACTGTTTTCCTTGAAGATAAGAAGGCTAAGAGAAGACTTAGTATAATTTTCCAGCTCATGAGGGTCTGAACTGAGTAGACAGGGAGAAACTGCAATGATTGGTAAACGAATCAAAAACCAGAGGGCACATTTTTAAAGTGTTCTACAAAAGAATTCAAATATGAGGTGAGAAAAATACTTTTTTTTACACATCGAGTCTCTGCAAATGGAATGCTCTTTCTGGAACTGCAGTGGAGGTGGGTTCTCGGATGCTGCCTGACCTGCTGTGCTTTTCCAGCACCACTCTGATCTAAACTGTGGGTTCAATTGAGACATTCAAGAGGGTACTAGATGATTATTTAAATAGAAACAATGTGGAGGGTTACGGGGAAAAGCCAGGATTTTGGCACTAAATTAAAGTTTTCGGAGTCAGGGCAGACATGAGAGAACGTGGAAGGAGGCCAATTGGCCTATCAATTTTATGATATTGGAAAAACACAGAAACAGTTTCTTCAGACCAATGAATCCATGTTGGCTGCTGCCTTCCACGCAATCTATTAGGGCAAATCTCAATAATCTACATTATTCACATATTCCTTCAATTTCTTTCACCTTCATGTTTTTTCTTTACTTACTTGTGGCACATGGGCATCATTGGCTGACCAGCATTTTATTGCACACCCCTAGTTGCCCTTGAAAAGGTGGGTGAGCTGCCTTCTTGAACTGCTGCAATCTGCATTTTGTAGGTTAACCCACAATGCGATTAGGGGAGGGAATTCCAGGATTTTGGCCCAGCAACAGTGAAAGAATGGAAATTTATTTTCAAATTAGGATGGGAGTGGGTTGGAGGGGAACTTGCAAGTGGTGTAGTTCCCATGTATCTGCTGCCTTTGTCCTTCTAAATGGAAGTGGTCATGAGTTTGGAAGGTGCACTCTAAGAAACTTTGGTTAACTTCTACAGTGCATCTTGTAGACACACTGCTGCTACTGAGCTTCGGTGGTGGAGGGAGTAGATGCTCTTGTATGTGGTGCCAATCAAGCAGTCTGGTTTGTCCTGGATGGTGTCAAGCTTCTTCGGTGTTGTTGGAGCTGCACTCATCCAGACAAGTACGGAGTATTCTATCACACTCCTGACTTGTGCCTTCTAGATAGTGGACAGGCTCTGGGGAGTCAGGAGGTGAGTTACTTGCCAACGTATTCATAGCTTCTGACCTGATCTTGTGGTGAGCCCAGTTGAGTTTCTGGTCAATAGCAACCACAAGAGTGTTGATGACAGGGGATTCAGAGATAGTAACACCATTGAATACCAATGGGTG
The DNA here is from genome assembly GCF_047496795.1 of Chiloscyllium punctatum. Taxonomy (NCBI): domain Eukaryota; kingdom Metazoa; phylum Chordata; class Chondrichthyes; order Orectolobiformes; family Hemiscylliidae; genus Chiloscyllium; species Chiloscyllium punctatum. The sequence goes on from NC_092744.1 coordinate 31,902,175, forward strand.
ATGGTTAGATTGTCTTTTATTGGAAATGGTCATTGCCTAGCATTTTTATGGTGTGAATGTTAACTTGCCACTTGTCAGCCCACACTGGAATATTGTCCAGATCTTGTTGCATTTGAATGTGGATTGCTTCAATATCTGAGGACTCACAAATGGTACCAAACATTGTGCAATCATCAGTGAAAATCACCATTTCTGATCTTATGATGGAGGGAAGGTCATTGATGAAGCAGCTGAAGGTGGTTGGGCCTAGTACACTGCCCTGATAAACTCCTGCAGAAATGTCCTGGAGCTGAGATGATTGACCTCTAATAACAACAACCATCTTCCTTTGTGACAGGTATAACCAACCAGCTGAGAGTTTGCCCCCAGCTACCCATTGATTCCAGTTTTGCTAGGGTTCCTTGATGCCACATTGGGTTAAATGCAACCTTGATGCCAACAGCTCTCATCTCACCTCTGGGATTCAGCTCTTTTTTCCCATATTTGAACCAAGGCTGTCATGAGGTCATGAGCTGACTGGTCCTGGTGAACCCAAACTGAGCATCACTATGCAGGTTATTGCTGAGACAACACTCCTCGACAGCACTGTTGGTGACACCTTCAATTACTTTACCAATGATCAAGAGCAGACTGATGGGGGGACGTGGGGGGTGGTGATGGTAATTGGCCGGCTTGGATTTGTCCTGCTTTTTATGTACAGGTTACCTCAGCAGCTTGTCAGGTAGAGGCCAGTGATTTAACTGTACTGGAAAAACTTGTCTCGGGTATTGGCAAGTTCTGAGGCAAAAATCTTCAGTACTATTGCCAGAATGTTGTCAGGTCCAAAGCATTTGCAGTATCCAGTACCTCCAACTGTTTCTTGATATTACATGGAGTGAATCAAATTGGTTGAAGACTGGTATCTGTAATGCTGGGGAGCACTGTAGGAGGCCAACATGGATCACCTACTCAGCACTTCTGGCTGAACATTGCTGAGAATGCTTCAGCTTCATCTTTTGCATTGATGTGTTGGGCTCTTCCATTATTAACAGTCTCGTCTGGAATATTGACACACTTTCTACTTCAACCACAGGCCTTGGAAATGAATTCCACAGCCTCAGAGCTCTCTCCCTATACAAAAAAAAACTTGACTTTCTCCCCAAATAACTCATTATAGTCACAGTCCATTGAGCTTTATCTTATAGTCAGTTGCACACTCATCACAGATTAAAAAACACTAAGACATTATTGCCACAGTATAATTATAATACTATTCCCTACACAGCAACATTCAAGAACCTATAAAATGTTCACCATCGAGCAGAAATTCAATTTCAATATTATGATATAAGGAGAGTTCTAACATGATTTATGTATGTTTTTAAACAGTGCATCAAGTGCAGCATATGTATGTTTTAACCATACATGTGCATTTCCAGTGATTTTATAAGAGTTAAGTAGTCCCCTAACAAATCCATGCAGTTTAATGACACAGGCAAACAGAATCTGCTTAAGTTTAAGCCAAGGCAATTTAATTTGAGCTTCCTTATTCCTGTAAACAAGACTGAAATTTGCCATTTGAGATGGTTTATTGTTGCTATAGTAACAAAATGTTGCCATAGTAACAGGAGTGAATTATCTGCAAGAAAATATTCACACTTCCACTGAAGTGTTAGGCAACAGGTTTAAACTTACAGCTGTTTCAAATTGAGTTATAGCCAAATGATGTAAATTAGCATAAAGTTCAGTCAATATTGGTATGCAGAGTGAAACTGCTGGAGTGTTAATGAGTGAGAGAATATCACACAGCACTCCAATCATTAAGTTTAGGTACACAAAATATTTAAATAAAAGTAAGCTTTAGTGCTGCTGAGAACGAAGAAAATCAAATCAGCTGACTTCACAATGCAGCTATGTGAATTTCTCGAAAATTATAGAGAACTGCGGGATTTAAATTTATCCACTGCCTTCCTGCCTGCTGGATTACACAGTCATTACAGAATGATAGTCCTAAAGACAATCTCTCATCCACAAAATTATTCAAGGAGTCAATGGAATCAAACATTGGCCTCAGCTGCCATTCTCATATATGCCAATCAAGAAAAAGCTGACATTGGCTCCAAATAAGTGGACAACACAAAACTAACAAACAATCAAGGGATTTTTCAATGTATAATTTCAGTTATATCACACTGTAAATTTTTGCTATAAATTCTGTGTCTTACAACTGTGTACTCCACAACCACCTGATGAAGGAGCAGCGCTCCAAAAGCTAGTGCTTCCAATTAAACCTGTTTGACCATAATCTGGTGTTGTGTGATTTTTAACTTCACACAAAACTAGCTTCAATGTAAATGCATAAAAATAGACTAATTACACTGAAGTTGTCATGGAACAGTGGCATAGCAGGTGACATCCCTTTGCTTGTATTTTAATGAATAAATAATAAATGCATGAAAATCCAAAAGGTGCCTGTGAGCTGTTAAGGTTTCTTTTTTAAAGAAGTTTGCCTGCGCATAATAGTAACATCCCTGGATTAGTAATCTGAAGGCCCACACAAATGCTCAGGGCAGGGGATAGTTTCAAATCCTATCATAGCAGCTGGTGAAGTTTAAATTCATCTAATAAATTGGAAATTATGTCTAATCTTAGCAATAGTTATCAAGGTATCATCAATTGCTGTAAAAGCCTAACCTGGTTCACTAAATGTCCCTCAGGAAGGAAATGCACTGTCCTTACCTGGTCTACCATAGTATTGACTCCAGCAATGTGGTTGATATTTCACTACTCCTGAAATGGCCTAAGAAGCCACTTGTTGCAAGGACAAGGAAGGATGGGTATTCATACAGAATTATGAATTACGACACATCTTTTGGAGCTTATAATTAACACAAATTATAATTTTCTAAATCTATTTTAATTGTAAAACACACTTCTAACCATTTGAGAATTGACTATATTTGCTTATATTCTTTTTAACAACAGATAACATATAATTGGGAGAATACTCATTGGCACTGAGAAAAGGGCAGGAGCAAATAGATAAATCAGTCCATTCAGGGATCTTGGCGCACATATATATGCAATTCTTCTGAGTATTGCACTCTCATGTCTAACAATAGACAATAGACAATAGACAATAGATGCAGGAGTAGGCCATTCTGCCCTTCGAGCCTGCACCGCCATTCAATATGATCATGGCTGATCATTCCTAATCAGTATCCTGTTCCAGCCTTATCTCCATACCCCTTGACTCCACTATCTTTAAGAGCTCTATCCAATTCTTTCTTAAATGAATCCAGAGACTGGGCCTCCACTGCCCTCTGGGGCAGAGCATTCCACACAGCCACCACTCTCTGGGTGAAGTAGTTTCTCCTCATCTCTGTCCTAAATGGTCTACCCCGTATTTTTAAGTTGTGTCCTCTGGTTCGGCACTCCCCCATCAACGGAAATATGTTCCCTCCTGCCAGAGTGTCCAGTCCTTTCATAATCCTATACGTTTCAATCAGATCCCCTCTCAGTCTTCTAAACTCAAGGGTATACAAGCCCAGTCGCTTCAGTCTTTCCGTGTAAGGCAATCCTGCCATTCCAGGAATTGACCTCGTGAACCTACGCTGCACTCCCTCAATAGCCAGAATGTCTTTCCTCAAATTTGGAGACCAGAACTGTACACAGTACTCCAGGTGTGGTCTCACCAGGGCCCTGTACAGCTGCAGAAGCACCTCTTTGCTTCTATACTCAATCCCTCTTGTTATGAACAACAATGGGCAATACATTTCTGGGGTACAGCACTCAGGACAAGTCTCTTCAGAATACTTGGTATTTTTACATTGTGCACTCTGATGACTTCAAACACTCTTATTTCACAATTTCATTTTTAAGAAATAGAATATAAGGTATAGCTTATGCTGTCAATCAAACAGGTCAATGCATAAATAAAAGCAATTTCCCCTTTTAACAGAGTCACTTTGTCTCCAACGTTCCAAATATCCTCCATCCTGCCACATGTGCCTCAATTCATTCATCCTTAAATCCTTCCTTTATGACATCCAATTGTTACTTAAAGTAATTATATGGTCTTGCCTTCATTATTCTCTATAGAAGTTTATTTCATATATTCAAGAATTTCCTAATATATGTTCTTAATCGGTGTTGTACTAGTTTGAAACTGTTCCATTGGCTTTACTTGCACAGCATAATTCAAAACAATATTTTGGGTTTCCTCTCTCTATACCCTGACCAATCTGTATATCTTTATAAGGACACTTTCCAGGCACCTTCTTTCTAAGTTGAATCGCTGAAGTTTATCTATTCTTTGTTCGTATCTTAAATCTGACATGGAGTAGGTGTAATTCACCATTACACTGAAATTTGATGTGGATTGTTACACTTCGTCAGAGATTCTGAAATTGGTAAATTGAAATTTTGCAACTAATGACTGTTTTAAAAGATCATATCAATCAGACCAAATGACATTAAACTGTGATTTTCTTTGAATAGGCATTGATATTTCTATGATGTGGAGGAGTCAGTGTTGGATTGGGGTGGACAAAGTTGAAAATCACATAACACTAGGTTATGGCCCAATAGTTTTATTTGAAAGCACAAGCTTGGTACACTGCTCCTTGTAGAGTATAAAATCATAAGACACAGAATTTATAGCAAAAGATTACAATGTCATGAAACTGAAATGATATATTGAACAAACCTGGATTGTTAAGTCTTTCATCTTTGAGAATGGGTTGCAGGTTTTGGTTTATTAATATGTAAATCCCAAAACTTCTTTTCAGCCACCTTCTCAAGGTAACTTAAGGTTTTATAACAAAAGGTGAAAACTCTGCTCAGACAATGCATTAACGATGTGAAGTCAGAGTCTGTCTGTATCCCAATCCTGAGTCAGCCTGGTTCTAGTTCCAAAGTGGAATTTACACAACATTACATTGATTGACTATCTGCATTAACTGCCTGCAGATTGTGCATCTTTTGAGCAAAATAGAATGTTTCTGCAAATATAAATTCACCCCATAGACTCATATGTGTGCATGCGTGCATGTGTCCATGAGCTTTCCTATGCCTCCACTTCTTGCCTTCACTCCAAGACGCATCAGAGTGTCAACATGGATACCACCATTACCTGTGGGGACACCACCCACCATGTATGCAGCAGGGACTCGCGTGACTTGGCTAACGTTGTTGACCTCATATGCTGCAAGCAAGGATGCCCGGAGGCATGGTGCACTACTGTACTGTAATCTTTTGCTATGAATTCTGTTTCTTATGATCTTACACTCCACAACCACCTGATGAAGGAGCAGCACTCTGAAAACTAGTGCTTCCAAATAAACCTTTTGGACTATAACCATGTGTTGTGATTTTTAACTTTGATATTTCTAATATTCACAAAACAATCTTAATGACAGACACAAACAATTTTCAGACAGAAAATATTGAGTCATGAAGTAATACAGCATGGAAACAGGCCTTTTGGCCCAAACTGGTCCATGCTGTCCACTCAACTCGTTCCAACTGCCCCAATTTGATCCATATCCTCTAAACCCTTCCCACTCTTGTACCTATCCAAATGCTTTTTAAATGTTGCTATTATACCTGCGTCAACTATTTTCTCTGGCAACCCATTCCATATATACACCACTCTCTGCACGAAGAACTTACCTCTCAGGTCCTTCTTAATTCTTTCCCCTCTTACCTCTAAACCTATGTCCTCTAATTTTCAATTCCCCATCCTGGGGAAAAGACTATATGCATTAATCCTATCTATGCCCCTCGTGATTTTATAAACCTCTATAAGGTCACCCTTCATTCTCTTACACTCCAATGAATAAAATGCTATCCTGGCCAACCTCCCCCTATAATTCAGGCCTATTAGTCCTGGCAACATCTTCGTAAATCTTCTTTACACTCTTTCCCGGTTAACTATGTCTTTCCTAAAACAGGGTGACCAAAACTGTACACAATATCTCAATTGCAGCCTCACCAATGACTTATACAACTGTAACATGACATCCCAACTCCTACACTCAGTGCCTCGACCAATGAAGGCCAGCATGCTAATTGCCTTCTTCATCATTCTGTCTACCTGTACTCTACTTTCAATGAACTATGTACTTGTACTCCTAGGTCCCTCTGTTCCCCAACATTCCTCAGAGCCTTATCAATTACTGTATAAATCCTACTTTGGTTTGATGTTCCCAAATGCAACACCTCACATTACCTTTATCTCTATTAAATTACATTTGCCAATCCTAAGCCCTTTTCCCCACCTGATCAAGATCCCTCTGTAATTTTTGATAACCTTCCTCGCTATCAACAATACCTCCTAATTTTGTATCATTCGTAAACTTATTAACCATGCCTTGTACATTCACATTCCAATCATTTATGTAAATAACAAACAACAAGGTCCTAGCACAGACTCCTGTGGCACACCACTAGTCACAGGCCTCCAATCTGAGAAACAACCTTCAACGATCACTCTGTGCTTCCTACTATTGAGCCAATTTTGAAGCTAATTAGCTAGCTCTCCCTGGATCCCATGCGACTTAACCTTCATGACTAGCCTGCCACGCGGGACCCTGTCAAAAGCTTTACTAAAGTATTTATTCATTTTTCACTGCTTATTAGTAATTTGTTTACTTTGGCGGTTATTTTTCTGCAAATTATTTTGCTTTACCATCAAACTGATCATCAATTTGAGAGTAAAAAAAAAGAGCCAAATGAAAATACGATAGGCTGAAAGGATTGTTTATCAAAGAGTAATTTTAAATCATTAACATTCAAATAATTCCAATAATCCTTCCAAATCACCAAACATGCAAGTTTGGTTATCAAAAAATAAGCTTAGACCATATTCAAAAATACTTTTAAAAAAATTCTTTGGATCAATTGATTTTCTCTGCCTATGCTGGTTTAAAGCTGAAATCCCATGGGTGAAAAATCAGTGCCAACATACTGCATCACCAACTCTCTCACTATATTTTATTGATCTATTGAAGCTGTGTCTGAATCTCAGTGGAGAAATTGAAACAATCTGATACTATTTACAATTTCCGATTCACCTAAACTGTCAATATATTTTGCTATAATAATGAGACATATTTTCCATCTTTTACAATTTACTGTTAGAAACAGTTCCAAATATTGTTACATGTATTAATGGGAAGGGTGGAATGAGAGAAAGTAAACATCTAAAAGCAATAGCTGTTCTCCCTAGGAAAGACTTGATTCATAGAGTTTAGAAAATAAATGGGATTCTTGAGGTGAAATCTCATGCAGAGAGTGAGGATGTGTGCAGAATATTAATGTGTCTATGCTGACAGATAACATGCTGCCTAATTATCACATCCCCAACAAAGCGAATAGCAGATGAAATGCTCACTCCCTGCAGGGATTTGCTGACATCATCCCTTAAAGTACGTGGTGTAGATGCTTTTATCTGCAAGTGCCACTGGGAGACCCTGACAGATCTGTTTGAGATTGTCTGATATTAGTCAGAATATAAACGAAGTGTGACTTAACTTGGATGAGAGCCAAGAATCAATGCATCAAACCACATGACAATCAAAATGATTTGACACAACAGATTCACACAGATAAAAACAAGACAGAAAATAAAACAATTTTAGATACATTTTTAAATATTAAAAAATGCCTTTCTATATATCTAGGCTCATTAATTGAGGTTCAACAGTTCTGGAAATTTAAGAATCTATCACTCGATATGCAGCTACAGCATAAAAACATTTCAAAAGGGTACTTTTTTTTGGATGGTGTAGTGCTTTTCTCCTCTCTCCTGAAGGCGCTTGCTGTGAATGAGCTATTACATTTTTGTACATCAGTCTAGTTACCACTTTTCATGTACACACTTGGATAATGAGTAATGTCGAGCTATTTGATCATGTAAGGCACCAAATGTCAGTGAGCCAAGAGGCTCAGAGAGTAGCACTCCTGTCTCTCACCAAGAAAGCTTGTGTTCAAGTCCCATGCTCAGACTTGCTGGCCATGGAAGGAGTATTCACAGGATTCTTCTATTAATACCATAGATTGTGGATCAAATATTTCTCATTACACAAATACAGAGCAGTGACAGAAATATAAGAGTGGGCCATTTAACTCCTGAAGCCTGCTCCACCATTCAATATGATCATGGCTGATCATTGAGTTCAATACTCTAATCCCACCCCACACCCTACCCGATATCCCTGAATCCCTTCAGCCACAAAAGCTATATTTACCTCCTCCTTGAATACACAATGTTTTCTGTGGTAGTGAATTCTACAATCTCACCACTTCCTGTGTGCACAAATTTCTCCTCATCTGTCCTAAATGGTTACCCCTTATCCTTAAACTATGATCCCTGTTTCTGCAATCCCCCACAATCCCGCCTGTCTAGTCTGTTAGAATTTTATAAGTTTCGATCAGATTCCTCTCATTCTTCTAAACTCCAATCATTAAAATCCTAACCAACTCAGGCTCTTGTTATACATCAGTCCTGTCAAACTAGGAGTCATTTTGCTAAACCTTTACTGCACTCCCTATATACCAAGAACATCCTTCCTCAGATAAGGAAACCAAAACTGCACACAATATTCCTTGTGGGGCCTCACCAACACCCTGTATAATTGCAGCAAGGCATCCTTGTTCTTGTACTCAAATCATCTTGCTATTAAGGTCAAAACTTTAAAACTCATTGGTAACAGCTTGTAGAAATGGTTGTCCAGGACAAAAATAACAGCCAAGTGTGGACTCATTATGGAAAGTAAATTCAGATTTGTAAAATGCAAATGTTGTTCAACAAACTTGATTGACATTTTTGATGAGGGAATGGAGAAGATTAATGAAGATAATATGGTTGATGTGGTCCGTAAGAACTTCCAAAAGACATTTGATAATATGCCACATAATAAGTTTGTCAGCAAAATGAATGCCTACAGAATAGAAGACACACAGGTTATAATAGATTCATAGTTGGCTGAGTGACAGGAAATAGAGATGTTTCCCAGCGTACTGGGACCAATGATTTTCCTAATATTAAAGTATTGATTTAGACTTAATGTGTCATGGCACAATTTCAAAATCTGCCGATGATGTAAATCTTAGAGTATAGTGAAGTGTGACGGGGTAGTGACAGACTTCAAAATGATAGAAATTGGCTGGTGGGATGGGCTGGTATGTGGCAGAAGAGATTTAATACAGAGAAATATAATCCTATGATTCTCAATGCACAGTGATACATTTTGTTAAAAAAAATTAAGGAGAGGCGAAATAAAGGGTACAATTTCATAGGTCCTGGGAACTGAGAGACTCTGGGAGTATATGTGCAAAATTGTTGAAGGGGCAGGTTGAAAAAGGTGGTTCAAAGACATGTTCAATCATAAGCAACATGGCATCTTATATTAAACAGCTTATTTAAACTCTGCTTTGCTTGCAAACTCCCTCTAATGGTACAACTCCATATGGTATCTTCAACTGAACAAAATGTGCATTGCACTTTTCAAAACACTGCAACAGTACAACTAAAAAAGTAAATATGAAGGAACTTATTTCACAGTGCCTTTTCAGAGAGAATTGAATAAAAACCTGAAAGGAAAAAAATTGTAGGAATATGGGTAAACAATGGGGGATCAACATAGTTATATTGTTCTATCAAGAGCTCAGGCTCAATACAATGAAAGGGATCTTTCTATGCTGTAATCATTCTTTGATTGCAAGTACAAAGTGGGTGCTGAATTTGCCCAGTAAACCATAAAGGAAATTAATCTGCTTTTAAAAAGTCTTATCAATAAGGTACAGGCTTTACAGTCTTAGTAGCCTAAATAAATAGATTTAAGTGGATTTTTAAAAAATATAAGCTTTAACAACAAACATAAGGGATGTCATTTCCAGTCAATGAAATCAGTTTGCAATCTAATAAAACATACAACTTTAATTCCCAGCTACCTACAATGAATGAACCAATGAACAAGAAAATAAAGTGCAGAATGAAAGAAACAAGGTAATTTAGTTCACACAGCCCCTTATTTGGCAGACAGTGATGTGACATTAAAAACATGTTATATTTAGAGCTTCAATGGTACCACTGGTTCCCATGATTTCACAAAAAAAACCTGTGAGATTCTCTCTGGCCAAAATTGTTAATTTGTTCTTGTTCATAGCTTGTGTGTTGCATTTTCACCCTGGAAGCAGGTAGCAGAAAATTTCTCACTCAGCCTATCGGCTCAGCTTCAGGAGAAAGTGTCTGCAAAGTGGGGGGAGGGGGATTTTCATTTCAGTCAGGGGTTTTTAACTAAAATTAGACTACTGCCTGTAGAAGAGCTCTGACACAGGAACATAGGGTGGCCAAGTGCAGAGATGGGCTGCTGAACACTTCTGTCTTGGTGCTCTGGGACTTCATCCCAGTTGTAATGAAAGTAATATAACAGTAAACAACCTTCTTTCCTTCACCTTTCTCCTTGCCCTCTCCACACCAACTAAAGCCCACCCAACACCCCTCCTATGACCCCTCTACCCTTTGTGCCATGCTGTGCATGTCCAGCCAAGAATGAGGTGGGGCTGGGAGCCCAAGCATCAACTAATCTGCTAAACTACTTGCATCCAAGAGAAATCATTGATCAATTGACAGACTTCTCTCTATGACCAATGGGAGTGGAAATCCTGGAATTGGGTCACGGCTTTCATTTTCAAAGGTTCTCAAAGTGTCCCTGCCTCTGTGAAAATTTAGCCCAATAATACTGTTGTTTCAGCACAACCAGAACTATATGTAACTATATGTAACAGTGCTATGTGTAACTCCCAGTCCAACTTCTGCATAACTGTCAAAACATCAAATCAGGCCTCATTTAAAAAGGATATACCATGAATTATCTTTGATAAGAATTTAGTTTACATTTCTACTACCCAGTAATAAAATGCTTTTTAATCTTTAACTTTGGTCTCATCCGATAGAACTTGAATCCCACAAAAATAAGAAATAAATTTAAATTTGAAAAGGACATAGATGTTTCATTAGTAGTGGGTTAAAGGGTTATGGAAACTGGGCAGGAAAGTGCACTTGAGAACAAGTTGAGATCAGCTATGATTCTATTAAGTGGTGAAGCAGGCTTGAGGGACTTGTGCTCCTAGTTCTTTTGATCTTATTTTGCAGTCAAATTCAGAACCAGAACTCAATTATGATTTAGAGTTTTCTGGAATTGCCACTTTGAGACTCTAAACATCTTACAGTTAAACTCCTCAAACCACCATTTGCCTCCATTCTCTGACTTTGATTCTGAAGAGCATTCTAAGTAATGAGAAGTCACTAGGGAAGGTCCTGAAGGTTGAACAGAGAGTCGAGAAGTTCTTGTTGCAGAGCTAAGAGTGATGGTGATCATTGGAAGCTTGTAAAAAAGGAATTAAAACCCCTAACCATGAAAGTATATCACTTAAAAGCTGGAGGTTCAACAGCAGTTTAATCAACTCTGAACTTAGAAGCATGGAACATTCAGACAGCAGCAATAGGTTACACAGGAATTGTCCACATGGTTTCTGTAAAATGATATAGAAAGCAACTGAAATATCTGATAGATGAGCAAAGAACTTCGCAAGCAGGGAGAGACAATACAATATGCAGTTAATGGTGCTTTAGAAAAATCAGAAATTCTTCTTGCAACAAATGAAAAATTAGAAACAGCTACAACGGAATGAACAAGTGAAATACCTTGGGAGGGAAATCCCAAAGAAACACTTTTTTCAGTTAACAGTGGTTTTGCAGACTTCATCTTTTAACCTGCTGCAGTGTAGAACATGAAATGAATAGATTCCTAATTCTCTATGGACCCGACACAAGTTTTTCAGCAACGGAGGCGGTAGAACACGTGAAAGACACTTTGTATCTGGTCCTAAAAGCAAATCCTACTCATGCAATTGCAAACATGCAATTAAAATTAAACAGTATTTTTGCTGCATACTTTCTGAAATTAGAGATTGAATTCTGCTCCCTCACATCATCATCATAGTGTGTGTCGGGATGTGGAAAGTACACACTCGGTTAAAAATGACAACAGGCAAAAAGTCTGGCTGAAATTAAGATAAATATCTGTATCTTAAGCACAATGAAACATAATTTTCAGAGGACTTTAACATAAGCAAAGTATGTGGATGCTGGAGCTTGTAAATTCAGTGGCTGACTAGGGAGGAATTCTAGAATGTTACATGCATAAAGATTCAGGGAAACCTCAAAAGAAAAGCTAAAAAAGTAGAGATAATGGACAGTCTGACTACTCAATGCCCTCTCTGCAGGAGCAATCTGTAGAGAGAGAAACAGACTTACATTTTGCATCCAATATGAATCAACATTGGCCTTAACTATCTCTCTCCACAAATACTGCCAGAGCTCCTGATTTTCTCCAGTATATTCTGTTTTCACCTCAAAGGACTATGCTTATTCTGCAATAATCTAGGCAGAGGACTACTGAAAAGCCTAGAGAAAAGGATTTTATGATGTTTCTCTGAAATTTGTTCCAATCTACTACCACGAGGAGACTTGTAGAAATTTTACCCCAAGGTATTGTAGTGGTTAAAATCAACTTGCAAACATAGTTTCTAGTATTTTAAGGGTTATATGTTAAATCAATTTGAGTTTTAACACAAAGCAATCCTCAGCAGTTTCGATCATGTTAGTACACAAGTTCTATATCTGATAAAGTCTATCTATTGTATTGTAAACTCACAATGCATGAAAGTAAGTGAATATCATCAATGAAAGACACATTCTTTGAAACAGTCTTTTCAATATGATCAGTCTTACCTCTTTCAAAACTTGGTTTATAGTTTCTGTGGTTTCCTGTGATACATTCCAAGGATCCTTTTCATCCACCATCATTGCATCAAGGGTACCTTTCTCCAATACTACATCGAAGCTTTCATCTTCAAACTGAAGTGCCTTAGCATCCATAACCTTCCATTCCATGCCTGAGCAGGTGGCATATTTGGAAGCCATTTTTTCAATACATATTGCTGAGAAATCAATATTTGTGATTGATTTATAACCGCTCATGAACATTTCATAACTCAATGAGCTATTTCCACATCCTAGAAAATAAAGAAAACACTTTTAAAGAATTGTTGAAGTTATGTCAATTGTACATTAATTAATAAACATGGAATTAGAACAGAATCCATAATATCTACGTGGTGAAGAGCCTACATAAAACAGTCAAATTAGTTTATAAGAAAATTCTGTCTACCTTAATTTTTCTGAATCATGTCTGGACATATTGAACTCTTAATTGCAACATTTTTTTTGAAACAAGGAGATAAAGCCAAAAGATGGCTGTGGACATAAATTCTTTGGCTGTCTGGATAGGAATTCTAGAATGTCACACCTACCCAATGCCTTTTCAGCAGGAAGCCATCTCCTGCACATGTTTTTGTTTTAACCTTTTAGGGATATACAAAAACAGGGATTAGACTCTGGTCAACTCAACCCTGGAGTGGCCTGATGTATGAGTGTGTTGTCTCATTCGTAAACTTTGAAAAGAGGGAGCCAATGGCCTAGTGGTATTATCACTAGACTGTTAATCTAGGAATTCAGCTAATATTCTGCGGATCTGGGTTCAATATATCTTTTTAAAAAGCCTTTATCTTCTTTAGGATTCACCTCTAATTTCTATTCCTAATCTATGTGTATGTGTGTTCTGTTTTTACTTCCTGCATTTAGGAACTAATAAACTCAACCTTTTACTGACTCAAGAAAGCCTGGTTAAATTGACTCATTTTAAAACCTAACTTCCTTTGGTTTTGGAGAAAGATATACACAAAGGAGGTAGCTTTTGTAAATTCACCTTGTTCTGACCAAACGAAGCAGCAGATAAATAATGAAGAGGAACCAGTGCATCACTTTTTACCTGGGAGCTTAACAACTTGGGGTGTCCCATTGGACAAGTAACAAGATGGGGAATCTCAACCAGGGACAGGTTGTGACAGGACGAAATAGAATGTGGAGTTCCAAAGAAAAGAAATCTTTGATTTGAAATATTAACTTTGTTTCTATCCTCATCTTTATTGGAACTTGAAATAGTGATTTTAATCACACATTTAGCAGGATCCACCTTCTCGTTAAAACATTCTCACTTTAGTGTTGCCCTGGGCTTGAACACCATACAATTCTATGAAGCAGCAACTGAACATGTGACTGGTAGCAGCAACGTGAACAACATTACAATCGTGTTTAAACTTAGCTGACTCCTTTTGTAATAGAAAATAATGAATAATTCACAACTTCTAAGTCAAGCTAAATTTTAATTAAGTTTTATGGGTAGTTATTTTTTTCATTGCTTCACATCAAAAATATCTGTTACTTCGCACTCTTCAGAAGTTTCAGGCAAATTCACTTCAAAGGTGATGGGTAGCCTGTTTTGCAAAAGCTTTGAAAAGGGCAGCTAATTAAATTCATCCAAAAAGTAATGAGAACAAACATAATTTAAATAATTCTTCAATGCAAAATGCTGTCAATCAAACCAATATATGAACAAATCACAAAATTATTTGAAATCAATATTCATTTCAGCTAGTTTGTTAACGAACCTTCCAATTAATATAGATCAGCTACAACTTTATTAAATAACAGAACATATTTGAGAGGATACGTGAACTACCCTGTTCCTATTTCCAAGCTCCATGCTTTTCTTTAAGGTCCTTTACAATATTTTTCAATTTACAGGAACAGGTAATGTTCTAGTGATCCACAGATTTAGACTAATGCCCCACTTAGCTGCTGGACAATTCAATTCATGAATAAATCTGGTGTGAACCTCTAGTCTCAGTAATGATGATGATCATGAAACTAATGGATGGTAGAATCTAGGCACTGGAAAAGGCAACAACACAGTCAACTCTGCAAATTCCTCATTAAAACGTTGGGACCTGCGCCAAAATTGGAAGAGCTATCCCATAGATTAGTTACGGCACAGCCTGACATAATAATACTCACTGAATTCTAGCCAATGTTCCAGCCACAATCCCTGAATTACGTCCTGTCCCAGCATGGTCATGGAGTCATACAACACAGAAACAGACCCTATGGTCCAACTTGTCCATGCCTACCAGTCATCCCAATCTGACCCATATCCCTCTAAACCCTTCCTATTCATATACCCATCTAGATGCCTTTTAAATGTTGTAATTGTACTTGCCTCCACCATCCTCTACATGAAAGAAATTACTAGGAGAAAGTGAGGACTGCAGATACTGGAGATCAGAGCTCAAGCAGTTCAGGCAGCATCCAAGGAGCAGGCGAATCGACGTTTCGGGCATAAGCCATTCTTCAGGAAAGAAATTACGCCTTTGGTCTTTTTTAAGATTGTGATCAAACACACTGAACCTATGCAGCATATGTGAATTTTAACTTTACCCAGACTGATAATTTATTTTGATGGTACTGTATTCTTTAATGGCTCATTCTAAAATCACCACATTTAAAAATGTTAATTAGTTTCTGTGAATAATTAACAATTCACTAGCTTTCATTGTTGTCAGTATCAATGCAGTGATGGATTCTCATACAAACAAACAGAAAGTGCTATTTGCCAGAGCATGGAAAAATTAGCCCAAAGATTTTAATACAAGTGAGAAAATGTTACTCACAAGACAAGGATTAAACACATCTGCATGATGAAAGAGTAGGATAAAATAATTTCAATATGCTGCCTACATATCTCCCATATGCTCTGTAGTCTGATTAATGGGATGAATTGAGTCTCTGCACTATGACCTCACAATAAATAAATATTCAAAACACAAGCAGCCAAGTGGAGATAAGAATTCAGTCACCCACGCAGTTGCTGTAGGTCAAACACCTGCTTATTGAATTATAGTTTAGTACCAATTCAAAAAGGACAAAACATTCCTGTAGATTTAACTTTTTAGTATCACAGGTATTCTGTTGTTTTGATGTTCAATGAGCCAGATTATCATCCTGCACTTTAAATTCACAGTTTGTGATAAGTTGTGAAAATATCAGTTTTCCTGGAAATTCCAAGTTTCTGAACACAGTCAAAAATTGCGGTGCTAGGAAAGCACAGCCAGTCAGACAGCCTTCAAGGAGCAGGAGAGTCGACGTTTCGAGCATAAGCTCTCCATCAACACAGCACAGCAAGGTCATTCTTGGTCAGATCCACGAAAGATGACACTTCATTCCTATAGTGAACTGATCTTGAAAATGCTCATATTAATTATAGACCCCATGTGGAGTTATGAAATCCGAACAAACATGAGGTAAGAAAACCTCTGGCTGATTACCAGTCCAGGTAAAAAATGACTGCAGATGCTGGAAACCAGATTCTGGATTAGTGGTGCTGGAAGAGCACAGCAGTTCAGGCAGCATCCAAGGAGCTTCGAAATCGACATTTTGGGCAAAAGCCCTTCATCAGGAATATACAGCTGTCCCTCTGTTGAAAGATCTGTGTTGAACATCACCATGGAAGAAGCACTGAGGGTAGAAAGACACAGGATGTCCTTTGGGTGGGAGTCTACCATGCCCATCATCAGGTGTGGATTGGCAGCACTACTATGTATTGAGCTGGCTACCTGCTGAAAAATATTTCTGTCAGGTTGGGTAAGCGGTGGGTCATGAAATATCTAACAAGAGGGAAAATCTGGGCAACCTCGATTTCAACAATCTACTAAACCATCTGTCTATGACAATATTGGTGGGAATCAACACTGCATAATCCTCTTGGAGTTCATATCATGTCTTCATATAATGGATACGCTCTATCACATGGGACACTAACATTGTGCTGAATGGGTTAAGAACAGATCTGGGAGCCCAAAATGAATGCTCATGAGGGACTCTTGGCCATTAGCAGCAGCAGAATTGTATCCTATCATAATCTGGAACCTCATGTTCAGTATATCCCCATTATCAACCCCATCAAGCCAAGGAATCAACTCTGATTCAATGAAGAATTTAGAACAGCATGCAAGAAGCAGCACCCGGCATACCTAAAAATGAGATGTCATCTTGCAGATGCTATAGCACAGCACCACATTCATACTAAATAGTGAAAATGACATGCCTAAGACATAGCTTTGCAAACAGCTGGATCAAAGTTCTGCAGTCCTGTCATTTCCAGTCACAAATACAAACATAGTCATGTGCACATGAATAGGAGCAGAAGTAGACCACTTGACTTCTTGAGCCTGCTCAGGCATTCAATAAGATCACAGCAGATCTGTTTGTGTTTTGAGTTCTCTTGACTTCATCTTAAAACTATTTCACAACCTTGCCTCCACTACCTTCAGAGGCAGAGCATTCCAAAGTCGCACAACCCTCAGCGTTCAAAATATTCTCCTCTTCTCTACCCTAAAAAGCAACCTTTCAATTTTAAAAAGTGCACGTCCAGTTCTTGACTGACCCACTAGAGGCAACACACATCCAATTAAACAATGAACTGAAGAAGGAAGTTCTGCAAACATCTCCATTGCTGATGACAGTGGGGCTCTGCAAAAGAAGCTTTTGACACATTTGCAACCATCTTCAGCCAGAACTGCCGAGTGTCTGATCCATCTTGGCCACCTCTCGAAATCGCCGGCATCATATGAAGGTAGTCTTTGGCTAATCTTGATCCAAGCCACATGATATCAATAAATAGTTGAAGGCACTGGATACTACAAAGTCTATGGATTAGCTAAATATTCATAAGGAGAGAGCATGTGGATAAGTTACCACGGCCGGTTGGATTGTTTCCTAGGGTGTTGAAGGAGGTCAGGGAGGAAATAGCAGATTCTCTGAGGGTCATTTTCCAATCTTCTAGACATATTTAAGGGACCTAGGGACTGGAGGAGTGCAAATGTGGTACCATTGTTTAAAAAACTTACACAGGAAATGCCAAACAATTGTAGAACATACTGTCTTACGTGGGTTGTGGAAAAATTGTTAACCAATCCTGAAAGGTTGGATGAACTGTCACTTAGAAAGCAGCTTAAGATGGTCAAGCTGAGGACACTATTTTTTTTTAGTTCATTCCTGAATGTGAGGCGCGTTGGCTAGGCCAATAATTATTGCCTATCACAAGTAGTTGTCATTTAAGAAGTTGGTGGTAAGCTGACTTTTTGAACCACTGCAATCCATTTGGTGTAGGCACATCCACAATGCTGTTAGAGATGGTGGTCTAGGTTTTTGACCCAGCAACACTGAGGGAACTATAATACTTTTGAGAAGATTTGTAGCTCAGGTTGATAAATATGTAATTTAGCTTGCTGAGCTAGAAGATTTGTTTTCAGGCATTTCATCACCATGACAAGGTAACATCATCAGTTAGAGTCTCCGGTGAAGCGCTGGTGGTATGTCCCACCTCTCTGTTTATAGGTCTTGGTTTCTTAAGGTGGGTGATGTCATTTCTGGTTCTTTTTTTCAAGGGAAGGTAGATGGGATCGAAGTCGATGTGTTTATTGATGGAGTTCTCAGGATGGTGAAGGCTTGGAGAACTTGCAGGTGATGGTTGCAGGTCCCCACCCAGTCTTCTGAATTCCAGCAATTATAATCATAACCAATTCAACCTGTCCACATTTGTCAGTTTCCCATCCCTGAGTTCAGTCTGGTAAACCTTCACTGCATTCCCTCAATAACAATAACATCCTTCTTCAGACCGAAATTGCACAAAATGTTTCAGATGCAGTCTTAACAATATCCTATACAACTGCAACAAGATAGAAGTGTAGTCAAATCTTCTCATGCCATTTGCCTTCTTGACAATGCTAACCTTCAGAAACTGGTGAGAACCCAGGTCTCAATGCACATTGCCCTCTTCAACTTATAGCCGCCTGCCTTCCTACTTTTGCCACCCAAGTGGATAACTCCTCATTTATCTACATTATACTGCATCTACCTTGCATTTGAGGTCACACTCAGTTTATCTAAATCACACTCAAGCTTCTCTGCATTCTGCTCACAGTTCACCCTTCCATCCAGCTTTGTGTTATCTGCAAATGTGGAAATATTACATTTAGATCTCTCATCTAAATCATGAACACACGTTGTGAAAGCTGTGGTCCAAGCATTGATGCCTTCAGTACCACACGAGTCATTGTCTGCTATTCAGAAAAAGACCAATTTAATCTACTCTTTGTTTGCCACCAGATTTTTATCCATCTCAATACACTACTCCCAATCCCATATGCTTTAATTTTATATGCTAACCTCTTATGTGCAACTTTGTCAAAAACTTTCTGGAAGTTCAAATAAATTACGTCCACTGGCTCCCCCTCATCAACTCCATGAGTAACAGCCTTAAACTATTCCAGTAGAGTTGTCAAGCATGATTTTCCTTTTCATAAATCTATGCTTACTTGGTCCAATTCTGCGACAGCTTTCTAAGTTAGATTCAGGACCCTAGCCTCAGAATCAAAAATGTCACACAAAAAATATCATTTTTATATAATATATTTGTGAGAAAATCCAGGGGAATATGCTGCATAACAATCTTCTGCAAACCCGACAGGCCTGGGGGGTTTTCTGATATCCAACCTAGCAAGATATTCTTCCTTGCACAGAATGTAAGAATATTGAAAAGTTTTGCCTTATGCAAATCTGCAGGAAATACAATGGGTAGGCCCAAAACGAGAGAAATAGGGTCCTTCTCCACCCCTACACCTAAAATCCTCTCCATTGCACCCACCACAGCACTCCAATATATTTGAAGCCTGTCACAAGACCAAAGACAATGGGTAAGAGTACCTGTACAGACCTTGCACTTGGGATATGCTGAAGATACCCCGGTTTAAATTTTGACAAATGGTCTGGGACTAAGTGGACCCTGTGGAGAATCTTCAACTGTAAAGCATGGGTCCTATTGCAAATTGATATCTTCCGTGCATTCTCCCAAATATCCTCCCATGCCTCTGAAGAAACTTCAACACCCAGCTCTCTTTCCCACATCTTGCAGAGTCCAGCAGACTCATCTGAGGTGGCACCCCCTAATTGGTGATATAGAGTACTGACAGAGAGTGTACTCTTAGCCCTTAGTACCCCTCTTTCTATGTCAGATTTGTAGGGATCAGTCAAAAGTGTGGTCCTTTTTTGAATAAAATCCCTAACTTGAAAAAAACGAAAGGAGGTCTCTATTAGGTAACTCGTACTTCTGTACTAACTGATCAAAGGACATCATTACAAATAAATTACCCAGGCAAGATATATCCCTAGCTGCCCAACGTTTAAATCCTGAATCTATCATACCTGGTTGAAAACTCGGCATGCCCACTAAAGGTGTAAACAAAGATGTTTTGCCAATATTACCTTCCCTCTGCCGAACTGCCCTCCATGCTTCAACAGTATTGATGACTATTGGGTTACGGCAATATTCCCTAACTGTCCTCACCTTGTCCAAAAACAGCAAACTGGTACAGGGGCACCTTGCCTGGGAGATTTCGATATCTAGCCATATTGAAAGAGGGTCCCCACAAACCCAATCACTTACATAGGTCAAAAGCGATGTTAATTGGTAATTTTTAATGTCCGGAAGGTCTACTCCTCCCAATCTGTGAGGCAACTGCAGTTTGGCTAATTTAATGAGGGGCCGTTTACGGTGCCAGATAAAGGAACTGAACCAACGATTCAATCTCCTGAGTGTTTGTTTCCTGAAAATCAGGGGGAGCATCCGTATCGGGTATAGCAAACGAGGGAGAATATTCATCTTAATAAGCGCTATCCGACCCAACCATGAGACTGGAAGTGCCTCCCATCTTTGGAGATCTTGTTTAATTTTTTCAAATAATTGAGTAAAATTGGCTTTGAACAGCCAATCCAGAACTGGAGTAATGAATATGCCCAAATACACAAAACCCCCCTGTGACCACTTAAATGGGAATCTATAGTCACTCTCATGAGCCAACTCTTTCGTAAAACCCCCCACAGGCATAGCCTCTGATTTAGCAAAATTAATCTTATACTCTGAAAAAGCGCCAAACGCGTGAATGCATTGCATCAGGCAAGGCACTGAGACTGCTGGATTTGTCAAGAAAATTAGAACATCATCTGCATACAGCGAGATCTTATGTAATTTTGACCCCACTTCTGGAGCTGATATATTGAGATCCCCACGAATGGCCTCTGCCGACGGTTCAATCACCAACATAAAAAGGAATGGTGAAAGGAGACAGCCCTGCTGGCTTCCCCTAGAAATATTAAAATTGCTTGATCGTACCTTGTTGGTAATGACCGCAGCGAGAGGTACACTGTAGAGAACCTTTACCCATCTTATGAGAACTTCGCCCAGACCAAACCGGTCTAGAGTATAGAAAAGGTATGGCCACTCAACTCGGTCAAATGCCTTCTCTGCATCTAAAGAAATCACCAATCCCTGTATTGACTGCTGTTGGCATGCTTGAATTACGTTAAGCAGCCTCCTAACATTATTGGAGGATCTGCGACCCTTTATGAAGCCCGTCTGATCCTCTTTAATAATAGAGGGTAACACAGTCTCCAGCCTTAACGCAAGAGCCTTAAAGAAGATCTTAAAGTCCACATTTAAGAGCGAGATGGGCCTGTATGAAGCACAGTCTTCCGGATCCTTCCCTTTTTTAAGAATAAGTGAAATATTGGCCTCTCTCAGAGATGGTGGGGGACAAACATGACTGTATGAATCATTAAACATATTCAGCATCGGGCCTGACAGTATACTTATAAATTCCTTATAGAATTCACTGGGAAATCCGTCAGGACCGGGCGCCTTTCCACTCTGAAGCTGCCTCACAGCTTCCTGCACTTCTTGCTCTGATAATGGGGCATTGAGAAAGGACTGTTGTTCGGGAGTCACACCCGGGAGCTTCAGATCTCTAAAAAAGGATTCCATTTTGGCCTGCCCCTCCTCACAATTCTCAGACTGATATAACTTAGAGTAGAATCTCTGGAACGCCACATTAATCTTTTTAGAATCACATGTTAGGTTCCCAGACCCCTCCCTAATCGCTGTAATGGTTTGTGGGGCACTCCTCTTTCTGGCAAGGTATGCTAAATATTTGCTTGGCTTGTCATCATGCTCATATAACCTTTGCTTTGCAAAAGCCAGATCCTTCTTTGCCATCTGCGTGAGCACGGAATTTAGTGCAGACTGCAGTGCCGTAATCCTCTGTAGTTTGACCAACGAAGGTCTGTCAAATTAGGCCTTCTCGGCTGCTTTCAACCGTGCTTCAAAGAGACGTTGCTGCTCACCCTTCTGCCACTTCCTACTTGTGGAATATGAAATAACTAACCCTCTGGCATAAGCTTTGGCAGTTTCCCAGAGAACAGATGAGCTATCAACAGAGTCTATGTTGATGTCTAGGAATGCCCGAAATTGCCGAGAGAAATACTCCACAAAATTGCTGTCCATGAGAATAAAGGGGTCCATTCGCCAGTACCTTGAATCCACTGTAACATCCTTAATTTTAACCATGAGGTACACTGGAGCATGATCAGAGATGGCAATATTACCAATTGTGCAGGATGCCACCAGATCCAGGGTTACCGCAGGGGTCAGAAAAAAATCAATCCTCGTGTAACATCTGTGTGGATTGGAGAAAAACGTGAAATCTCGACATGTAGGGTGGAGACACCTCCAGACATCCACCAACCTAATTCCCCACATAAACCCAATAACTGTTTATTTTGTGCAGAGGGTAGAGGGACCTTTAGGCAACCTGTCTACTGTGGGGTCCATGAGGCAGTTATAATCTCCCCCTATAATGATGTGCCGAGACTTGAGACTTATCAGTTTAGAAAAGGCATCTACCAAGAATTTAAGAGGATGAGCTGGGGGACAAGAAACATTTAAAATGCCATATTCTTCCCCATTTATCAAGGCTTTAAGAATTATAAACCTCCCGTATATGTCTTCAACACATTCCAACAATTTAAATGATATATTTTTCCTAGCCAATATAGCCACTCCCCTACTTCTGGTATTAAATTATGAAAAATAAACTCGGTCAAAGCCATTCTGCTTTAATTTCAGATGCTCCTTGTCATCCAAATGTGTCTCCTGTAACAAAGCAATATCCACCTTCTCCTTTCTAAGACTCAAGAGTACCTTCTTCCTCTTAATTGGTGAGTGACTTCCCTTGATATTCCAGGTACACCATTTCATCAAATCATTAGCCATAATCTTCTGTAATTACATTTAAATTCCAGAGAGGAGGAACCTGAACCACAAATTGCTGAGCCTTAGTGTCGCATGATCCACCAAATATAAAAACTACATAAATTAAAACCACTACATTTAACAAACATACAAAATCATTAAAAATAAAAAACAACAAAAACCAGAAAACAAACCAACATATAAAGCGCCAATAGCGCTGAGTAGGGGAACTCATCCCCTGCCCGGAGTGTACAACTACCCATCCGAACTGCCCATAAATAGGCATTTAACCATCTCAACCATCTTCACTTCTCCCAGCTAGAGCCGCATCGCAAGCACTAGCTAAAAAGAATAAACACCCCATAGAATATCAATATGAATAAAAAAACATTATTTTATAACAAAAAGGGGAATAAATACCCCACCCATCCTTTGGTATGTCCTAACTTAGAAATTTAAAATGTACATCTTAATCACTGCCAGACATAGTTTGAACCAAATTATGATCAATAGAAGAAAAAAAGGGGAAAAACAAAGCTCCAACTGGATTTCCTCCATTTCTTTTACAGAATGATAAACACATACCCAAGCAACAATATTTATACATACTACAATTATTTAAATTAGGTTAGTTTGTCCACAAAGTCTCTTGCCTTCTCCGATGTGTCAAGGAGATGCATGGATCCATCTAAGGTGATCCAAAGCACTGCTGGATATCTCAGGGAGTACTGAATCCCAAGCTCCTTCAATCTTCTCTTGACACCATCATACAATTTTTGTTTCTGGATCACCGCCGCTGAAAAGTCATGAAAAAACATGATCTTAGACCCTCGTAAATTAGGGCCTTTAGATCCTTCCCCTGGAGTCTGGAAGCCTTCATCACTCTCTCCTTATCCCGGTAATGATGGAACCGCACCAGGAAAGGACGAGGGCGTTGACCCAGACCCGACCTCCATGCTGCGACCCAGTGAGCCCTCTCTATCTTCAATCCTCTCAGGCCAGTCTCCAAGTCAAGGAATTTCGGAAGCCAATCTTCAACAAATTCCGCAGGCCGCTCACCTTCTTTACCCTCAGGCAGACCGATGATCCGAATGTGTTTTCTCTTGCCCCTGTTTTCAAGATCATCCACTTGGTCACGCAAATTACGAACCTGCGTCTTCAGGGCTTGGATCTCTTCCTTGAATGAACTGGCATCAGCTTCCACCACTGTGATCCTGTGCTCCACCTCATCCGTCCTCTTCTCCAGGTCTCCCAGCTGCTGCTCATGCTTCTGCAGCATGAGAGAGACTGGAGCCAGCTTCTCTTCAATCTGTTTCCCCAACATCTCGCGAGCTTTCGAGAGCTGGTTCACCAGGTCCTGGAGAGGAATCGGCTCTGAGGCTGCTGCAGGCCTGGCCTCAGATGCTCCTCCTCCCTTTTTAGGCATTTCTGGACAGCTGAAAATAGAGACAAGTCAATTTTTAAATGTTTCTTGGGGCTCCACAATCTTTCCAATGCTCCAAGAAATCCTGATGACCTGGGTTGGGTGGGTTAAAGGACCGTCCTGCTCCTGCTGCGATGCGAAGCTCTGCAGTGTGATCTTCTCAGATCGCCGCCATCTTAGATCCCCGTCACACTCTATCTTGATGATGAATTCTAAACTAATATGGTTACTCATCCCCAAGGGATCTCTCAGAACTATATTGTTATTATTCCTTTCTTATTGTATAATACCCAGTCTAAAATGGCCTGTTCACTTAATGTACTGGTCCAGAAAATCATCCCATATTCACTCCAAAAATCATTAATCCCTCCTCTATGTCAATTTACTTATTTGATTTGCCCAATTGACATGCGGATTAAAGTCAACCATAATTACAGATGTTCCTTTGTCGTGTGCATTGTGAATTTACTGTTTAATGCCATTCACATCATCCCTACAGTTTAGGGTTCTACTTACAACTCCTGCTAATGTTTCTGACCCTTGGTATTTTTTTACCTCTACCTGTCCAGATTTCACATAGTTGGTGCTTATATCCTTCCGCACTATGGCATTAATTTCCTCTTTAACCAGCGATGCAACTCCACTGTCTTTTCCTTTTTGTCTGTCCTCTTTAAATATTGAATACCCCTGTATGAGTTATTCCCATTCCTGGTCACCTGGCAGCCATTTCTCCATAATCCCATCTGTAGCACACCTATTTTCATCCATTTACATGATTATTTTATCTACTTTACGTGAATGCTCCAGGCTTTAAGGCATGAAGCCTTAAGACTTTTCTTTTTAACATTATTTGTTCTGTTCCCGTTATTTTACACTGTCCTGTTTGATCCTGGATCTTGATGGCTCCGCATATCACTTTTCTTATTCTTGTCAGTGATTTGACTTACTTGCATAGGTTTGCATGCACCTGCCATATTAAAGCCTCCCTAACCATTCTACATCAGTCCTTATCCCACCCAGGTGGAAGCAATCTTGTTTGTACTGGTCCCACCTTCCCTAGATCAGGCCCCAGTGCTCCAGGAATCTGAAACCTTGCCCCTTGTTCCATCTCTTCAACTACGTATTCAACTGACATATCTTGCTATTTTCTACATTGACTATCATGTGGCACTGAGATCACCACCTTTAAAAGATCTACTTTTCAACATACTACCTATATTCTGCTGTTAGGACCCCATCCCTGCTATATTTTTTAAACATATGCTGCTTGTAACATTGTGTACCCCATTGGAATCTTCTGTAGCCTCTCACAGATATCCTTGACCCTCATGCCAGGGAGGCAACATATCATCCTGAAGTCTCATTTGTGGCCATAGAAATGCCTGCTTATTCCCCTTATAACTGAATCCTCTGTAACTATTGCATTTTCACATTTTTTGCTCCTGTTGTGTGTAGAGAGCCAAATGTTGTGCAACAAATTTAGCTGTTGCTGCTTTCCCCTGAGAAGCCATTCGCATCAACAGTAGCCAAAGCAATATTTTTCAGAGGAATAGCTATAGGTGTCTGCTGCATTGCCTGCTTAGTCCTCTTGCTCTGCCTGGTTGTCACTCATTACCTTCCTGCCTGCAGTGTGACCATTTCTCTAGATGTGCTATCCATGATATTCTTTACCTCACGAATGCTCCCATTGTGTTCTCAGGTGCTACTCAAGTCCGAAACCTAGGCTTCCCAGAGTAGCACACATGCTGGCCCCAGACACTTGAAATGCTCCTGACGAGAGCAGGAAGAGCACAACATGGCTTTGAGCTCTCCAGCCATGACTTATCCCTTTAAACGAAACCTTTTAGAAAATGCTTAATATCAAATAATATGTTATTTCCAGGCCCTTATTCTCTGGTCCCCAAATATTGTAGATTACAGTCCTTACAAACTATAAAACTAAAATGTAAAGCAAAAATGCACAATTCCCCCGCTTCACAAATTCCTACGTGCTCCAAATTCTCAGATGCACACACATACTCTGGCTGTTTCTCAATCAGGATGTGCTCTTTCCTGACTGCTCATGTGTGAAGCTTACTGAGCAATTTATCTATATATCAATTACTACTTAAAGTAATTGGCAAAAAAAAATATGAGAAACTAGATTGTGAAAAGTGCCAAGTTGATATCAAAACCTATTTCAGCAATGTACATGATTACTTTCAAGTCAGTATCACTATTCAAGTCAACTAACAGCTTGGGGAAATCATGGAAACTTGTTAAGTTAACCCTTTTGAGTACTGAACATCCAGGGGTGCTATTAACAAGTGTGTGTTCACTATCCCAAGAAAGAACTACAAACTGCACAGCTGTATTGATGACATTCAGTGAGATGGGGTGGTTGGGCACACTCAGAAAGACAACCCGTGGCAACCTCATTGCCACAGAGTGCAGTGGAGGCCGGGACGTTATATGTCTTCAAGGCAGAGATTGATAAATTCTTGATGTCACAAGGAATTAAGGGCTACGGTGAGAATGCGGGTAAGTGGAGTTGAAATGCCCATCAGCCATGATTGAATCGCAGAGTGGACTCGATGGGCCGAATGGCCTTACTTCTACTTCTATGTCTTATGGTCTAACCTTAATGCAGTTCCTGAGATAGATCCAAGAAAATTGTGATTTTGGATGTATCTATTAGAGAAGGAGCAATACTTGACCTTCTAAAAACTGAAAGAAGTGAGGATGCTGTAAATCAGAAACAAAAACAGAAATTTCTGGAAAAGCTCAGCAGGTCTGGCAGCATCTGTGGAGAGAAATCAACATGGATGTTTTGGATGGAGTGACCCTTGCTCTGAACTGATGGTATCGAGGAAAGTGTCAGTTTATATGCAGAAGATGGGGGGGGGGGGGGGGGGAAGTTAAGGAACAAACGATAGGTGGGCATAGAGTCCAAAGAGAGAGAAGAACAGTTGGGTAGCCAAAGGAATGGAATAATGATCTGGCAGGGAGAGTGAATAGCTCTTAATGGGACTAAGTCAGGAATCACACGACGCAAGGTTAAAATCCAACAGGTTTATTTGAAATCACAAGCTTTCGGAGTGTAGCCTCTTCATCAGGTGAAGTGAGAGAGAAGCGCACAGACATAGAATTTATAGGCAGAGATCATGGGTGAAGAGATCAAAAAATCATACAACTGGTGTGAGTGGAATGTCGAATAATAAGTCTCTGCAGGTGACCAAGGATGTTAGATGGTGTGAATAAAGTGTCAACAGCAGAATAACAAGCAAAGGAATGACCTATAATCTGATTAAATGAAGTAGTGAAATAATTACAAAAAATTAAAAATACGGTAGTCCTGGAGACAAACCAAATGACTGGAATAACACGAAACATAAACGGAAGCTGCTGGAAAAGCCCAACAGGTCTGACAGCACCTGTGAAGAAAAACCAGAGGTGGGGCCACCGGATCTGAAACGTTAACACTGATTTTTCTCCACAGCTGCTGCCAGATCCACTGAGCTCTCCGTCGCCCCCCACCCCAGCATCCCCTGCCCTTGCCCCTGATTTACAGCATCCGGAATAGGCATTAGCACTACTAACATGAATATATTCAAATATTTCTAATTTCTAATTCTGATTTATTATGAAGGCAAATCAAAAGTTCATTATAAGCTAATTTTCTGAATCAAGTAGGCATCACAAGGTTTACTTTTAAAGAAACATAAAATTTTCTTTATGCCCTTGAGAAAGTTAACAGGTAGGAACAGTTTGCAGTTCGTGACAAAACGTTGTAATTATTTCATGGGTATTTGCGTACTTCACTGCCCACAGAGCTGATAGCTTGTGCATCTGTACAGCAATAAGAAATTTCACAAATGAAGCAACACTTACCAGTCAACAGCTCAATTTTCCCCAACTACATTTAGACATAATAGCTGTGCTGCAGCATTCTACCAAGAGATATTAGTGTAGAACAGAGTATCTCACTGGCATTACTGACCTTATACACACATAATTTGATGAATAGGTTACGTTGTGGTGTTGGTGGGCAATTATGGGAAATTATGAAGTAGGATATGGTGTTCTTTGACCTTTGGCAATGAGACTACACAGACAAAGTCAGAAAATGTATGGCAGAAGCAGACTTGTCATTGGCAGTTGAAAAAGCTATCCAGCTCAATACCATTTTCCAGTTTTTGGTGAGTAACGTCATGAATTAATGCCAAATCCTTATTAAGTGCAGTTACCTCTACCACATGTTCAAGCAATTGATTCTAGGCCTCACTACCCTCAGGATGCAAATTGTTCCTCAATTCCCCCTTGTCATTCTTCCATTTCTGCCTCTGGTTAAAATTTCTCTTTTAAGGGAAATAGGTCGTTCCTAATCTCTCCTAATTTTAAACACCTCAGTTAAGTCATCCCTCAGCCTCCTCTGTGGCAAAGGAAACAATTCTAGCCTGTCCAATCATTCCTCATAGCACAAACGTTCTAATTCTAGCAATGTCTTCTGAAATTTTCTCTCTACTCTTTTTATTGTGATCATATTTTTCCTGTAACATCATAACACAGTACTCTAGTTGTAGCTTAACGTATGTTTTATACAGTTCTACCAAAAGGTCCATGCTCTTACATTTTATACCCTGGTTATAAAAATATCCTGCATGCCTTCTTGTGTTGTTTATTCCTGCTGTCTTACAGGGCTATAGGCATGTACTTTAAAGTCCCTCTGTTCCTTGACAAGCCTTGCCTTGAACCATTTATTTTGTACTCTCTTGCCATTTTTACCTGTGCCAAATATATTACTTCATATATCTTTCGGTAGAAGTCTATTTTCCATCATTCTGTTAACTTGATTGGTCGATTTCAGTATCATCTGCTGCTTAACATCTGAACCGTGTCTTACATTTAGGTCTAATCATTATTCTAAACCATGAAAGGCAAGAGGTCTTGTGCCAAGTCCTGGAGAACCTCGATGGAAAAAGCTTTCTAGTTGCAAAAGCATCAAATTACTACTGTATAAGAACAAACTGATGCAAATCACTCATGGTTTCTCCACTTCCACCAACAAATAGGTAACCTCAGCGTTCCCCTAAAAAGTTCATGATTGAGAATTTATACATGAGCTATCATTGTTGTATAATGCTAACAACTCCTCAATGTGGTCAT
Organism: Chiloscyllium punctatum; assembly: GCF_047496795.1. Classification (NCBI taxonomy): domain Eukaryota; kingdom Metazoa; phylum Chordata; class Chondrichthyes; order Orectolobiformes; family Hemiscylliidae; genus Chiloscyllium; species Chiloscyllium punctatum. The sequence goes on from NC_092744.1 coordinate 31,931,833, forward strand.
AGAGCCACACAGCATACAAACCGGTCCTTTGGCCCACCATGTCTCTGCTGAACAACAAATACCAAACCTCATCAACCCCATTTACCTGCACTTGGTCTATAGCCACCTATGCCCTGGTATTTTAAGTATTCATCTAGATGCTTCTGAAACGTTATGAGAGTACCTGTCTCCACCACCACCTCAGGCAGCACATTCCATATTTCTACCACCCTCTGGGTGAAAAATATTTTCCTTAGATCTCCTCTAAACCACTTACTCCTCACCTTCAACTAACACCCTCTGCTCTTAAATATACCTGCTATGGGGAAAAGACTCTCACAATGTACTCTGTCTATGCCTCTCATAATTTTGTACATCGCAATCAGATCAGATCCTCACTCAGCCTCCTCTGCTCCAAGAAAACAAACCCAGTCCATCGAGTCTCTCCTCATCACAGACTTTTCACCCAGGTAACATCCTGGTGAATCTCCTCTGCACTGTCTCCAGTGCAATCACATCCTTCTGAGGGTGTGGTGACCAGAACTGCACACAGGATTCCACTGAAGTCTAACCAACGTTTTATAAAGTTGTAACAAGACTTCCTTGCTCCTATATTCTTTGACCAGGCTCATCTCCTATGCCTTCTTCACCACCCTGTCTACCTGTGCTGACACGTTCAGGGATCTATGGACTTGTACACCAAGGTCCCTTTGTTCTTCAGTACTCCCTCGGGACCTATCATTCATTATATATATCTTTCCCTTATTAGGCCTCCCAAATGATCACCTGGCACTTACTGGGATTAAATACCATCTACCATTGTTCTGCAATTTACCAGCTGATCAATATCAAACTATCCTCCTCTCTATCAACACCACCACCAATTTTTGTGGCAAATGAAAAAATTATTTATACCTTCTACATTCATATCAAAGTCATTAATATATATAACAAACAGCAAAGGGGCCCAGGATTGAATCATATAGTGTCAGGATCCAGTTAGTCAACTTGCCTTGGATCCCATGGGCTCTTACTTTTTTGGACCAGCCTTCCATATGTGACCTTGTCAACTGCCTTACTGAGGTTAATGTAAACCACATCAACTGCACTATCCTCATCAATAAGTCACATTTTTAAAATGGTTCAATTACATCCTTTGGGAGTTCTCTCTAATAAATCTATGCCTACTATTTCTGCCTTTCCAAGTATTGATTAACCCCAACCTTCAGATTTTTTTCCAATAATTTGCCTACCACTTAAAGTAACTGACCTGTAATTATCTGGTCTAACCCTCTTGTACAAAGGAACCACATTAGCTATCCTCCAGTCATCTGGCACTTCACCTGTAGCCAGTGAAGTATTAAATATCTCCAAAAGGGCCTCAGCAATCTCCTCCTTTCCCTCCCATGAGATACTTGTAATCAAGCCCAGGAAATTAATGTATATCCATTAAAACATTTAATACCACTTCCTCATTAATCTGAACGTGTTCTATAACTTCATCATCCCAACTGAAGTTCCCAGATACAATGTCTTCCTCCTCTTAAATTATAGATGAGGTGTATTCACATAAACCTGACCTGTGTTCACTGGCTCTATGCACAGGTTGTCCCTTTGATCAATAATAGGTCTCACTCTTTCCCTCTTATTGTTAATATACTTATAAAAAAGCCTCAGAGGTTTCCTTGATCCCACTCGTCAAAGATACTTAATGCCCCTCTATGCCATCCTAATTTCCTTTTTAAGCAAGTTCCTACACTCTCTATTCTCTTGAAGGGCCTCCCCTTTTTTTTAAAGTGCTGAAATTAATATATGCTTCCTGCTTTTTCTTTATCAAACTGTAAGGTGTCTTTGTTTGGGGATTTGAAAACATGTTTGTCAGAGAAGCTACTAAGTAAATTGGTGGCAAGGTTGTAAGGTTAATAAAAAAATATTAATTCCATTTGTTTAGTTGCATATAACTGATCAAATTCATAAAACTGATCAAATTCATTTGCAAGACATCCAAATCGATTGGAAATTTGAAAACCTAATTAGAAGGATAAAAACTTTAGGATTAATGGCCAGAGCTGGACCTGGGCCAGAATACTGTACCTGGAGGATAGTACACAGTTTATGTACAGTGGTGCTGATTTTTTAAACTGACTCTCTGCTCCAAAAGGGTCACCATGGCTAAAAAGCACAGAGCAAAATTAAATCAGACAGCAGCCGGTCATGTTAGATCAAAGCTCTGGTACAGACGCATGGTCTGACATCGGCACCAAGTGTTTCATGTCCTTAAATTGTTTTTGGCACTCAGTCCCAAGGGTTAGTGAAAGCTACGGATTAAACACAGATGGAACTCAAACCCCTCCTGGCTTGAGGCTAAGTGAAGTGTAAGTCATTATCAGTGTTATCTCTTGAATTACTGAACATTGTAAACCATATGGACGTGCCCAAGAATTTCTCCTGAAACCTAGGTAATAGTTATACCTGTGCAAGACTTAATTTTTTTTGAAGCACAAAGGAATGCTACCACTGAGTTATAATGCCATGTGGTCTTTGTCAATATTTCAGTGATAAAAAAGAAGGCTCCAGAAGTCAAGTTACAATGGATGCTAACGCATAAGTAGACATGTTATACCAAAAAGAAAAACTCTGGCTTGGAATTTCTGCTCAACTCTGCTGGTTTTCTTCACACAATATCTTGGATATTGGCAAAAACCATGTGAAAAATTATAGAACTGCAAATTTTAAAAAGTTCTTCCATTGTATATAGGGGTGGCCAAGAAGGCCATATGTGTTGCCCATCTCTAACTCTCCTCTGATGAGTTGTATTGAGTCAACCACATTACTGTGGGCCCAAGCAGACTCCCTTTCCTCAATGACATTAACAAATCAAGTGGATTTCTGCAATAGTCCATAAATAAAAAGGTAAAATGCTGGAGAAGAACAATTGATGAAGACAGAACTGAAGAAGAGTTATATCAGACATAAAATGTTAATTCTATTTCTCTCCCTACCTATGCTACCAGAGCTCTTGATTTCTCCAGGATTACTTTCTCTTTCAGCTTTTCAGCATTTTCCATTTAAATCATAGAATCACCACAGTGTGGAAGCAGGCCATTCAGCCCATCAAAACCACACAATCCTCTGAAGAGCATCCCACCAAAACCAACCCCCATCCCTGCACCTCAACATTTCCCATGGCTAATCCACCTAGCCTGCACACCTCTGGACACTACAGGCAATTTAGCATCGCCAATCCATCTACATTACACATCTATAGATTGTGGGAGGAAACCAGAGCACCAGGAGGAAACACATGCAGAAGCAGGGAGAATATATAAGCTCCACACTGACAGTCATCCAAGGCTGGTATTGAACCCGGTTCCAGGATACTGAGAGACAACATTGCAAACCACTGAGCTACCACGTCACCCCTGCTTTTCTAGCTGTTGGTGGGAAGTTATGTCTGGAGGCCAGGATTGGATCACATTGGTGGCACAATGCCTAGACTGCCAACAAAAATTACCATCAACACCTCCTCCGCATTCATGGGAATGACTGGGTAAACCCTCGAACTGGGAACAGCCGGGCAAACTGTGGTTAGCTTCATGTTTACCAGCACTGAGACTAGTTTTCAATGCCATAATTGTTAATTACCACCTGAGAATTCATTTGATTTTCCAGGTTACTCGACCAATGGATACACCAGTGTGTCAGCTCAGGTTTCCTATTCTCTCGTGCCCACTTTGAAAATATTGAATAAGACTTATAAGAGGAGTATCAGCTATGCATAGATTGCCTGTGCACTCCTTTTTCCTTATGTTAAGAAAGACATGTGCATTTCTGACAGAAGATTCCAATCAGGGCTCCTTCAGAAACACGGAGTTTTATTTTAAATCTGACAGGACCTTCATGGTGTTGGATAAATGGGCAAAGGCAAAATCACAACCCATCTTTTTCACAACATTAAGTTGTCATATTTTGTGATTTCAAGGTCCAGTATCACAGTCATCCATTTTGACAGCTCCTATTGAAAGGGTAAGCAAGCAGGTAGAATGCTGGGATGGTAAGATAAATAAAGTGCCAGGTAGGTAGGCTACTAGACTCATAGAATGCCAGCTCAAAAGTGACAACAGGACCAGGTAAATGAAAAAGTGCTTGGGTAGGTCTGATTGAATATGAGATATAAGCACTGGTTGGGGAGGCAAAACCAGCTGTTGGTTGGTTCAGACCGCAGGAAGGGGGACGTGCTTTGGCTGTGGGAATGGGAGTGGCATTGAGCCTGAGACAAGGGACAGCAGGGTGTCAAGTTCAATTGTGGTGAGTCTTGAGTCCTGTGGGTAGATGAAGAGGTTTCAGGGTCTAGATGGAGACAAGGTGCATTGCGTCCCAGGGTTGTGTCTGGTAGGTGATGCGGGAGCGGAGGAGGGTGTTTTAAGTCCTGGTGGGGCAAGGAAGCAAGTTGTGTCCAGCGGTGGTGGTGGGGTTTTAAGTTCTAGATGGAGAGGGGATAGAGAGTCAGAAACTGGATGTGTAATGGTTCAGGGAGAGGTCAAGTTGAAATGGGAGGAGTGGTCAGTTTGATAACTCCTGAAGTGTCAGACTAGGTTATTAACTGTGCAACTTTTACTGAGTAACTATTTAATAATTGCAGAGGAAGCCTCCAAATGTTTCAATCCAAATGGATATTCTCAGAGGATTCCAGGAGTAAGGGAATTGAATCTTTCATTTCCTGGGTACTCCCCTCAGGGGGTACTACATTGAGGGATACCACAGAGTCCTGATCTGCAATTCCTATCTCTGCTACAGAAACAACAATTATGCCATCAGAAAATCTGGGCTGATATTGTATTAGAACTAGGTCAGATCCACGAAACTGACCATTGTACTTAGGGTCAATTAATTACTTTTGGGAGGTTATGCCAAATTGTGCTTTCTGGCAGGTCTTTGAGGATGCTACAAAAAGTAAGCTGTAACTTTCGGGTGTGAGCTCACCACAGGTATGTCTGAAAATGAACAGAATACACAATCAACATCTCACTGCAAAATAATATTGTTGATATTTTTAATCAACCTGTTCAGATATTTATGGCTCCACTGGAGCTGGTGGGACTTAAACCTAGATTTTAGAACATAGAAAAGTACAGCACAGAACAGACCCTTTGGCCTATGATGTTGTGCCGAGGATTAATCCTAACGTAAAATAAAATAACCTTACCTACGCACCCCTCAATTCACTGCTGTCCATGTACATGTCCAGGTACTTAAATGTCCGTAATGACTCTGCTTCCACCATTACCACTAGCATTCCATGCATTCACAGTTCTCTGCGTAAAGAACGTACATCTGACATCTCCTCTGTACCTTCCTCCTAATATCTTAAAACCATGACCCCTCATGGCAGTCAATCTTGCCCTGGGGAAAAGTCTCTGGCTATTGATTCTATCCATGCCTCTCACTACCTTGTATACCTCAATCAGGTCACCTCTCTTCCTCCTTCTCTCCAAGAAGAAAAGTCCAAGCTTAGTCAACTTTTCTTCATAAGACAAGCCTTCCAGTCCAGGTAGCATCCTGGTAAACCTTTGCACCCTCTTCAAAGTCTCTGTATCTTTCCTATAGTAGGGTGACCAGAACTGGATACAATATTCCATGTATAGTCTCACCAGGGACTTGTAGAGCTGCAGCAAAACCTCGCAGCTCTTAAACTCGATCCCCCATTAATGCAAGCCAAAACACCATATGCTTTCTTAACAACCCTATCCACTTGGGTGGCAACTTTGAGGGATCTATGTACTTGAACACCAAGATCTCTCTGTTCCTCCACACTGCCAAGAATCCTGTTTTTAATCCCATATTCAGCATTCAAGTCCAACCTTCCAAAATGCATCACTCTGCATTTATTCAGGTTGAACTCCATCTGCCATTTCTCAGCCCATTTCTGCATCCTGTCTATGTCATCCTGCAACAGCCCTTGATACTATCAACGGCACCTCCAACCCTTGTGTCATCTGCAAATTTACTAACCCACCTCTCAATCTCCTCATCTAAATCATTTTTAAAAACTACAAAAAGTAGAGGCCCAAGAACAGAGCCCTGCGGGACACCACTCAACAGGGACCTCCAGGCAGAATACATCTACAGCCACTCTCTGCCTTCTGTCAGCCAACCAATTCTGAATCCAGATAGCCAAATCTCCCTGTATCCCATGTCTCCTGACTTTATGAATGAGCCTACTATGGGGAACCTTATCAAATGCTTTGCTGAGTGCATATACACAGCATCCACTGCTCAACCTTCATCGACCTGTCTCGTCAACTCCTCAAAGAACTCAATTAGATTAGTTAGGCATGACCTGCCCCTCAAAGCTATGTTGACTGCCTTTAATCATGCTATGCTTTTCCAAATAGTCATAAATCCTATCTCTCAGAATTCTTTCCAAAACCTTGATGACCACAGACATAAGACTGATTGGTCTGTAATTGCTAGGAATTTCCTTATTATCTTTCTTGAAAAGAACATTTGCCTCCTTCCAATCCTCTGATATGACTCCTGTGGAGAGTGAGGAACCAAATATCTTCGCCAATGGCTTAGTAACCTCTTTTCTTGCTCCCGGAGCAACCTAGGATAAATCTGGTCTGGCCCTGAGGACTTATCAATCCTAATGTTTGCCAAAATGTCCAGCACATCAACTTCATCAATCTTGATCTGTTCAAGCCTATATCCCAGCTACTCAAAGTTCTCATTCACAACAAGGTCCCTTTCTTTAGTGAAAACCAAAACAAAAAACTGATTTAAGGCTTCCCCTATCTGCTCAGACTCTACCCACAATTTTCCTATGCCATCCCTGACCGGCCCTACCTTCTCTCTGATCATTTTCTTATTTCTCACGTATGAGTAAAATGCCTTTGGGTACTCCCTAATCCTTCTAGCCAAGCCTTTTTTGTGACCCCTCCTGGCGCTCCTCTGTCCATTTCTGAGCTCCTTTCTAGCAAGCCTGTAACCCTCTAAAGCTGTGCGAGATCCTTGCTTCCTCCACCTTACCTAAGCTGCCTTCTTCCTTTTGATGAGAAGCTCCTCTGTTCTCATCATCCAAGGCTCCTTAATCTTACCCCTTCTTACCTGTCTCAAAGGACAAATTCGTGCATCACTTGCAACAACTGCTCCTCAAACAATCTCCACATGCCTGCTGTGCCCTGTGGGTCAATTGCTCCCAATCTGTACTTCCCAACACCTGTCCGATAGCGTCATAATTTCCTTTTCCCCAATTAAATATCTTACCTTGGTGACTACTCTTTTCCCTCTCCAAGCTATGGTAAATGTGAGGCAGTTGTGGGCACTGTCACCAAAGTGTCTCCCACCGCGAGATCTGACACCTATCCTGGCTCACTGCTGAGCACAAAATCCAAAATGGCCTCTCTTCTTGTCGGCCTGTCTACACACTGAATAAGGTAAAAACAATGACTGCAGATGCTGGAAAGCAAATACTGGATTAGTGGTGCTGGAAGAGCACAGCAGTTCAGGCAGCATCCAATGAGCAGCGAAATCGACGTTTCGGCAAAAGCCCTTCATCAGGAATAAAGGCGGTGAGCCTGAAGCATGGAGAGATAAGCGAGAGAAGGGTGGGGGTGGGGAGAGAGTAGCACAGAGTACAATGGGTGAGTGGGGGAAGAGATGAAGGTGATAGGTCAAGGAGGAGAGGGTGGAGTGGATAGGTGGAAAAGGAGATAGGCAGGTCGGACAAGTCAAGGAGACAGTGCTGAGCTGGAAGTTTGAAACTAGGATGAGGTGGGGGAAGGGGAAATGAGGAAGCTGTTGAAGTCCACATTGATGCCCTGGGGTTGAAGTGTTCCGAGGCGGAAGATGAGGCATTCTTCCTCCAGGCGTCTGGTGGTGAGGGAGCGACGGTGAAGGAGGCCCAGGACCTCCATGTCCTCGGCAGAGTGGGAGGGGGAGTTGAAATGTTGGGCCACGGGGCGGTTTGGTTGATTGGTGCGGGTGTCTCGGAGATGTTCCCTAAAGCGCTCTGCTAGGAGGCGCCCAGTCTCCCCAATGTAGAGGAGACCACATCGGGAGCAACGGATTCAATAAATGATATTAGTGGATGTGCAGGTAAAACTTTGATGGATGTGGAAGGCTCCTATAGGGCCCTGGATAGAGGTAAGGGAGGAGGTGTGGGCACAGGTTTTACAGTTCCTGCGGTGGCAGGGGAAAGTGCCAGAATGGGAGGGTGGGTCGTAGGGGGGTGTGGACCTGACCAGGTAGTCGCGGAGGGAACGGACTTTGCGGAAGGCGGAAAGGGGTGGGGAGGGAAATATATCCCTGGTGGTGGGGTCTTTTTGGAGGTGGCGGAAATGTCAGCGGATGATTTGGTTTATGCGAAGGTTTGTAGGGTGGAAGGTGAGCACCAGGGGCGTTCTGTCCTTGTTACGGTTGGAGGGGTGGGGTTTGAGGGCAGAGGTGCGGGATGTGGACGAGATGCGTTGGAGGGCATCTTTAACCACGTGGGAAGGGAAATTGCGGTCTCTAAAGAAGGAGGCCATCTGGTGTGTCCTATGGTGGAACTGGACCTCCTGGGAGCAGATACGGCGGAGGCGGAGAAATTGGGAATACAGGATGACATTTTTGCAAGAGATAGGATGGGAAGAGGTGTAATCCAGGTAGCTGTGGGAGTTGGTTGGTTTGTAAAAAATGTCAGTGTCAAGTCGGTCGTCACTAATGGAGATGGAGAGGTCCAGGAAGGGGAGCGAGGTGTCAGAGATGGTCCAGGTAAATTTAAGGTTAGGGTGGAATGTGTTGGTGAAGTTGATGAATTGCTCAACCTCCTCGCGGGAGCACGAGGTGGCGCCAATGCAGTCATCAATGTAGCGGAGGAAGAGGTGGGGAGTGGTGCCGGTGTAATTACGGAAGATCAACTGTTCTACACAGCCAACAAAGAGACAGGCATAGCTGGGGCCCATACGTATGCCCATGGCTACGCCTTTGGTCTGGAGGAAGTGGGAGGATTCAAAGGTGAAATTGTGAAGGGTGAGGACCAGTGCAGCCAAACGAATGAGAGTGTCAGTGGAAAGGTACTGTTGGGGATGTCTGGAGAGGAAAAAACGGAGGGCTTGGAAGCCCTGGTCATGGCGGATGGAGGTGCAGAGGGATTGGATATCCATGGTGAAGATGAGGTGTTGGGGGCCAGGGAAACGGAAGTCTTGGAGGAGGTGGAGGGCGTGGGTAGTGTCTCGAACGTATGTGGGGAGGTTCTGGACTTGGGGGGATAGGACAGTGTCGAGGTAGGTAGAGATGAGTTCAGTGGGGCAGGAGCATGCTGAGACAATGGGTCGGCTAGGGTGGTCAGGCTTGTAAAGCTTGGGAAGGAGGTAGAACCGGGGTTCCAACACACTGCATCCACCTGGACACCCCACGCTGGCCAATTACCTGCCCTCGACCTCTTCATTTCCAACTGCCGCCAGGACATGAACCGCCTCAACCTGTCGACCCCCCTCCCCCACTCCAACTTCTCACCCTCACAACGCGCAGCCCTCCAATCCCTCTGCTCTAATCCCAACCTCACCATTAAGCCAGCGGATAAAGGGGGCGCAGTGGTAGTCTGGCGCACTGACCTCTACACCGCTGAAGCCAAACGCCAACTCGAGAACACCTCTCCCTACTGCCCCCTCGACCATGACCCCACCCCCCCATCACCAAGCCATCATCTCCCAGACCATACAGAACCTCATCACCTCAGGAGATCTCCCACCCACAGCTTCCAACCTCATAATCCGGGAACCCTGCACTGTCCGGTTCTACCTCTTTCCCAAGATTCACAAGCCTGACTACCCTGGCCGACCCATTGTCTCAGCATGCTCCTGCCCCACTGAACTCATCTCTACCTACCTCGACACTGTTCTATCCCCCCGAGTGCAGAAACTCCCCACATACGTTCGAGACACCACCCACGCCCTCCACCTCCTCCAAGACTTCCGTTTCCCCGGCCCCCAATGCCTTATCTTCACCATGGATATCCAATCCCTCTACACCTCCATCTGCCATGACCAGGGCCTCCAAGCCCTCCGTTTTCCCTCTCCAGACGTCCCCAACAGTACCCTTCCACTGACAATCTCATTCGTTTGGCCGAACTGGTCCTCACCCTTAACAATTTCACCTTTGAATCTTCCCACTTCCTCCAGACCAAAGGCGTAGCCATGGGCACACGTATGGGCTCCAGCTATGCCTTTCTCTTTGTTGGCTGTGTAGAACAGTTGATCTTCCGTAATTACACCGGCACCACTCCCCACCTCTTCCTCCGCTACATTGATGACTGCATTGGCGCCACCTCGTGCTCCCGCGAGGAGGTTGAGCAATTCATCAACTTCACCAACACATTCCACCCTAACCTTAAATTTACCTAGACCATCTTTGACACCTCGCTCCCCTTCCTGGACCTCTCCATCTCCGTTAGTGACGACCGACTTGACACTGACATTTTTTACAAACCCACCGACTCCCACAGCTACCTGGATTACACCTCTTCCCACCCTATCTTTTGCAAAAATGCCATCCCGTGTTCCCAATTCCTCCGCCTCTGCCGGATCTGCTCCCAGGAGGACCAGTTCCACCATAGAACACACCAGATGGCCTCCTTCTTAAGAGACCGCAATTTCCCTTCCCACGTGGTTAAAGATGCCCTCCAATGCAACTCGTCCACATCCCGCACCTCTGCCCTCAAACCCCACCCCTCCAACCGTAACAAGGACAGAACGCCCCTGGTGCTCACCTTCCACCCTACAAACCTTCGCATAAACCAAATCATCCGCCGACATTTCCGCCACCTCCAAAAAGACCCCACCACCAGGGATATATTTCCCTCCCCACCCCTTTCCGCCTTCCGCAAAGACCGTTCCCTCCGCGACTACCTGGTCAGGTCCACACCCCCCTACGACCCACTCTCCCATTCTGGCACTTTCCCCTGCCACCGCAGGAACTGTAAACCTGTGCCCACACCTCCTCCCTCACCTCTATCCAAGGCCCTAAAGGAGCCTTCCACATCCATCAAAGTTTTACCTGTACATCCACTAATATCATTTATTGAATCCGTTGCTCCCGATGTGGTCTCCTCTACATTGGGGAGACTGGGCGCCTTCTAGCAGAGTGCTTTAGGGAACATCTCCGAGACACCCGCACCAATCAACCAAACCGCCCCGTGGCCCAACATTTCAACTCCCCCTCCCACTCTGCCGAGGACATGGAGGTCCTGGGCCTCCTTCACCGTTGCTCCCTCACCACCAGACGCCTGGAGGAAGAACGCCTCATCTCCGCCTCGGAACACTTCAACCCCAGGGCATCTATGTGGACTTAAATAGCTTCCTCATTTGCCCCTCCCCCACCTCATCCTAGTTTCAAACTTCCAGCTCAGCACTGTCTCCTTGACTTGTCCAGACTTGTCCGACCTGCCTATCTCCTTTTCCACCTATCCACTCCACCCTCTCCTCCTTGACCTTTCACCTTCATCTCTTCCCCCACTCACCCATTGTACTCTATGCTACTCTCTCCCCACCCCCACCCTCCTCTAGCTTATCTCTCCATGCTTCAGGCTCACTGCCTTTATTCCTGATGAAGGGCTTTTGCCCAAAACGTCGATTTTGCTGCTCGTTGGATGCTGCCTGAACTGCTGTGCTCTTCCAGCATCACTAATCCAGTACATACTGAATAAGGAGACCTCCTGAACACACCTGACAAAAATGGCTCCATCCAAATGATCTTCACTAAGGAGGATCCAGTCAATATTGGGAAAGTTGATGTCACTCATAACAACAACCCTGCTACAGCTGCATTTTTTCAAAATCTGCCGGCTTATCAGTTCTTCAATCTTTCTACTGCTCTTAAGGGTTCTGCAGAAAACCCCCAATGAGGTGGCTGCTCCCTTGCTGTTCCTAACTTCCACCCATACTGACTCAGTAGACAAACCTTCCTCAACAACCTTTGTTTCTGTAGCTGTGATGCACTCTCTGATTAGCAATGCTATACCCCCTCCTCTTTTTCCACCCTCTCTGTTCTTTTCAACATTCTAATTTTCTCAAGAGTTACAAGGAAAATACTAGAAAGGGAACATGAGGGATGCTGGGTCCTAATGAATGGCAGAGCAGGCTGGAGGGGCTGAACGACATACTCCTTTATTTCTAATGATCTTATGGTCTAGCTCTTCTGGGTCAGAGGTAGGAATGCCACCACTGCACCACAGTGGCTTCCAGAAAATAGCCTTGTCTCCAGTGTGAAGACTACATCTTGTCTGTTTGACTGTTCAGTGACCAGGAAAGGAGAAGCTGCACTTTTGAAAGCAAGCCATTGGAACTCATAGTGAACTGTGTTAAAACTGTTACTTTGCATGTACTTGAGGAAGTGAGGTAAGATGTACAGTGTTGAGAGTAAATGTGTAAAGTAAGGTTTGGCCAGCAACAGAGTGCTGGCTAGTCTATTCAATTCATAGAATCACAGAATCTCTACAGTGAGTAAGCAAGCTATTCAGCCCATCAAGTCCACACTGATCCTCTGAAGAGCATCCCACCCAGACCCATCCCATCCCTATAACCCCACATTTCCCATGGCTAATTCACCCAGCCGACATTTTCCTGGACACTATGGGCAATTTATTGAATTGAATTGAATTTATTGCCACACGAAAAGCTTTATCTTGCGAGCAATACAAGCAGATCACAGAAGGAAGTAGCATATATAAGTAAATAATAGGTAAACAGTGGCAAAAACAAAAACAGATATTCAGGTGAATGTTAAGAGTTTGTGAGTCCATTCAGTATTCTAACAACAGTGGGGTAGAAACTGTTTCGAAATTGGCTCGTGTGTGTGTGTGTGTGTGTGTGTGTGTGTTCAGGCTTCTGTACCATCTTCCCAATGGTAGAGGTTGTAGCTGGATTCTATAGATGGGAGGTTTGGCCTTTGTGATTGTCCGGGCCAAGTTCACCACTCTCTGTAACTGTCTCCAATCTTGAATGGTACAGTTGTCATACCAGGTAGTGATACATTCAGACAGCATCCTCTCGATTGCGCACCTATAAAAGTTGGCAAAGGTATTCACTGTCATGCCAAATTTCCTCAGCTGCCTGAGGAAGAGATGTTGTTGGGCCTTTGTAACTAGCGCATATACAAGTTTGTTGTAGATGACCACTCCCAGGAGTTTGACACTCTCCACCCATTCCACTTCTGTGCTGTTAATGTATAGGGGGGCATGAGTAAAATTCCGTCTAAAGTCAATAATGAGTTCCTTGGTTTTGCTGGCATTGAGAGTTAGGTTGTTCTCGGTGCACCAATTTAGCTTGGCCAATTCACCTAATCTGCATATTTTTGAATAAGAGAGGAAACCTGCACATGCGGAAGAAACCCATGTCGACGCGGGAGGATATTCAAACTCCACACAGGCAGTTGCCTAAGGCTGGAATCGAATCCAGGTCAATGGTGCTGTGAGGTAGCGGTGCTAACCGAGACATTGTGCTACCCATTGTGACCAGTTCCAGATGCCAAAGAACATCAGCATGTTGACTACCCTCTGATTGGAAAGAATCTTTTGGTGAATTCATTTGGTACAGCAGAACTCTAGAAGATTGGAGTTTCACACTTGCAAACTGTGAGCAGCAGAATAACGACTGATTGAATTGCAGTTGCCAAGTGTTCCCTCCTCCGACTTCGTTGTGTAACTTAGTCAGAAGAGCAATCTGTCTTCAGAGGTATGCTGTCACTTCGGCATGTTTGCAGAATTACAAAGCATGAAAAAAAGTTCCCAGCGTTTATTGTCCATCAGAACGTAGTGGTGAACCATCTCCTTCAACTGCTGCAGTCCACATCATGAAGGTACATCGCAGTGCTATTACTTAGGGAGTTCCAGGATACTGACCCAGCGACACAGAAGGAGTAGTGACAAATGGCTAATTCAGGGTGATGTGTGACTTGGAGGGAAAACTGGAGGTGGTGCAGTTTCTACACACCCACAGTTTTGTTCTTCGACAGTAAGAAACTGCATTTGTTATCAATCAAAATTTAGGCTCTGTAAGGTGTTTGATCAAAGAGGTACACTTTAAAGAATATCTTAAAGGAAGAAGCAGAGACATTTAGGAACAGAATGCCTGAGTTTAAGGCCGAAGCAATTAAAGTTGTGGCTGCAAATTCTGGTTCAAAGAGAATTGATGGGGTGCATAATATCCCTGAGGATTTGAGAGTTGAGAGAAATAACAGCGATAGGGATATGTGAGTCCTTATTAGATATTTAAAACAAGAATGATAAATTTAAAATCAAGGCAGTGTTCAACCAGAAGCCATGTAATGTAATCCAATAAGCAGAAGGGTGAAGGCTGAATGGAACTTGGTGCAAGCTCAGAGAACAGCAGAATCCAGGCTGAGCTCTAGTTTCCAGACAGTTCAGGGAAACCTGTCAAGAAAGCATTCAAAATAGTCAAGTTTCAATGTAGTAAAGGAAGAGGTGAGGTGTCGCATCAAATCAGTTTTCAGTGGAGAGCAGCAGCACAATGGCTCAGTGCTGCCTCACAGTGCTAGGGGCCTGGGCTCAATTCCAGCCTCAGGCAACTGTCTGTGTGCAGTTTACATGTTCTCCCTGTGTCTGCCTGGGTTTCCACCAGGTGCTCTAATTTCCTCCCACAGTCTAAAAATGTGCAGGTTAGGGAAATGCAGGGATAGGCTCTGGGTTTTGCTGCTCTTCAGAGGGTTGGTATGGATTTGATGGGCCAAATGGCCTGGTTTTACACTGTAGGAAATTCTATGATTTGAGGTAGATATAAACTGACTTGGAGGAGAAGGTCAGAAGTTCACTTTTGGGTTAAATAGGATGCCAAGATTGTGAACAGTCTGGTTCAGCCTTGGAAAGGAATCCAGATATTGACCAGGAAATTAATGAATAGAGCTTGTAACTTTTACAGTTGTGGCTGAAGAAACTGGAATGACTTCTTGTATTGCTTTCTGGAGATAGTGTGCAGTGAACCTACAATATTCCAGCTGCATTGGGGGTTGATCAAATGGACTGCTCAATCCTGAATGGTGCTGATCTTCTTGCATGTTGTTGGAGTTGCACTACCTCAGGCAACTGGACTGTATTCTGTCGCATTTTCACTAACGAGGCTTGTTAGTGAGGAGTAAACTTTGGAAAGTTAAAAGAAAGCTATCTAGTGCACAATTGCTAATGTTTATGATTTACATTGCTGGGTGAGAGGTGTTTTTGCTAATCCCTTTCCGTCAATATTTAATGGGTCGTATTACTACAACATTAGCACCAAGCACCGATGACAATGTACAGTCATATCCTTCTGACAAAACATCTTGAAAATTGCTGAAAAAAATATTTTTTGTCAAAGCTTTTTGTCTTGACCTCATGGAACACTTTTCAAGAATTTGCAATTTAAGCCATTGCCCTGATAATTCCATGATTTGGAGATGTCGGTGTTGGACTGGGGTGTACAAAGTTAAAAATCACACAACACCAGGTTATAGTCCAACAGGTTTAATTGGAAGCATACTAGCTTTCGGAGCGACACTCCTTCATCAGGTGATTGTGATCAGGTGATAATTCCAGTAACACTTAAGTGCTATACTACAAATCACTAACAGTTTTTTGTGATACATATGCAATAGAATGGTATTTTTCATTCCTAGGAAATCTGATGTTTCAAATTAAAATAAACAGTGCTTGAATCTTAAAAGCAGGTCACAACATCAAGCTGTAGGCTACTTGTAACTTAAATCTGAGCTCTTGTGAATTAATTTTCCAGTTTTAGGACATGTTTTAAATGCACCACCATACAGGTATAGAATGCTAACCCAGAATTTACTTCACATATTTAGTTCACTGAGCAGTACTGATGTCTACTTCCAGATTGCACCAGCACTATTTACAAGCTGTGGTACAGCAATGGTTTAATGCAATTCTGCTCCATATTCCATTCAGTTATGCTCCTACTCTGTTTTATTTTGTAATTTTTTGTCCTTGTGTCTGTTTAGCTTTAGTCCTACTTTAATTTGGTGTATTCTATTTATTCCCATACTAATTCTAATTGATTTTTATTTTATCCTCCTTTCAGTTTCTTTTTCTTAATTCTCACTTCTAGTGTTCGTGTTCCTTTTAATCCAAATCCTTGATTTCCTTTAGTTCCATTCATGGCCTGTGTTTTATTTAAAACCTGGTCCACTCAGAAGGCTTTTATTTAAAGCATTCAATGGGGCCAGAGTACTTAAGGAGAGTTTTAATAGAAGTATTCAAACTTATAAGGTGTTGGATAACATCAGTAAAATGATACTGTTTTTGCTAGTGAGTGGATTGGTAACTAGAAGACACAGATTTAAGATAATAGAATCAGAAGAGAGATGAGAAGAATTTTGTTTTTATGTAATGTGTTGCAATACTCTGGAATGTACTGTCTTATATAGATAGCAGAATTCAATTCAGATTCAATAATAACTTTGAAGAAGGAAGTTTATACACACTTAAAAAGGACAAATTTGCATATTGATAGGATACAGCAAGGAAATGGGACTAATTGGATATCCTTCAAAAGAGCCTTCAAATGAGATAAATAGTATCCTTTTTTAAATGGAAAATTTGTAAAGAGCATGCCTTTTTATTTTTCTGGGTTTTTTTGTGAACTGTAATGGGAAAAGGACTGTTTTAAGATCCAGGGATTGAGGAAAGGTTTACTTTTTAAAAGACAGGTTAGAGAATACTCATTGTTAAGTGTTGTTTTCACTGTTGCTTCTTCAAACAGTGGAGTGGGTTACCGCAGACCAGCTGGAGCAAGGGGTTTCGTGCGAAGGGAGATTTGCTCAGAAAAATGTAACTGATTGATCTGAGAAGTGGTGACCAGTTGTCAATGACAAAGACCTTCTGCCTTCCAGCTACAATATGACTGGCTCCCAGAGAGGTGAACAGCTTGAGATGTGAAAGATAGGGTCAGAGGACTTTGGACCTGGAGAAAGGGAAATGCTGCCATTATCTCTGCACTATAAATACCTGAACCCGACAGAAAGCTAGTTTATTTCCCTTAACAATATCTGTAAGCTGTTGCTTTTAACCAATGAGGCAGAAATATAAGTTTTTAACTAGTTGCCCTGTGCCTTGTGCAAGTCAGTGCAAATACCTGTAAAGGATCGAGGAGCAGTGAGCCCTGGCAAGCCAATAGAGTCATTTCAGCCAACCTCATGGACAGGGAGTATTGGACTGCCTTCCACTTCTCTCTATAACGTTACAAGTAAAGACTTTAACCGTCTTATAAAGTTACCCCTCCACTCATAATGCCAATATTTTTTATCTGTCTGCCTGTATGAGAGTGCTGGGGCAATTTTATAAGATGGTTAAAGTGTTTACTTGTAATGTTATATGTTGATGATTCATAATTGTTTACTTGGTGTTAAAACCTATTAATTTGTAATAAATACTAATTCCAGTAAGTATTGAAACCAGTAAATTCCAGTAAGTAAGTATCGTAAGTATGCTGTCTGTCAACTTTATTTTAAAAAGGCATCAATTGGGGAATCCTGTGAGCTTTTATAAAACCTTTAACAAATGTGACGACTTTGAGTGTAGCAGAGCCCAATTTCAAGTGTGCTACCTCAGTGAGGTGTAACAAATTCTATGTTGGGAATATTGGAAAGCAAGTTATTTTGCATCATTAAAAATATTAGGTTGATGGTTTTGTTTGCAAGATCATCCTTTTCAGTTATTTTTGCCACTGATGTCAAACAGCTGACTTTGGTTAATTTTGTAAGGTTGGGTTTGACTCTAACAACAGAACAGAAAGCTGGTTCAGCCATTTTGGGGAACTCCAGCCAGATGGAATGTCAAGCTTGTAACTAATAAGGTGTAGTCATGGCCACCACCAACAGCTGCTGGCCAATCAAAGACACTTTTGAGAATGGCATTGCATTACAATCTCGAAAATTGTGAGTGGATGCTATTTGAAGGGTTGATGTGGATTTGAAGAGCTAAATGGCCTGTTTCCACGTGATAGGAATTCTATGATATTAAAATGCAGTTGCCGCGATACACTGTGATGATTTTGTAAGGCCTGATGGGAATGGCCAAGACCAAATGAAATTAGGGAACAGAAATGGTTATATATTAATTAAGGGATACTTAGCTGAAAAGTGGGTGTAAATGGGAACAGCAAATCAGTGTTCTGGGTTTGTTGTGATGTACGCATAGGAATAATATAGTTACTGAGAGAACATGTATCTAGGATCTGCCTACCAAACCATTAACCTCTGGTATCTATCAACTGTAATTATTTGGGATAACATAAAATGCCACTTGTGCAGAGATTAGAGAGTTGTGCAATAAGACAGGAATGAAAGTGACGTGTAAAAGAAATTTTAAAAATTCAAATAAATATGCAACTTACACAACTAGGAGATTAATTAAAATTGATGGCGTCTGGTATTATTTTAGGGCCCTGCTATCTGACGTAGGAAGCATAACAATGGCATAAAGTACTGGAGGCTTCAGAAAAGCACGCGCAAAAAAAAAGTAAGATTAAATAGAGGTTAGATACTAATGAGCCATATGGGATGCAAAACAGCTGTTGAGGCAAACTTGGACAAGCTACAACTTACCATAAATTCCCTAAATTTATATATGAAAAAAAGAGTTTATTCAAGTTTCTGTCTTGGAAACATATGCTGTAGTTCTTATTGAAAAGGTTCTGGGTTTGACTCATTGCCGGATCTGAGCTAACTGCAGTCACTGCTACAAGTGACTTTGACATTAGCTCCACAGTGAGTGCGAAAAAAAATGGTCAGTCTGGGTCTCTGATCCAGGAAAGGGGACATATCAGTAAATGTGCAATGCATTTTACTTGGCTATGATTGCTGACATAGTTAGACAGAGACAAAAAAAAACTGCATATGCTCGAATCCAGGAAGACAGGCAGGCGCTGAAAGAACACAGCAGGCCAGGCCACATCAAGAGTGGAGAAGTCAACATTTCAGATAATAAGATGTAACCCTTTTTCGGGACTAGGGGTGGATGTAAGGGGAGCTGCAGATAAAGGGAGTGGGGGCAGGGTGGTGAGGTGAGGATAGGTGAACACAGATAGAGGGTATGACCTAGTTGGTCAATTGGAGGAAAGAATCTGGTTGGTCGCCAGAAGGAAGGGTTGATGAGTGGAATGGAAGGGAGGGTGAGGGGCGGGGAAGGGAGTCAGGGGATGGGAAGGGAGGTTATTTGAAATTGGAGAACACAACGTTGAGTCCTCCGGGCTGTAGGTTGCCCAGGTGGAAGATGAGGTGTTGTTCCTCCAATTGGCAGTCTGATTCACTGTGACAATGGAGAAGACCAAGGATGGTCAATGCTGAGTCCTCTGGGCTGTAGGCTGCAAGGTGGAAGATGAGATGTTGTTCCTCCAATTAGTGGTCTGATTCAATGTGGCAATGGAGGAGGCCAAGGATGGTCATGTCAGAAAGGGAGTGCGAAGGGGAATTAAAATGGGCAGTGACTGGGAGGTCAGGTTGGCCCCTGTGTGTCCAGTTGAGATGCTCAGCAAAACGTGCTCTTAGTTTATGTCGGTAGCACTGAAAACATTAAACTAGGTTGGAGCAGAGGCAGGTGAACCTCTGCCTCACCTCAAAGGATTGTTTGGGGCCCTGGATGGAGGTGAGGGGGGTGATGTGCCAACAGGTTTTGCAATAGGTTTCTAATAGTCACTGTCCTCTGATTTACAGAAGACGACAGTGCGGTATCTTAAAATAACTTGTCATGAGTAATCACTACAAGAGGTGGAGGACTAAGTGGAGATATTAAAGACTAGAAAGATAAAGAATTAATTTACAGTCTGGCTGTAGTAAATTCAAAACTGTTCTGTTATCCCATCCTGCTAATTCTACTTAGTCACATTCAGTATTGGAAATTTGCAACTACATCATTTTCACAGAAGCTATATTCTTTTACAAAGGTATATTTCAAACGCAGCAAAATGACATTTGGCAAAGAACGGGTGAATGTAGAAAAATTATCTGCTCCTTTACATCCATTTTTAATTTACTTCTGCCCTGATGGCTGTTCTCCCCACAGGTGCCAGGTGCAAATTTGAATCTATTTATTATCTCTGTATGAATCATTGTGACTCAGTGTGAATCTCAACAACTCACAGTGAAACCATTCATGCATTCAGGACAAAGCACAGCAAAGCTACTGATATTATTTAGCATTAGCAAGGTACAATGTATAAAATATCAATAAGCTATCTTTTGCGTCTGACTTTAAATTCCTGTAGTAAACTTGCTTGATCTCAAATTGCAATTTCTTAAAATCTCAAATGCAACACAAATATAGACTTCAATTATTCTTTAGGTGGTAGTCTTGCACTGTTTTGATTACTAATACATTTACAGGTTCACAGTAGCAGTGAAAACTCTTCTCAAACCATACTATTTTTGACGCAGTAATGATTATACACCAGGTGGCTTGAGTTTTTTTCAAAAGTAAGTTATTTTTAAGGCTAATTTACTCCAAGACAAACGAGAGTTAACTACATTTGCGTGAGTGCAAGATGAACATTTTCTGAATATAATTATAAAAATCCAAAGTCTTGTACCAGTGATAATGACTTTTTTACATGAATTCCTATTCATCAGGTTAAGGATTACAAGAAGCTGACCATCTAATTTGCAGGTAGATTTTACGAAAACTGCATCATTTCTGCTACTTCAACCCCTGATTCCTGATCGTCTTCAGAGAATCCCTACAGTGTGGAAACAGGCCATTTTGTCCATCAAGTCCACACTGACCGTCTAAAGATCAGACCCAGATGCAGACCCACCCCCTGCATTTCCCATG
This sequence comes from Chiloscyllium punctatum, assembly GCF_047496795.1. Taxonomy (NCBI): domain Eukaryota; kingdom Metazoa; phylum Chordata; class Chondrichthyes; order Orectolobiformes; family Hemiscylliidae; genus Chiloscyllium; species Chiloscyllium punctatum. The sequence continues at coordinate 31,952,627 of NC_092744.1, forward strand.
GCTAATCCACCTAGCCTTCACATCCTTGGACGCTATGAGCAATTTAGCACAGCCAATTCACCTAATCTGCACATTTGGACTTGGAAAAAACCCACAAATACTTGAGAGAACAAGTAAACTCCATATTGACAGTCACGAAATGTGGAACTAACCATTGAGGCACCATGCCACCCTATTTATGCCTAACTAGAAAATGTAACTTGTACTTATTGCTACCAAGCAATAAACTGAATCACACTGTTAGGCCAACCACATTTTCTTGTTCAGACACACTGGTGGTGCAACCTCAGCAAATGTTAACCACATGGAAGATAGTACAATGAAGGGTATGTAGATTAGCCTGATCTTAGAGTAGGACACAACATCGAGGACTGAAGGGCCTGTACTGTACTGTTCTATGTTCGAAAAAACCTTTAGACTCAGTGTAGCAAGAATATTCCCATTGAGCACTTGAGATGCATAGGTAGTGCTCTTATGTCTGAGCCAGAAAACCCGGGTTCAAGCCCAACCTGATCTACAAGCATGTCTATACATGTTGAATAATGCTATTCTAAAGAAAAGACGATTGGTGGCATCTATCACAACCATTGTATGTGATGGTTTGTTCTACAAATATACAGCATAGTTTCAAGTTTCAAACTTTAGACTACCAATACAACTATAAAATGTTTACAAACATATGAACACTCTTATTGACAAGTTTAGTCACTGAAAAGACACATATGTAAACATTTTTAAAAAGTTAAGAAATTAGATGTAGGCACAGTTTCAATGATGGAACTATCACTGAAATGTTGACTTAACTGTTTTGGCTTTCAGATATTAACAAATTTCCAGTCGTTTCTAGGTTAACAAATACTTTAATGTGAATCTTATTGTTATATTCCTTTCTAGGGTTGCACGGTCTCACAGTGGTTAGCATTGTTGTCTCACAGCACCAGGGACTCCATTCAATTCAGCCTCAAGTGACTGTCTATGTGGGGTTTGCACATTCTCCCAATATCTGTGTGAGTTTCCTTCGGGTGCTCTAGTTTCCTGCCAGTCCAAAGAAGTAAATAACTTATTTTTTTTAAAATGGCTAATCGTTGAAGTTCCTAGCTTCTATTAAACATCACCCACCACCCCAGCTCTCAACATCACCCATCAATGCCATCCTGCTACTCCTGCAGCCACTCAAACAAGTCAACATTTTGTGACTCCAGCGCTATTTCATCAAGATCCCTCTATACTATGAAATTCTGCAGTCATCCCCCATTTATCTAACACAGTACATTCTTATTGCACCCGTCAAAGTGAACAACTTCCCATTTTTCCACATTGCTTTCCATCTGCCAGATATTTGCCCATTCATTTTCCACAATCCAAAGGTCAGGTGAATTGGTTATGCTAAATTTCCCATAGTGTTTAGAGACTTTAGGTTAGGTGCATTAGTCAGGGGTAAATGTAGAGTCATAGTGTAAGGGAATGGGTTTGGCTGGGTTACCTTTTGGAGGGTTGGTGTGGACTTGTTGGGCCAAATGTCTTGTTTTCACACTGTACGGATTCTATAACAGAGCTATTCTCTATGTATGTCAATCAGTATCCTGATTTTATCAGCTTCGCATCATACTTTCTGGCTTATCTTTCTATCAAATGGAAAGTTAGTCACCAAGCTTTTGATTACCTCATTAAGTTATTAATATGACTTATAAAAAGTCAACAGCCCAGCATGGACTAGTGGGACCACACTCATCTCATCCTTCCAATATGAAAAAAGCCCATTTATGTGCACACGCTGTTTTCTGCCAGCCAATCTTCAATCCATGTAAGTCACCCACCAGACATGAGCTCCCACTTTACCCAATAACATTTTATGTCAAATCATGCTAAATGTACTTGGATTTCCAGATGACAAAGAACAAAGAACAAACAGAATTGACAGCCCAGGAACAGGCCCTTTGGCCCTCTAAGCCTGAGCCAATCCAAATCTCCTGTCGAAGCCTGTCGCCCAACTCCTAAGCATCTTTATCCCTCTGCTCCCCACCTATTCATGCATCTGTGCAGAAGCATCTTAAATGAATCTCTACCACCTCTGCTGGCAACGCGTTCCAGATGCACACCACCCTCTGTGTGAAGTGCTTGCCACGTGTATCCTCCTTAAACTTTTCACCTCTCACCTTGAAAGCGTGACCTCTCGTTATTGAATCCTTCACCCTGGGAAAAAGCTTGTCTCTATCCACCCTGTCTGTACCCTTCGTGATTTTGTAAACCTCAATCAGGTCCCCCCCACCCCGCCATCTCCTTTTTCTCAAGAATGTCTCTTCATAGCTAGCACCCTCCATACCAGGTAACATCCTCGTAAACCTTCTCTGCACCCTCTCCAAAGTGTCCACATCCTTTTGGTAATGTGGCGACCAGAACCGTACACAGTATTCTAAATGCGGCCAAACCAATGTCTTGTCCAATTTTAACATGACTTGCCAGCTCTTATACTCAGTACCCTGTCCGATGAAGGCAAGCATACCATGTGCCTTCATACCACCCTATCCACCTGTGCAGAAACCTTCAGGGTACAATAGACCTGCACTCCCAGATCTCTTTGCCTATCAACTTTTCCTAAGGCTCTTCCATTCATTGTATAATTCGCTCTAGAATTAGTCTTGCCTAAATGCATCACCTCACATTTGTCTGGATTGAAATCCATCTGCCACTTTTCTGCCCAACTCTCCAGTCTATCTACATCCTCCTGTATTCGTTGACACTCCCTTATGCTTTCTGATACTCCACCAATCTTCATGTCATCTACAAACTTGCTGATCATACCAACAGTGCCCTCTTCCAGATCATTTATCTATATCACAAACAACAGTGGCCCCAACACTGACCCCTGTGGAACACTACTCGTCATCTTTCTCCATTTTGAGAAAGTCCCTTCAACTACTACTCGGTCTCCTGTTGCTCAACCCAGCTAGAACATCCTGCACACCACGTGACTTCACCTTTTCTATTAGTTTACCATGGGGAACCTTATCAAACGCCTTACTAAAGTCCATGTATATGACATCAACAGCCCTTCCTTCATCTATCAATTTGGTCACTTCCTCAAAGAACAGTACAAAAGGACTTTCCTTTATCCACAGGTGCATGGTCCTCTCTCAAAGACTTATAATAAACTGGTTTAGCATGATTTCCCTTTGACAATCATGCTGACTCTTTCCAATTCCCATAAGTTTTTCCAAGTACCCGGTTATAACCTTAATGATTGATACTGACTACCTTTTCATGACAAATGTGAAGCTATCTGTCCTAGAATTCCCTGTTTTTTGCCTCCACCTTCTTCTTGAATAGCGGGGATATTTATATTTGTTATTTTCCAGTTCAATGGAACCTTTCCCAAATGTAACGCACTTTGGACAGTTCACACCTATTATGTCACTAGACACTTCTGTTAAGAGGCTAAGATAAAATCAGTCACAACCCAGAGATTTATCAACCCACAGCTCTGTCAGTTTACTCAGTACCACTTCCCCGTGAGTATGATTTGACCAAGTTCTTCTCTTCTTTCCAAATGGAGATTTACAGGTATTACATGGATGCATTTTGTGTTCTTTTGTAATGAAGGCAGAAGAAAAGTATTTATTAATTACATCTGCCATAACTCTGTTATCTATAATTAAATCCCCATGATTATTCTCTAGAGGACTAACATTCATTTTGCTTACTCTTTTTCATTTTAGATAACTGTAGAAACACCTAATATCTGTTTTTATATTTTTAGTTAGCTTTCTTTCATGCTCTAATTTAATTGTCTTTATTAACCTATCATTCTCGACAGTTCTTTGTATTCTGACCAATAACTTACTTATATACAATGATGTGCATATTCTTTAGTCTTGATGGTCTTCTTTACTTCTTTAGTTAACCTACAGATAGTGGGTCCTCCTCTTGGATATTTTTCTTTACAGTTAGAATGTGCTTTTGCTGAGTTTTCGGAAATATCCCTTTAAATGTCACCTATTGCTTCTCTACTGATCTGCTAATCTAATATCTCAGATTTACTTCGGCTAGCTCAGCTTTCATGACCATATAGTTCCACGTTTTTTCCAAGTTTAAAACACAAACCTTCGACCCAGTCTTCTCCCTTTTATACTGTAAGTAAAATTCAAGTGTATTATGATTGTCACTACCTAGAAGTTCTTTACATGGAAGTCATTAATTAATCCTGGGACATTACACAATGCAAGTCAAGTATAGCTTGCTGTCTGGTCAATTCCAAAATATGTTGCGCCAAGAAACCATCTCAAAAGCATTTTATGAACTTTTTATCATGGTCACTATTTCCAATGTAATTCATCCAGTTTATATACAGATTAAAACCACCCGCGAACACTATCCTTCGTCACAAGCACCCAATACTACTTCTTGTACTCTTCTTTTCCTACATTGTGACTATTGTTCTTGGGCCTGTAGATTCACTCTGATAAGTACTTTATTTCCCCTTCTATTCTTCACCTCTCTACCCAAACCAATCCTCCTGATTTCTTGAACCAAGGTTCCTAAACTAACAATTATACTATACCTTTTTTAGTTCAGTGTGCTACCCATATGGCTTTACTTAGCAATCTTCGTCAATGTCAGACACACCTTGATATTCAGAATTCAATCCTTGTCATCTTGCAGTGCATCGACATCTCCATTGTGCATTCGGTCACACTTAAGCACTTCAATGTGCTCTGTCAATGAATTTGCTTTGTTATAAATGCTTTGCATATTCAAATACAGAATCTTTAGATTTGCTTGTTTTTTTTATTTTTGTAACATCTAGGTTCGACTAATGATTCTTACATCCTTCTATTTTCTAATCTTCATTTTCCACAGTAATTTGCTCACCTGCCTCTACTCCATCTCCTGATTTGTTTCATTTAACTAAACTTGGTCCTTCATCTCCCTCAGTTAGTCATCTCTATTTCTCTAGTTTTGCAGCTTGTGAGAATATTAGTCCCAGCGCATCTCAGATTGTCCCAATGGTACAGATCCCACTTTCCCAAACACTTGTGTCAGTGTCTCATGAAGCAGAATCCACGTCTCCCACAAGATTTTGAATAATGCATTAATTTCTCTAATCTTATTCAATCTATGCCAATTTGCATGTGGCTCAGGTAGCAATTCAGAGAACATTATCTTTGAGGATCTGCTTTTATATTTAGTACCTAACTCAGACTCTCTCAACAGAACCTTTTTTTTTAGTTCTGCCTGTGTTGTTGACAACATTGACTATTTACGAGGATGTGGTGAGCTTGGAAGGTTTAACCTTTAGGGAGAGGCTGAATAGACTGGTGCTATTTTCCCTGGAGCATTGGAGACTGAATGGTGACCTTAGAGAGGTTTATAAATTCATGCAGGGCATGGATAGGGTAAGTTCCCGAAATCTTTTTCCCAGGGTAGGGGAGTCCAAAAACTAAAGGACATAGGTTTAAGGTGAAAGGGGAATGATCTGAAAGGAACCTAAGGGGTAACTTTTCCACACACAGGGTGGTGCATGTATGGAATGAGCTGCCAGAGGAAGTGGAGGAGGCTGGTATAAATACAACATTTAGAAGGCATCTGGATGGGTACATGAATAGGAAGGGTTTAGATGGATATGGGCCAACTGCTGGCAAATGGGACTAGATTAACTTAGGATATCTGGTCGACATGGACGAGTTGACCAAAGGCTCTGTTTCCATGCTTTACATCTCTATGACTCTATAACCAGAATGACTGGATCCACCTTCACACTACAAATTCTTCTTCAGCTCAAAGCAGATATCCCAAACCCTGGCACCAGGCAAACAAAAACATCTAATTCGATTCAATTTTTATTGCACAGAACAGTGTCAATATACCCTCACTCTTCTGTTCCCTAGAAGCACTGCAGTCCTTCTTACTCCCTCATTAGAGGTAAAAACAATGACTGCAGACGCTGGAAAGCAAATACTGGATTAGTGGTGCTGGAAGAGCACAGCAGTTCAGGCAGCATCCAACGAGCAGCGAAATCGACGTTTCGGGCAAAAGCCCTTCATCAGGAATAAAGGCAGTGAGCCTGAAGCATGGAGAGATAAGCTCTAGCTTATCTCTCCATGCTTCAGGCTCACTGCCTTTATTTCTGATGAAGGGCTTTTGCCCGAAACGTCGATTTCGCTGCTCGTTGGATGCTGCCTGAACTGCTGTGCTCTTCCAGCACCACTAATCCAGTATTCCCTCATAGAGTCATATCTTGAAACATCTCATGTACCAGGCTGCCATGTCCAGTTAGCTCATCCATCCTGCAACCCCTACTCTCATCCAAACAAGATGAGGAAACTGTTGGACAACCGATAAGGCTGAGGCACCTGTGCTCCTATCCTTTTGTTCCTTTTACCCACCTCACTTGCAGTAACATCCTCCTGTCTCTGACCAGTGAACAAATCAGCAGACACTATTCTAAGGGGTGTGACTTCCTCCTAGAATGAAGTATCCAAGTAACATTATACCTCCATGATATGCCATAATACCTGCAGCTTGGCATCCAGCTCAATAATTCAGAGCGGAGGTTCCTGCACCCACAAGCACCGACCGCAGATTTATTTGCTTTGAATCACACTGGAATCCAGAAACTCCTACGTTCTGCAATCACTGCATTTCACATGTCCTCACATCCCTAATAGGTTTTAATTAATTAGTAATTGCTAATTACTTCATAATTAATGCAGCCTCCACCTCCTAAAAAGCTTTAGTACTGCCACTAAAGTTCAAAACATTGATGGAACAATACAATACTTAAAATACAGATAAAAACTAGTGTTTCTTTAATGATTAGATTACTTATAGTGTAGAAACAGGCCCTTCGGCCCAACAAGTCCACACCGACCCTCCAAACAGAAACCCACCCAGACCTATTCCCCTACATTTACCCCTTCACCTAACACGATGGGCAATTTAGCATGGTCAATTCACCTAACCTGCACATTTTTGGACTGTGGGAGGAAACCGGAGCACCCGGAGGAAATCCACGCAGACACGGGGAGAATGTACAAACTCCACACAGACAGTTGCTTGAGGCGGGAATTGAACCCAGGTCTCTGACACTGTGAGGCAGCAGTGCTAACTACTGTGCCACCGTGCTGCCCATAGTTAACAATAATTACTGCTTTACCTACTCCTTCTGTACAAAATTGGATATCAAATGCCACAGGCTGAAAATAAGGGGAATAGAAAAAAAATACAAAAACTCCCCAATCTAGCAAATTCCTCACTCAGCACACTTTCCGTCTTGCGGTCTCCTTCAATTCTCTTCATCTCCTGCACCAGATTCCAACGTTGAATGAAACTTCCAGATTTTCTCACTAGCTCTTTCAGACTAACTGTGCTCCCTTACTGGTCTTGACCATGAAATTATATCTGGGGACCTCAGGAAGAATACAACTCTCAATGGATTAAACTTGAGGGTCCAAATGATTTAGTGGGGAGGCTGGAGTTTTATTATTAACTACAGGTCCAGAGATTGCACAATAGTGAAATTGACCTTTTAAGTACCATTTCCTGTCAATTACATGTAATTTATGTTGCCTCTGATTAATTTCAATGGAAAAACTAAAACAAAAAGTGAAATCTTGTTTGGAATATTTTCATTTGTGGGTAAATTTCGTTATTGTGGTTTCAATTATCCTCATGGGGATCATACAAAGAGATCAATCCCACCTTGGCAAATTGAATTCAACAATCTGGTATATCATATATGGATAAACTCGAATATCTCTCAATTTTTAAAAAATTCTTTACCAGGATGTGAGCATCATTGGCAAAGCTAGCATTTATTGCTCAGCTCCCAAGTGCCCTTAAGAATATAGTGGCAAGCCACCATTTTGAACCATTGCAGGAATGGAAACCTAAAGTGCGGTTGCAAGAAAATTCCATTTTTTTTTTTAAACTTAGATCCAGTGAAGGATCAATGATTTAACTTTAAACAAGAGATCAATACTGGCTCAATGAAGAGTTCAGGGTAGGTGACCAAGAACAGCACTAAGCATACCTAAAATAATATGTCAACTTGATGAAGATACAACACAGGACTATTTTGTGTCAAAGGGTGTGGTGCTGGAAAAGCATAGCATGTCAGGCAGCATTGGAGGAACAGGAGAGTCGACGTTTCGGGCATAAGCCCTTCACCAGGAATAAAATGCCCCCAAAATGTCGACTCTCCTGTTCCTCAGATGTTGCCTGACTGGCATTACTTTTCCAGCACCACACTTGTTGACTCTAATCTCCAAGCATCTGCAGTCCTCACTTTCTCTTAGAACTACTTTGTGTGCCAAACAGCATGCAGCAAGTGACAGAGCTAACTGATTCCATAACCACTGAATCAGATCTAAGCTCAGCAATCCTGCCATATCCAGATATGAATGATGGTGGACAATTAAACAACTCACTGGAGGAGGAGACTCCACAAATGTCCCCATCCAAAATCAGCACAAAAGATAACGCTAAAGCATTTGCAACAACCTTCAGCCAGAAGTGCAAAATGGATGGTGCATCTCCATCAGGAGGTGCATTTTGAGTGACACTACCTCCATGCTCACTTCAATAACTTACATTTGTTCAAAGCCTTTAACAGAGAAAAATGTTCTAAGGTACCTCACAGAAGGATTAACAAACTGTGACCTACAAAAGAGGTCATTGGATAGTTTGGTCATAAAGGTAGGTTTTAAGGCACCTCTCAAAGGAGATTTAGGGAGAAAATTCGAGAGCTTTGGCAGCTAAAAGCAGAGCTGGTAATGTTCAAGCAATTAAAATTGAGATCTGCAAGTGTCCAGAATGAGACAAATGCAGATATCTCGAGAGTTGGAGGACATAACAAAGATAGGGCAGAACAAGGATGTGAAAGGATTGTTTAAAAAGACATTTTAAAATTGAGGCAGCGTGGGTCAGCAAGCACAGGAGTGATGGATGAACAAGATATGCAAATCAGGACATGATCTCAAGTTTAGGACAATAGAGTTCATTAGGCCTGCCAGGAATCCATTGATATATTCAAGTCTAGAGGTCATACACACACGAGGATTTCTGGAGCAAACAACATGAATTAGGGTGAAACTGCTTAGGTGTCAATAGACAGGCAAAGGTATAGAATTAACTGGCCAGAGAGTCGCAGAAAGGATAGACATGAAGTTGATTGTAATCAACCTGTGTCAAGGACATGACAGAAGGTGGTGGTTTATCTATAAAGTTTCATCAACAAGTTGAAAACTGTTGACAGAAATGGGAGGAGAAGTTCAGCAGATCTGGCAACATCTGTGGAGAGAGAACACAATTAAGGTTTCAAGTCCAGTGACCCTTCTTCAGTTTGTGATTATGTCCAGACATAGAACATAGAACAGTACAGCACAGAACATGCCCTTCAGCCCACGATGTTGTGCCGACCATTGATCCTCATGTATGCACCCTCAAATTTCTGTGACCATATGCATGTCCAGCAGTCTCTCAAATGTCCCCAATGACCTTACTTCCACAACTGCTGCTGGCAACGCATTCCATGCTCTCATAACTCTCTGTGTAAAAAACCCACCTCTGACATCCCCTTTTTACTTTCCTCCAACCAGCTTAAAACTATGACCTCTCGTGTTAGCCATTTCTGCCCTGGGAAATAGTCTTTGGCTATTGACTCTATCTATGCCTCTCATTATCTTGCTTACCTCAATTAGGTCCCCTCTCCTCCTTCTTTTCTCCAATGAAAAAAGTCCAAGCTCAGTCAACCCCTCTTCATAAGATAAGCCCTCCAGTCCAGACAGCATCCTGGTAAACCTCCTCTGAATCCTCTCCAAAGCAACCACATCTTTCCTATAATAGGGTGACTAGAACTGGACGCAGACCATGGGTGATTGGTTAGAACTCAGCAGATTGTTCGAAGGGCAGTACATTGAAGCTTTCATTTTCATAAACATTTAAGGACTGTCCAATTGAGGAGCTTATAAAGAAAGGAAGCAATGATATTTCCTCACCAGATCATAACATCCATTAAGTGTTTCCTCTCTGTGTCTTGTTCAATTTTATTTGAATAGTGAACTGTAAAGGGAGGCAAAACTAATTTGCTTATTTTTCCAAACTCTGCCCACCACTAATCCATAATTTATGTCCCCAATTTGCCCTGGTGTAAAACTCAACATCTGTTGAAGTACAGTTGTCTCCATAAATATAACATAGGGCATCACCAAAAAGAGACCATTATACCGTCACATGCCTCCTTTATATGAGTTGGCAGATTCAAGATCCACCCTTCCCTCTCACTCAGCTTCATAGGAATGGTCAAGGGTAGCAATGAAGTCAGGACCTTTGGCTGCACCACTTACCAGCTATATTTTCCACCACCATTTGATCACTCCTGAGACATGAAAATCCAGCCCTCAGGCTTTGGCAGCTTATAGCTAAACATAGTTAGCCTCCTGGAACAAGATATCTCCAATGCAGCAGGTTGCCAGTGGCCTAATATTTAAAGAATTGCCACACTTGCTTTTCAGTGAGAATGAAACAATAATCAGGGTTTGCTATATTACGTCACTGTTTCAAGAAAAACATGGGTAACATTTTTTGTTATTAATTTTACATTTTTCCTTATCTGGATTGCAAGGATATGACTGGCCTTTAAAAGCCAATAAAGACGCTCCCATTTTTGGGATTAAATGACAAAGCCATGGTGACTTGTCTCTCAGGCACGTGTATAAATTTTCTTGTATTAAATTTATGAAAACAATTGATAGTTTAGGTCCAATATGGATGTGGGAGATTCATCTCCTTGACTTTTAAGAAGAAGTTAATTTGACTATTTTTCTCTAAATTGCATAAAAACTCTCATTACTTTGACAGGACTGCAAGCTATTACATTGTATTTTGTAAATGCGCTACACATTTTACACAATTTGAATACAGTATTCAGGGAATACACTTGCAGTTTCATTGAGTAATTCAGTAAAATTTATTATTTTCCTATTTAATTTATTACAATAAAAGTGCATCATTAAGAGTTTAGTAAGAAATACAATCTCTTCAGGAAACTTTGACAAAAAAAAGTTAGTGATATCGTGATGTTTATATATTGGTTATCCGAGCACCAATTATCCGATTTTCAAATTATCTGAACAAGATCTCAAGGTCCCAAAGTTTGAGATTGGAAACTGGATTCTGTCACTATCTGCAGAAACTCTCTTTCCAATACAGACTGCCGACTAGTGAACTCAGCAACTTCTCTCCCTCTCTGCCTCTGTCATTTATTTTCTTTCTTTTTCTTTCTTCATTGCCCTTCTGCCTCGTTCTCTCTCTCACACATTGACTCTGTCCCATTTCTCTCTGTCTCCTTCTTTCTCTCTTATTCTCTCTGTTATACGCAGCAGAAGGTTTCTGCCAGCTGTTCTTTAAGGAGGTATATTTACAGATGTACATGCACCTTTTTTTCCCTTGTACTTTAATTACAATCCAAAGTTTGGGCTTGACTATTTTAGACAATCGATTTTAGACTCTGGAACCTCATTCAATGATCCGAATGAGTGAAGCAGCGTGGCTCTGAGCAGAGACACTGACAGAAACACAGGCAGACATTGGAGAACCCACATAAAACTACATCAAAGACAGTCCCAGAGTGTCTTTCGATTTGATTTGATCAAGTTGACAGGTGTAAGACATGAGTCGGCGCTTCTGGCTGAGGCTTTGTGTCATAGCTTTCCATTTACAATTGAGAACGCTTCCTTTGTTTACAATCAGATCATTTATCCCAACAATTAGTTATCTGAACAAAATACACCCTGACCATTTTGTTTGGATAATCAAGGTTGTTCTGTACTTGGCATTCTGGACTGTTTACAGTAAAAAAAAACCCAGAAATAAGGTGAATATCACTCAAAAAATGAAAGGCAATGTTTAAGGTATTGAACACTATCATGAAAGTGTAGCAAAAAAGAATCAAAATTGTTCACAGAGCAAAATTATATTTCCTTGAGTGTATTAAATAGTCATATTTAACGACATAATTCAGCAGATGGAAAACATATCACAACTGTTGTTTTAGACAGATTCTGATTTATTTTATGCATTCTTACAGTATGTTCTCAGGAATTTTATTAAGTGTATTGTATGTAATATAGCCATAATTTACTACAAAAAGCTATCATTTTGAAAATGGTCCATAAATTCTTATTTTTCAAGACACGCTTTGCAAAATCTTCCACTCCACTTTAGATTTGAAAGCGACTGTATCAGTGTAGAAACAGAGCAGATCAATGTGTGCCTCAAGGAATGGTTCAGGTTCCTGGGGCATTGACATGCTAGAGACAACTATTCAAAACAAATGGAATGCACCTAAATTTAGGACTTGAACCAGAGTCCTTGCAGGAATTTGCACCAGTGCAATTGGGATGATTGAAAACATATTGGTAGTGTTTGGGCATCAGCATATAGACATATGAAAGATGACTAAGATGCATAAAGTAAGAGAAATGAAAGGCTACAGGCAGGAGTACAATATTGGATAGAAACAGAGAAAGAAGGACTATGAAGAATAAAACACTAAGTTTAAAATTATAGAATCCCTACAGTGTGGAAACAGGCCCTTGGACTCAACAAGTCTACAGTGACCCTCCGAAGAGTAAGCCACCCTCACCTATTACCCCACCTTATATTTTATCCCGATTAATGCACCTAACCAACGCATCCCTGAACACTATGGGCAATTTAGCACAACAAATTCACCTTACCTGCACATCTTTTTTGATTGTGGGAGAAAATTGGAGCAACCGGAGTAAACCCACGCAGACATGGGGAGAATGTGTAAACTCCACACAGTTGCACCAAGCTTGATCCCTGGTGCTGTGAGGCAACAATGCTAACCACTGAGCCACCATGCGAATGTGCAAAAATGTACACTGGTGAATAAGACTGGTGAGATACCAACTCTAGTGACCACGGGGAAATATCATGAAATGATAATACCAAAAATATGACACAAAAATGAGGAGGACTGAGTGGTTAATAATGAAAAATAAAAGTGCTCAGAAAAAAATAGGGAAGGAGACAAAGTGAGGTGTGTAGCAGAATTCATTATGGAAAACACTGTAGTATTGCAAAGAGAAGGAAACCTACTTGGTTAGAATTAAGAAGTAAAGGTATAATCATGCTACTGGACATTGGATAAACCTTCAAACATTGAGAATTAATTAAACAAACCTTCAGCAAAATAACAGATGAGCAAGATCCAGAGAGTGGTGACACTGGTAAACTAATAATGCCCAAAAACAAAAACTGAAATTGCTGGAAAAGCTCAGCAGGTTACTGTGACATCTCTCTACAGATGCTGCCAGATCTGCTCAGCCTGACCAGCAATTTCAGTTTTTGTTTCCAACTCTCAGCTTCCACAGTTCTTATGTTTTTTTTATATAAATATCCAAATATTGATTTTAGGATATTGTTAAGAGTAGAAGGAAAAGAATTTCTGAAAATTGTTCCTTGACTGGAAAATTGTCAGTTCAGCTTGGAATGTGGCAATATCTCCCATAGCAACATCTGTACCAATCAGAGTCCACTTTCCAGCCAATTAACATTCTTCTCTTATGCATCACAAATGCTGTTTTACTCCTTGTTTCAGTATTCTCTGGTTACTGATCCACTAACCAACATGGTAACCATTTTCATTTTCCCTATCCAAAATTTTTCAGAATTTTGAATAGATCCAAAAACATCTCCTCCTTATCCTTAAACAAAAACATAAATAGCTGGAAAAATTCAGCAGGTTCGCAGCATCTGTGGAGAGAAAGCAGAATCACAAATGATTCAGAGGAAGGTATAGGTGGTCTAATTAGCAAGCTTTCAGATAACACTAAGATTGGTGGAGTAGCAGATAGTGAAGGGGACTGTCAGAGAATGCAGAAGAATATAGACAAATTGGAGAGCTGAGCAGACAAATGGCAGATGGGGTTCAATCCGAGCAAATGTAAGGTGATACATTTTGGAACATCCAATTCAATGCTGAACTATACCATAAATGGAAAAGTCCTGGGGAAAATTGATGTACAGAGAGATCTGGGTGTTCTGGTCCATTTTTCCCTGAAGGTGGCAATGTAGGTCAATAGAGTGGTCAAGAAGGCATATGGCATGCTTTCCTTCATCAGATGAGGTATTGAGTACAAGAGTTAGAACACAGAACATAGAATATTACAGCGCAGTACAGGCTCTTCGGTCCTCGATGTTACGCCAACCAGTCATACCAATCTGAAGCCCATCTAACCTACACTATTCCATGTACGTCCATATGTTTGTCCAATGACAACTTAAATGCACTTAAAAGTCGGCAAATCTACTACCGTTGCAGGCAAAGCATTCCATACCCTTACTACTCTCTGAGTAAAGAAACTACCTCTGACATCTGTCCTATATCTATCACCCCTCAATTTAAAGCTATGCCCCCTCGTGCTCGCCGTTAACATACTTGGAAAAAGGCTCTCCCTGTCCACCCTATCTAACCCTCTGATTATCTTATATGTCTCTATTAAGTCAACTCTCAACCTTCTTGACTCCAACGAAAACAGCCTCAAGTCCCTCAGCCTTTCCTCGCAAGACCTCCCCTCCATACCAGGCAACATCCTAGTAAATCTCCTCTGCACCTTTTCCAAAGCGTCCACATCCTCCTTATAATGTGGTGACCAGAACTGTACACAACACTCCAAGTGTGGCCAGAACCAGAGTTTTGTACACCTGTAGCATAACCTCATGGTTCCAGAACTCGATCCCTCTATTAATAAAAACTAAAATACTTATGCCTTCTTAACAACCCTGTTAACCTGGGTGGCAACTTTCAAGGATCTGTGTACCTGAACACCAGGATCTCTCTGCTCATCTACACTACCAAGAATCTTACCATTAGCCCAGTACTTTGCGTTCTGGTTACTCCGACCAAAATGAATCACCTCACACTTGTCTCTCTGTAACCTACAATATCCTTCGTCACTATCCACAACTCCACTGACCTTAGTGTCATCTGTGAATTTACTAACCCACCCTTCTACGCTCTCATCCAGGTCATTTATAAAAATGACGAACAGCAGTGGACCCAACACCGACCCTTGCGGAACACCACTCGTAACTGGACTCCAGCATGAACATTTCCCATCAACCACCACCCTCTGTCTTCTTTCAGCAAGCCAATTACTGATCCAAACTGCTACATCTCCCACAATCCCATTCCTCCGCATTTTGTACAATAGCCTACTGTGGGGAACCTTATCAAACGCTTTGCTGAAATCCATATACACCACCAACTGGTTTACTCTTATCTACCTGTTTGGTCACCTTCTCAAAGAACTCAATAAGGTTTGTGAGGCATGACCTACCCTTCACAAAACCGCGCTGACTATCCCTAATCAAATTATTCTTTTCTAGATGATTATAACAACTGAAGTAAGGCTCTCTGGTCTATAATTACCAGGGTTGTCTATTCTCCCCTTCTTGAACAGGGGAACCACATTTGCTATCCTCCAGTCTTCTGGCACTCTTCCTGTAGACAATGACAATTTAAAGATCAATGTCAAAGGCTCGGCAATCTCCTCCCTGGCTTCCCAGAGGATCCTAGGATAAATCCCATCTGGCCCAGGGGACTTATCTATTTTCACACTTTGCAGGATTTCTAATATCTCTTCCTTGTAAACCTCAATCACACCTAGTTCAGTAGCCTGTATTCTCCTCAACAACATTGTTGTTTTCTAGAGTGAACACTGTCGAAAAATATTCATTTAGTGCTTCTCCTATCTTCTCTGACTCCACACACAACTTCCCACTACTATCCTTGTTTGGTGCTAATCTTACTCTTGTCATTCTTTTATTCCTTATATACCTATAGAAAGCCTTAGGGTTTACCCTGATCTTATCCACCAACAACTTCTCATGTCTCCTCCTGGCTCTTCTGAGCTCTCTCTTTAGGTCTATCCTGGCTACCTTGTAATCCTCAAGTGCCTGAACTGAGCCCTCACATCTCACCCTAACATTAGCCTTCTTCTTCCTCTTGACCAAAGATTCCACTTCCTTCATAAACCATGGCTCCCGCTCTCTACAACTTCCTTCCTGCCTGACAGATACATACTTATGTAGGACACTCAGGAGCTTTTCCTTGAATACGCTCCACATTTCTAATGTGCCCATTCCCTGCAGTTTTCTTCCCCATCCTACGTTTCCTAAATCTTGCCTAATCGCATGGTAATTGCTTTTGCCCCAGCTGTAACTCTTGCCCAGTAGTATACACCTATCCCTTTCTATCACTAAAGTAAACATAACAGAATTGTGATCGCTATCACCAAAGTGCTCACCTACTTCCAAGTCTAACACCCGGCCGGGCTCTTTACACAGTACCACATCTAATGTGGCTTCACCCCTTGTTGGCCTGTCTACATACTGTGTCAGGAAGCCCTCCTGCACACACTGGACAAAAACTGACCCATCTATAGTACTCGTACTATAGTGTTCTCAGTCAATATTTGGAAAGTTGAAGTCCCCCATGACAACTACCCTGTCTCTCTCACTCCTATCAAGAACCATCTTTGCTATCCTTTCCTCTACATCTCTGGAACTATTCAGAGGCCTATAGAAAACTCCCAAGAGGACGACCTCTCCTTTTCTGTTTCTAATCTCAGCCCATACCACCTCAGTTAACGAGTCCCTTAACATCCTTTCTGCAACTGCAATACTGTCCTTGACCAATAATGCCACACCTCCCCCTCTTTTACCATCTTCTCTGTTCTTACTGAAACATTTAAATCCTGGAACCTGCAACAACCATTCCTGTCCCTGCTCTATCCATGTCTCTGAAATGGCCACAAAAGCGAAGTCCCAGGTACCAATCCATGCTGCAGGTTCACCCACCTTATTCCGGATGCTCCTGGCGTTGAAGTAGACACACTTCAAACCAACTTCTAGCTTGCTGGTGCCATCTTGCGTCCCTGAAACTTGATCTTGGACCTCCCTACTCTCAACCTTTTCTATACTCGAACTACAATTTTGGTTCCCATCCCTTGCTGGATTAGTTTAAACCCACCCCAATAGCCTCAGTGAATTTCCCCCCCAGGATATTGGTACCCCTCTGGTTCAGATGAAGACCATCCTGCTTGTAGAGGTTCCACCTACCCCACAAAGAGCCCCATTATCCAAGAATCCAAAATCCTCCCTTCCACACCATCCCTGTAGCCACGTGTTCAACTCCTCTTTCTCCCTATTCCTTGCCTCACTAGCACGTTAACAGGTCATGTTACAGTTGTATAAGATTTTGGTTCTGCCACAATTGGAATACTGCGTACTCTGGTTGCCACATACCAAAAGGATGTAGATGCTTTGGAGAGGCTGCAGAGGAGGGTCCCCAGGATGTTGGCTGGTATGGAGGGCTCTAGCTATGAGCAGGTTAGGATTATTTTCATTAGAAAGACTGAGGTTGAGGGGGGACGTGATTGAGGTCTATAAAATCATGAGAAGTATAGACAGGGTGGATAGCAAGAAGCTTTCTTCCCCCAGAGTGTAGGACTAAATTACTAGGGGTCATGAGTTCAAAGTGAGAGGGGAAAAGTTTAAGGGAAATATGTGTGGAAAATTCTTTATGCAGAGGTTGGTGGGTGTCTGGAATGCATTGCCAGTGTAGGTGGTAGAGGTGGGCATGATAGCGTCATTTAAGAGGTGTCTAGACAGATACATGAATGGGTAGGGAGCAGAGGGATACAGACGCTTAGAAAATAGGTGACAGGTTTAGATAGAGAATCTAGATCAGCACAGGCTTGGAGAGTCAAAGGCCCTGTTCCTGTGCTGTCATTTTCTTTGTTCTTTATTCAAATCAACGTATTGGGTCCAGTGATACTTCATCAGAGCTCCTTAACCTTCTCTAGTCTAAGCAGAATAATTAGATTTTTAAAGAAAACTCCTTTAATAGAAAAGCTAAATGCAACAACTTGAATTGGTAACAATTAATGAAGAAAAACATCTCCAAGAATCTGAGGGGATTCAGGATAGATCAATACTGTCACTAATGAAATACAGTGAAAAACTGAGTGAAAAAAAACTAACCTGCCTATCCTTTTCAAATGCAGCACATTTCCAATATTAGTTATTTTCCTTTACGTAATCACAGCTATCCAGTCCTCAATCTTATTTTTCCTGACAGGTGAAGAGGGCATTTGATATCAACAAATCCACAGGAACAGACCCTGCAACCTACACCTATTAATGTGCCTTCACAAAGGGAGACAATATTTGTACAAAAATCGAGGCGTGGGAATGTATTCAAGATCTATTATTGCAGTCTGTGAAATGGAAGAATAAAATGAACATTTTTTGTCCTTATTAGAAAAACGTCAGTTTTGTTAAGTTCTACTGTAAGAAACTCTAATGTTTTTAGGTAAATCATATACAAGGCCCTACACCAATTGCCATCTGTTCCATTTATCAGCATCTAATTTGCAATTCTGCATCTTCACTCCTGACAGCAGCTTCAGTGGAAGTTGTTGAAATAACTGCTACCAGTTCGTGTCTCGTAATCGCATACAGTTATTTAAAATTTCAGCTGAAAGTAGTTTCTCATTTTTATTTGCATCCAATATGCAGACACAAAAGTTATCCTAAATAAAATCTTTCTATGAAGTTGAGAACTAAAAAATATCCAGCGAGGACATGCAACAAAGATTTGATACCCAACATGAATTTTTAGAAACAACAATGGCTGAATGAAAAGGTTATTGGATGAGAGATTTCTTCAAATACCTAACAATCTCTGTGACACAAATTTCCTCTTTGTAACTTTCAGGATGAATCTTGCACCCATTCATGGAATTTCCATGTGTCCACCAGTCAAGCAACCAATCATGTTTTAAGTATTCTCGCAAAGAACAAAACAATGACTAAAAAAAAAGTCCTTCATTATTAATTTAATTTTTTCAGATAATGAAATATGTAACTGGGATAGGCACAGGTATTTAAGATGGAAGATAAAATATAAACTTTGTAAAGATTTTGGATTAAAATGTGTGATTTGTGTTTATAATGGGTAAATGTGACATTTAATTAGTGGTAAGTTTTTTTTTCAGGCCCAAAGAGGCTATATGACAGTAATCACACATTATAAACTCAGTTACTCTTTGGGCAATAATTCCTTTGCAAGAATTAGACCTTCTCAAAGATTGGAGAGCTGAATAAACTTAACAACAATAGCATAGCCTGGTCCCAAAATATTTTCTTTTGTGAGAATGTATGTATCAGTGGCTTCCATCTTAATATATTCCACAATGCTCCTAACACACACAAAAACAGAATTTGCTGGAAAAGCTCAGTGATCTGGCAGTATCTGTGAGGAGAAATCAGAGTTAACATTTTGGATCCAATGACCCTTCCTCAGAACCGCTTTAACCCTTATGTAGATCTTTACAGTGGCACTAAAAACATTAGAATGAACTATTCATGAACTGGAAGATCTGGAGGGGAGGCTTCAGAGGA
Organism: Chiloscyllium punctatum; assembly: GCF_047496795.1. Taxonomy (NCBI): domain Eukaryota; kingdom Metazoa; phylum Chordata; class Chondrichthyes; order Orectolobiformes; family Hemiscylliidae; genus Chiloscyllium; species Chiloscyllium punctatum. Next base: position 31,972,121 of record NC_092744.1, read on the forward strand.
ATCATAGATTCACCAAATTTTGAGGAAGGATCACTGGACCCGAAACATTAACTCGGATTTCTCTGTTCAGATGCTGCCAGATCTGCTGAGCTTTTCCAGCAACTTTTGTTTTTGTCATAGATTCACTGCTTCTGTAACTGCAACTTCTGGATTTATACATTTAACTATACTTGTGTGAACCCCTCAGTTAAAAAGGAATAATGACAGTAAATGTTTGCATTTTCTCAATCACAAGGTCCTGGCCAATAAAGTAAAGGTGGTACAGGTGGATGACATAAATTCACCAGGATAATGAATAGAAGCTTCATTACCACTGCTGCCTCCTAGATCTCCACCAATGCACTACATAGCTCACTGTGAATTTGACCTCACACCTGAGGAAGTCTCCCATAGAATTTGCTGTGGCATTAAAAAGATGGTAATCCAAATCAATTACATTGAATAGAACACATTTTAAACACAGTGACATTTAGAGAAGTGAAAAATCAGTGCCAAAAATAAGGCATTCTTTTTTTTTCTAATTTAAAAGTAGAAAGTGCTGGAAATGCTCAGTTGGTTTACAAAATCTGAGATAAAAGAAACAGATACAACATATCTGGACTGTACCATTAATCACCCATCCTGGTATGACAGAATGTGATCCCCAAAATAGTTAAAAATCATTATATCCCATGCAATGCAAATAATTTAACTTCTTCAGTAATTATGATGGAAGTTTGTTACTTTAGGTCAAAAGATATTACTAAACTAGTTTGGCAGTTTGTGAAAATAGAATGGCTGCTAGCTCTGCTGCCTTCAGCTCAATGTTTTTAAAATTTTTGCAAATGTTAAAGAAGCAAATTAAAAGAAAGTATATAGTATAATAGTTGCAAATACAGCATCTTTAAAGAATTTACTACTATTCATTTAACCTTTTCAAGAATTAGACCTTCTCAAAGATTGTAGAGCAGAATAAACTCAACAGCAATAGCATAGCTTCATCCCAAAATATTTTCTTATGTAAGATTGTATGTGTCAGTGGATTCCATCTTAATATATTCCACAGTGCTCCTTAGAAAATTAATTACTTTTGAAGTGGGAGGATGGGTTCAGTTGCATGGAAAGTTACAAAATCAAAGATACAGAAGAAGGTAAGATTGCTTGGTTAGTGATGGGATTGATTGCTACCAGGAAATAAAAGGGACAAAATTTGTGAATGCCAAACTATACTAAGAGACCATATAGATGCAGGGAAATTCGATAGCAAAACGAACATAAAGGTTTTATATCTTAATGCACAAAGGATTTGCAGTAGGATAGTCAAACCAATGGCTCAAATGGAGATAATTCGAGGTCACAAGGACTCTAAACTATTTAAAAGGTGAGGTGGATAGGAGTGGTAGGGAGAGAGATTCAGGAAAAGCCGTTGCAGTTTCCAGAACAAGTAATAGGACAGAGAGTATGGGAAGGGTCAGGAATCTAATTTCAGGCACAGCAGATAAGGGAACAACTATACAAAGGGGTGCAGTCAATACAGGACTGAGGGTGTTGTAGTGCAGATTGAGATAGGCGGGTACAATGTTGTTGGCATCACAGAGGCCAGGCTGCAAGGGGATCAGGGCTAGGAACTAAATACCCAAGAATATGCATCCTAAAGGCAGATGGACAGGAAGTGGAATTGCCTTGTTCGTAAAAAATGTAATCAACAGAAAGTAGTGAGACAAGCTTAGAAAATGTAGAGTGTGTGTAGGTAGGCTTGCGGAACCACAAAACGAAAAAAAGACCCTAATGGGAGTTATGCAGGCCTCTTACAAATAGCCAGGATGTGGGGCAGAAAATCAATCAGGAGGTAGAAAAGGCACTGTTACAATAGTCACAGGGGACTTCAACGTGCAGGAGGACTGGGAAAATCTGGTTGGTAGCGGGTCCCAAGAAAAGAATTTGTGGAATGTCGATGAGGTGATATTTTTTAAAGCATCTTGTAGTATTCACTAGGGGAAGCAGTAATTCTGGAATTGGTGATGTGTAATGAAGCAGAATTGATTAGGGAGTTTAAAGTGAAGGAACTCCAAGGGAGCAGTGACCATAATATGATAGAATTCACCCTGCAGTTGGGAGAAGACTGAATTAAGTGTAACGATATTAGAATTAAGTAAAGGCAAATACAAAGAGGAGGAGTTGGCCAGAGTTGATTGGAAGGGTAGCCCAGCAGAGAAGACAGTGGAGCAGCAATGGCAAGATTTTCCATGTGTAATTTGGGAGGCAAAGCAGAAATTCATCCAGAGGAAAAGGAAACATACTAAGGAGAGGATGAGGCAACCTTGGCTGACAAGAGAAGTCAGGAACAGCATAAAAGCAAAAGAAAAAGTATACAATTAGTGAAGGTTGGTGGGAAGCCTTTAGAAAAGCGAGAGAACAACAAAAAAGCAATGGAGAGAGATAATAAGATATGAATGTAAGCTAACTAGTTATATAAATGAAAACTGTAAGAGCTGTTTTCAGATATATAAAAGGTAAGAGAGAGACAGGAATGAATGCTGCAGAAGTAGTAATGGGTAACAAATAAATGGACTGACCAGGATGAACTGACCAGGTATTTTGCATCAGTCTTTATTTCACCAGTGGCATAACAGAATGTCAAGAGAATCAGGAGGCAGAGGTGAATGGAATGGCCATCACTAAGGAGAAGGTTCTGGGGAAGCTGAAAGAGGAGATTGTGGACGCATTGCTGGTGATCTTTCAGAAATCACTGGAGTCAAGGAAGATCCCAGAGGACTGGAAAATGGCTGAGGTAGCAAGGCTATTTATGAAGGGAGGAAGGCAGAAAACTGGAAATTATAGGCCAGTTAGCCTGACCTATAATTGGTAAGAATTTCTAGACCATTATTAAGGATGACACTGTGGAACACTTGGAAGGGTGTGGTAAAATAGAGTGCAGTCTGTACAGCTTCATCAAGCCTGACAATCCGTTAGAATTCCTTAGGAGGGATAACAAGCAAAGGAGATCCAGTGGACGTGATTCTTTTTGGACTTCCAGAAGACCTTTGACAAGGTCCCATAGGGAACGCTACTAAATAAGATAAGAGTTAACCTCAGTGATGTTAGGGGCAAGGTACAGATATGGATAAAGGATTAGTTGACAGGCAGAAGGCAGACAGTGGGGATAATGACGACTTTTCCAGGATGACAACTGGTGACTAGTGGAGTTCCATAGTGGACCACGACTATTCACATTATACAGTACCAGACTGGACAAAGGAACTGAGGTCATTGTTGCTAAGTTTGCAGATGACACAAAGATAGGTGGAGGGGCTGGTAATGTTGAGGAGGTGAGGAAGTTGTAGGAGGACTTCTACAGGCTAGGATGGTGGACAAGGAAGTGGCAGATGGAATAGAAAGCAAGGGGAAAAAGTGAGGTTATGCACTTTGGCGGCAAGAATAGAGGCACAGACTTTTTTTTAGGCTGTGAAAGACTTCAGAAATCTGAAGCACAAAGGGAGTTCAGAGTCCAAGTTCAGAATTCTGTTAAGGTTAACATTCAAGTTCAGGTGTCAGTGAGGAAGGCAAGTGCAATGTCAGCATTAATTTAGAAAGGACTAGAATACAAGAGCAAGGATGTACTGCAGAGGCTGTACAAGGCTCTGGTCAGACGGCATTTGGAATATTTTGAGCAGTTTTGGGCCCCCTATCGAAGGAAGGATGTGGTGATCTTGGAAGGAGCTCAGAGAAAGTTTATAAGAATGATCCTGGGGACAAAGGGCTTGTCATATGAGGAGTGATTATGAATCTGGGTCTGTACAGAATGGAGCTGAGAAAGATGAGACAGAATCTCAATGAAATTTACAGAATACTGAGAGGCTTGGATAGAGTGGACAGGGTAAGATGTTTCCAATAATAGGAGAGATTAGGACCCTAGGGCACAGTCTCAGAGTGAAGGCACAACCTTTTAGAATTGAGCCGAGGAGGAATATCTTCAGCCAGATGGCGGCAAATTTGTGGAACTCATTGCCACAGAAGGTTATGGAGGCCAAGTCATTGAGAATACTTAAGACAGAGCTAGATAAGCTCTTGATCAGAAAGGGAACCAAAAGGTACAGGAGAAGAAAGCAGAAAGGGGATGAGAAACATATCAGCCGAGATTGAATGGTGGAGCAGACCTGCTGGGCTGAATGGCCTATTTCTGCACGTATATCTTAAATATGGTTGTCATTATTTTGTAAGAACACTGTGCAATAGCTTCTGCTCATCTAGGTTCTACAAACATCAATGAGATTATTAACGAGTTTATTTTTGATGATGAATGAATCTTGACAAGACATTGGTAAACCCGTCTGCTTTGTTTGAAAGATGCTTGATGTCTATCACAAGAAATAACAAGGTGGTCAGCTAAATGCCTCATGTAAAAATAACATCTTTGGCATTGAAGCAGTTTCTCAGTACTACATTAAGGTGCTAACGTAGATCATATATTCAAATCTTTAGAGTGGTCCAGAACCAAATAAAATCAAAGTGTAGATTTTGTTTTCTCACACAACAGTGACTGGCAACTGTATGTCGATCCTGTTAGAAGAATGCCCACCAAAAAGACACCTCTGGAACAGGTAGGAATTGAACCTCACTCAGGAAGTAGGGAAACTAGCATTGTGCTACAAGAGCCTTCCAGGAAGATATTAGTCTATTTTATGAACATTCAAGTACTGCATAGCCACATCAGTTACAAACTAAATTCTTCCGACATTAAACCTTAAAGTTTCTCTAAATAGCTTCCCATCCAGATAATTTCCAAATTGTTAGGCAAGACTTTCAGAAAACATTTAATATGGTGCCACATGGCAGGTTGGTTACCAAATCAGAAATGATTAAGAAGTTGACTAAATGATAGGAAACAGAGTAGGTATAGATGGGCATTTCCAAGATTGGAGACAAATTGAAATTGGAGCTCCCAAGCACCAGTGTTGGGATACTTGTTTTTCCCCCTGATTTATAGAAACAAATTAGAAACAGAGCAAAATCTCTAAATTTGCAGATGAGACCGAGTTTGGGAGAATAGTGAATTGTAAGGATGATGCTGAGTGACTTCACAGGGACATTGACAAGTTGGCCAAATGGGCAGACACCTGACAGATGAATTTCAATTCAGAGAAATGGGTGGTAATGCATTTTGGTAGAAGAGACATGAAGAGACAACACAGACTCAATGGCTCAGCTTTGAGGGGAGTACAGGAGCACAAAACCCTCAGGCTTCAAGTGTATAATTCTCTGAAAGTGGCCAGGCAAGTTGTAACAGTTGTTAGGAAGCTTTACAACATCCTTGAGTTTACAAATATAAGCATAAATTATAAAAACAAGAAAGTGATTCTATATCTCTACAAATTATTGATCAGATCACAATTGGAGCATTGCGTTCAGTTCTGGGCACCTTATTTAAGGAAAAACGTTAATGCCTTCAAGAGAGCGTTAAGGAGATTTACTAGAATGAGGGATTTTAGATACTAGGAAAGATAAGAAAAATTGGGCTTCTTCTCCTTGGAGCACGCAAGATTAAGAAGTGACCTTATTGAGGTGTTCAAAATTATGAACAACTGTTCTTAACAATTGTTTCCACTAGTTGGTGTGTAAGCAACTAAGGGCCACAATTTCAAGACTGTCAGCAAGAGAGCTAGATGTGAGATTATGAGAAACTTCTTTATTCAAAGAGTTGTTACGATTTGAAATCCTGGATCCTGGGATTGGATTCATTAGAGTTTAGAGGGTTAAGTAGAGATCTAATAGAAACTTACAAGATAATGCATGGTTAAAAAAGGGTGGATGCTGGGAATTTGTTTCTGTTAATCGGGAAGACTAGGACCCGTGGGCACAGCCTTAGAATTAGAGGGGGTCAATTTAGAACGGAAATGAGGAGACATTTCTTCAGCCAGAGAGTGGTGGAACTGTGGAATTCATTGCCATGGAGCGCAGTGGAGGCCTGGACATCAAATGTCATCAAGGCAGAGATTGATAAATTCTTGATCACGCAGGAATTAAGGGCTACGGGGAGAGTGCGGGTAAGTGGAGTTGCAATGATTGAATAGCGGAGTGGACTCGACGAGCCAAATGGCCTTACTTCCACTCCTATGTCTTATGGTCATATGGAATACTCTGTCTAGGAGCGTAGTGGAGGTGGATTCTGTATGAGGTTTCAAAAGAGATCTGGATATAGATTTGAAAGCGATACTGAGATCAGGCTGCAGAAGGGAGGCTGCAGAAGGTACTAGCTGGGCAGCTCTTTTGGGAGCTGGTACAGATACGATGGGTCGAATGGCTCCTTTTGAACTGTAAATTCCATAATGGTTTACTTACAAAAGGATTCAATTAAAATATGCCAGTTGAAAATGGAGTACAAACTGAAATCAATTGAATTGAAGTCTACTTGATGGACTTGGTGATTATCTTCTCAAACTAGGTATGATAAACTGGAAAATGTTACTGAAAGGAATGACAGTAGATAGGCAATGCGTTAGACGCAAAAAAAGTGACAAAACCGATACAAAACATAAACAAAAGGATCTAAGAATTGGGAAGAGTTTAGAAGTCAATAAAGGAGGACCAAAGGATTGATAACGAAGGGGAAAATAGTGTGAAAGTAAGCATGCAGGAAACATAAGAACTGACTGTAAAAGTTTCGACAGACATGTAAAGATAAAAGGATTAGTGAAAACTAATATACAGTCCATTACAGACAGAAAATGGGGAATTTATAATGTTGGAGAAAAGAAATGGTCAACAAGCTAAATTCATGGATAGAGGCAGGATGTTCCTGATAATAGGGAAGTCTAAAACCAGGGGGTCATAGTTTAAAGAATAAGGGGTAAACTTTTCAGGACTGAGATGAGAAGAAATTTCTTCACCAAGAGAGTGGCGAGCCTGTGCAATTCACTACCACAGAAAGTGGTTGAGGCCAAAATGTTATGTGTGGCTAAAGGGATTAAGGGATATGGGGGAGGGGCCATTAAGTGTTAAGCTCAATGATCAGCCCTGATCATATTGAATGGTGGAGCAGGGATCAAATGGCCTTTTCCTGCTCCTATCTTCTATATTTCTATATCTTAGACTCCCTCTGAGACAGCCTTAGCTAATGACATATGAAAAACAATAGTTCTCAAAACTTTGTACAAACAAAAATTCCAAGCCTCTCAGGCCTTGCATTGAAAATGTAGATCCAGGTACAGTTTCCTCCATAGCTCCCCTTACTTATTTCCATACTTTGCCTGCAGCATATTTTCCCAAAGCACATTTGGCGACTAATCCATTGCTTTTGATTGATAATTCAAAAGCTTAATGAGTTTCTGGAAATGAGGCTGTAGGGACATGGAGCAATTCATGGTAATGAAGCAATTTTTTAAAAATGTGTAAACTTCAAACAGAAAATAAACCAAGCTGCCTTAAAGAAAACACACTTCTGTCCTATTTCTAAAAGCGTAGGCAGTAAATTAAAAATTGCATCCACTTCTGCCAAATTATCCCCCTCTCCTCCCACATTAAAAAAGGCACACATATTTCTAATGAGGATTGAGAGGCAAAATACATTTTTCTGGTTGCTGCTTTCTGCACCTTGGTGTTGAAACAGAGCACACAGTTAACCTTCCTGAAATTCAACTTAGCATCAGCAGCATGTGAGATTTTCATGCTAAAAATAGAACCTGGGTTATCAGGCTTACAAAACTGTAAAAACATGTTAGGTTTTAGAATCTTGCAACATTGCAAAGTTAAAAAACAAATTCTAGGCCAAGGCTGGGGACTTTGGATCCTTTCTTGAAACTGCACTGCTTTAAAAAATGGAATCACAAGTCATCAAGGAAGAATCTGATTTAGAGTTAGAATCTTAAATAGCCCTGTATTTATTTAGCAGTCTTCATGAATTCAGGAGGTTCTAAAGTTCTTTCTAGTCAATGAAGAATTTTGAAGTGCAGTCATTGCTATGTAAGAATCACAGCAGCTAATTTGTGCACAGCGAGTGCTCTAGCATTTCACAATGACCACCATAAAAACAGTGATCAAAACAGTGTCATTCACCTGCTGGAGCAGCTGGGATCTTGGTTTCAAGTGTTTTCTGAAAGTGGTCTCTGACACTGCAGAACCCCTTCAGTACTGCACCAGAGTACCAACCTAGATTTTTGATCTCAAGTCTCAAGGATTTAGACTTTAACCCACCTTTTGGTTCAGAAACAAAAGAGCTGCCAACTGAACCACACCTGATACAGTAGCCTGAATGAAACATGCGATCCCAAACTCACATAATCTGGCACTTAGTCCAGATAGCTTGATCCTCTTTGGAAATAAACAGAAAAGTGGAAGACTTGGGAGACAGAGTGAAGCATGTGTTGAAAAGGAAAGGTATGTCTACATAGAATGAAGATAACCTTGAGAAGATCCAAATGCCACAATCCATGTTATAAAAATTGATATAGGAAACAAAAGTGAGGGTGTCATAGAGTCATACAGCATGGAAACAGACCCCCAAACCTTTCCTAATCACTAAGTGACATCCACCACTTCCTTAGGAAGCTGATTCCCCATGGGAACCAGTATCTGTGCAAATAAAAGGTCCTCATCCCTTTTTTAAATTTCTCTCCTCTCACCTTAAAAATATGCCCCCTTGAATTTGCCCAGCCTAGGGAAAAGACACCTGCTATTAACCCTGTCTTTCCACTTCATGATTTTATCAACCTCTATCAGCTCACCTCTCAACCTCCTACATTCCAGTTTAAAAAGTCCCAGCCTATCTAGCTTTTCTTTCTAATTCCAACCTTCCATACCTTGTACGTCTATCGTGCTAAATGGGTCAGACTTTGAACAGATCTGGCAACTCAAGATTGGGCATCCATGAGGTGTTCTGAGCCATCAACTGCAGCAGAATTGTACTTCAGCACAACTGGCAACCTCATTGCTTGGTATGTCTCCCACTCAATCATTACCATCAAGCCAGGGGTCAACCCTGGGTCAATGAAGATTTCAATAGCGCATACCAGGAGCAGCACCAGGCATATCTAAAAATGGAGTGTCAACCTGGGGAAGCTACTAAACAAGCCTAAGCAACAAGTGACATACAGAGCTAAGTAATCCCACAATCGACAGATCAGATCTAAGCTCCACAGTCCTGCCACATCCACTTCCATATAGTGATGGAATAATTAAACAACTCACTAGTGGAGGTCGTTCCACAAATATCCCCATCTTCAACAATTGAAGAGCCCAAAACATCACTGCAAAAGATAAGACTGAAGCATTTACAATCTTCAGCCAGATGTGCCAAGTGGATGATCCATCTCAGCTTCCTCCAGTCATTCCCAACATCACAGATATTAGTCTTCAGCCAATTCGATTTGTTTCAAGTGATATCAAGAACCCGTTTGAAGGCACTGGATACCGAAGAGACCATGTGCCTTGACAACATTCTGGCAATAGTACTGAAGACTTGTGCTCCAGAACTTGTCACTACCCTCGTCAAGCTCTTCCAGTATCATTACAACACTGACATCAACTTAACGATGTGGAAAATTGCCCAGGTATGTCCTGTACACAAAAAAAGGACAAATCCAACCTAGCCAATTACCACCACACTGCTCCAATCTTAGCCATCAGTAAAGTGATGGAAGGTGTCATCAACAGCGCTTTCAAACAGCAGCTGTCCAGCAATAACCCACTTAATGATGCCCAGCTGGGGCTCTGCCAGGGCCACTCAGCTCCTGACCTCGTTACAGCTTTGCTTCAAAGATGGACAAAGGAGCTGAATTCGGAGGTGAGGTGAGAGTGACAGCCCTTGCTATCAAGGCTGTATTTCACTGAATGTGGCATCAGGGAGCTGTAGTAAAACTGGAATAAATGGATATTGGAGGAAAGCTTTCTGCTGGTTGGAGTCATACCTGGCACACAGGTAGATGGTCATGATTGTTGGAGGTCAGTCATCTCAGCTCCAGAACGTTACATAGTGTGTTTGTGCTTGTGTTTGTGTGTGAGAGAGATGAGTGAGTAAAATATTGTGTTATTGTTGCAATAAGTGGGTAAGATTAGATTCCCCTACAGTGTGGAAACAGGCCCTTCAGCCCAACAAGTCCACACCGATCCTCCGAAGAGTAACCCACCCAGACCCATTTCCCTCTGACTAATGGGCAATTTAGCATGGCAAATCATTTGACTTGCACACCTTTGGACTGTGGAAGGAAACCAGAGCACCCGGAGGAAACTCACGCAGACACGGGGAGAATGTGCAAACTCCACACAGACAGTCGTCTGAGGCGGGAATCGAACCTGGGTCCCTGGCGCTGTGACGCAGCAGTGCTAACCACTGAGCGCTGCTGCTGCTCTCAAATGATTAAATGACTTTTATTTTAAAGCTTCCAAAGAGCTTGCTGCTGGAAATATTTATTTGGGACACTCACTCAGAGGAAGGCAACACACATTTTTTACATTCAGAAGTATTAGTCATGAGAAATAATAAAAAAAGAGGAGCATGGCCTGTCATCCTTGCCCTCACATTTGCTGCTTTGACCCTCTCTCACTTGACCCTGGCCCTAATCTCATTCAGAACCCAAACAATAATGTCTGGGCATTGGTATCCCAGCAGCAACCACAGCCTCTGCCATAGTGCTGTGGAGTTCTAAAGATGCTTATCTCTGACTGACCAACAGCTCCAGGTAGGGAGGGACATGAATGTTGCAGGAAGTGATGTACTAAAAAGCCAACTAATCGGCACTTGATCTAGTTGGCTATCACCCACACATATCCATATACACAGATGAAGAGAGGCGCCAATTCAATTGGGACAATGCATCCATCCTGGGATAGCCAAACAGACAGATGTGGGAATTCCTAGAGGCCTGGCATTCAAACCAGAACTCTATTAACAAATATAGATTTGGAACCCATTTACCAACCGGTCAGAAACAGAACCAGAAATGATATCACCCACCACAACAATTCAAGACAGATAAATAGCAAGTGGGACAGAAACCACCTTCACTGGAGGCTCACTGATGATGTTACCCAGCATCGTGATAAACCGTCTGAGAACAAATCTACCAGCTCAGTGAGCAAACTGACAACCTAATCCACAATGTGAGCTACAAATCTTCTCCAAAATCACAAATAAAAAACCTCTAATAACATCGATAAAATATTTAATTAGCCTTTTGTAAAATCAAGTTACTGTCTGATAACTATGAAGTTCTTTGAATGCTGTTGGTAGCCATTTTTGAGTGGAAGATTAGTATACAGTACAAATAAGTTATTGATGGGCAGTTTTTGATACACCACTTATCACAGACAAAAAGCTACATTGCTGTGCATAGAGACAGAGCACGTGATAACATGACAGCTACAGAGCAATTCAAACTAAGTATACAACAGGGAAATCAGCCAAAATTTCTCTGATTGTAGATAATGTCAAAAATATTCTGAAGACAGAAGAAATATGAAGTGAGAAATAAAATCAAATTGTTCAGTTAGCTAGACCTGACTCTGCCATAAGCATCAGCATTAACGCAGCAGTGAAATAAAATAGTTAAAAACAACAGAAAAATGATTAATTCAGAATTAGTATTCATGGTAATTTTAAAGATTACAAATAAGTTGAATAGTATTTTCTGTTTTAATGTCTGGTCATCGGTTTATTGTTATTATGTTAGTTAAGTGAAATTAATCTGTTATAGACGTGGAAACAATCCTTTAAACATGAAATCTTTGTTTGTGAATTTAATAAAGGGAAAGTTAATCTTGTATCAACATTCAATGCTATGAGACGGTCAATGTTTATCCATAGAACACCAAGCTGATGTTCTTTCCTTTAGAGTGAACATATATTCTTGTACTTATTGCCTGATTCAGTCCATTATCTTTAATGTTGAATCAAACATGCTTGCAAAATTAATATTACAAAAGTGAAATAATCTGCTTCGAAATATCACTATCTTCACAGTCTTACAAATGTTTGAAGGGCAACTGCGTGTTGGTCCACCCAATGTCATTGCTCATTTAACATTTTGTTCAAGATGAAAAACAAATGAGACTCCATGAACCAGATTATTAAATGGGGTCAAAAGCCTGACACCTGGACAATCTCCCTTCACCACTGTTCTGAAATGTTAATGTCCTAATTGGGCTAGGTGCAAGCTATGATGAAGCTTGCCATATTGCCAAAGAAAGCAGGAAGACCTTCTGGTGGCCTGCAGCATAAGACCAAAAGAATTAGTTATTCAACAGAAAGGTTCGGTAATTGGGTCCAACCTTATTTCACCCCTTTCCTTATCTGCCAAAAGTAGTCCATGACAAACGTCTGGTCATGCAATTGATTCAAAGCTCTTACTATACCACCAGTCAAAAAGCAAAATTATAAGGACAAATTGTGCATACTGAAAATCTGAAAAGAAAAGCAATAATGCTGTCCACTGTGTGCCTGAACAGCCATTCAAATCAGAAATGCACCTCAAGATGCAGATTTCAATATTTCAAATTCCTGTTCTCCCATTCAACGGACTGAGTGGACACATTTTTTTCGTGAGAGATGGACATACTAAGAACATATTCAACAATTTAATTTTTTTTTGCCTATATGAGGACCATTGTTTAGCACCTTAATTAAAATAACAGCTTGAAAAAACATAATATGAACACATTAACATATTAGTCGATAATACTGATGAGTGTGGTCATTTATTTTATCTCATTACATTTCCATTTGTCCTACTCTCCCTTTAAAGCCCACTATTAGACTATTCACCAATCATCAAAATACCTACTGACCTAGTTGGTTGCACATTTCAACTTTCATTGCTGTTCACAATGAATGATTTGGGATTTAGAGAGAGAAGCAAGTTAAAATGATACACATTTGTAAATGGAACAGGGTTCAAACAATTCTGTATTGCGGATAATTTACTGAAATCAAAATCACATCGTGCACCAGCAATCAGGAAGGTTATCCGTATCTAGTTGTGTATCAAAGAATGCAAAATGAATCCCTAGAGTATTAAGGTTTGTATATAGCAAACCTGTAGCCAAAGGTTTATGGCAAAGGTTTTAGGAACTGGAATCAGTACACAAAAGTAAAACAAAACTAGAGACTAAAATAGAAAGTGTTGGAAAAGCTCAGCAGGTCTGGCAGCAACTGTGGAGAGAAATCAGAGTTAACGTTTCGGTCAAGTGACCCTTCCAAAGAACTGATAGCTAGGAAAAAGTCAATTCATTTGCTGAAGATCGGGTGTTATATGGGGGAAGGAATAGATGATAGGTGGGGACGCAGCCCAGAGATACAGAAGAACAGTTAGACAGACGAAGAAGTAGATAACGATCTGTCTAGGAGAGTGAATAGGGACTGTCAGTGGCTAACAATCGGTTGTGTGAAATAGCAGACTATGTGATAAGAAGAATCAATAAAATGTGGAGCTGGATAAAGCACAGAAGGTCAAGCTGCATCAGAGAATGGGAGAGTCAATGTTTCAGGCAGGACCCTTCATCAAGACTGGGGAGGGAAAAGGGACTGAGGGAAAAGTAGGTGGGATAGAACAAAGAACAAGGAACCTTACAGCACAGGAACAGGTTCTTCGGCCCTCGAAGCCTGTGCCGATCCAGATCCTCTATTTAAAACTGCTGCCTTTTTTCTAAGGATCTGTATCCCTCTGCTCCCTGCCAATTCATGTATCTGTCTAGATACATCTGAAATGACACTATCATGCCCGCCCTGACTACCTCCGCTGGCAATGCATTCCAGGCACACACCACCCTCTGCATGAATAAATTTCCAGATATAACTCTCCTAAACTTTCCCCACTCACTTTGAACTCATGTCCCCTAGTAATTGAGTCCTCCACTCTGGGAAAAAGCTTCTTGCTATCCACCCTGTCTACACCACCTCACATGATTTTGTAGGCCTCAATAATGTCCCCCCTCAACCTCATCCTTTCCAATGAAAATAATCCTAATCTACTTAACCTCTCCTCATAGCTGCCACCTTTAGGGTACAATGGGGCCTGAACACCCAGATCTCTGCACATCGATTTTCCCCAGGACCTTTCCATTTACTGTATAGTTCACTCCAAAATGCATCACCTCACATTTGTCCAGATCGAACTCCATTTGCCATTTCTCTGCCCAACTCTCCAATCTATCTATATTCTTCTGTATTCTCTTACAGTCCCCGTCACTATCTGCTACTCCACCGATCTTGGTGTCATCTGCAAACCTGCTAATGAGGCAGCCTATACCTCCCTCCAAACCATTTATGTATATCACAAACAACAGTGGTCCCAGCACAGATCCCTGTGGGACACCACTGGTCACAGGTTTCCATTTTGAGAAACTCCCTTCCACTACTAGTCTCTGTCTCCTGTTGGCCAACCAATTCTCTCTCCATCTAGCTAAAACATCCTGGACCACATGCGGACTTCACCTTCTTCATCAGCCTACCATGGGGAACCTTATCAAATGCCTCACTAAAATCCATGTATATGACATCTACATCCCTTCCCTCAATCAACTTTTTCACATCTTCAAAGAATTCTGTTAGATTTGTAAGACATGACCTTCCCTGCATAAAACCATGCTGCTTATCACTGATAAGCCCATTTTCTTCCAAATGGGTATATATCTTATCCCTTAGTATCTCCTCCAGTAGCTTCCTTACCAGTGACGTCAGGCTCACAGGTCTGTAACTACCTGGATTATCCCTGCTACCCTTCTTAAACAAGGGGACGACATTACCAATTCTCCAGTCCTCTGGGACCTCCCCCGTGTTCAATGATGCTGCAAAGATATCTGTTAAAGTGCTAGCTATTTCCTCTCTCACCTCTCTCACAACCTTGGATAGATCCCATCTGGACCTGGGGACTTGTCCACCTTCATGCCTTTTAGAATACATAACACTTCCTCCCTCCTTATGCTAACTAGAGTAATTAAAGATCTATCCCTAACCTCAATATCCGTCATGTCCCTCTCCTCAGTGAATACCGATGCAAAGCACTCATTAAGAATCTCACCCATTTTCTCTCACTCCACGCAAAACTTTCCTCCTTTGTCCTTGTGTGCGTCAACTCTTTCCCTCATTACCCTCTTGCTCCTTATATATGAATAAAAGGCTTTTGGGATTTTCCTTAACCGTGTTTGCTAAGGATATCTCATGACCCCTTTTAGTCCTCATAATTCCTCGCTTCAGATTGGTCCTACATTCTCAATATTCTTCCAAAGTTTCATCTGTTTTCAGTTGCATAGACCTTATGTACACATTCTTTTTCCTCTTAGCTAATCTCACAATTTCACCTGTCATCCATGGCTCCCTAATCTTGCTATTTCTGTTCCTCATTTTCACAGGAACATGTCCCTCCTGAACTCTAATGAACCTTTCTCTAAAAGTCTCTCACATATCGAATGTGGAATTCCCTTCAAACAGCTGCTCCCAATCTACATTCCCCAACTCCTGCTGAATTTTGGTATAGTTGGCCTTTCCCCAATTTAGCACTCTTACTTTAGGACCACTCTCGTCTTTGTCCATGTGTATTCTACAACTTGGTGACAGGTAGGAGATGATTGTGATGGGTCAGTGGGAAGGGTGGAGTGGAGAGGTGGGAAGGAAGATGGATAGATTAGGTCAAGTCAAGGGGGCAGGGTGGAGAGGGAGGGCTACACCTAAGATGACGTAGAGGGTGGGGAGATTTGAAAGCTGGTAAATTCTATGTTGAGGCTAGCTTCCAATCTCCATAGAGGGAGGATTATAGTTTTGGAGTATCTGGACTGGTTGTACAGCAGGTGAGATTTGTACATGTTAGGAGGACATGTTAGATCTAAACCAGACTGAGATTAATATCTGGTATTATCTGTTTTTTTTTTAAAGAGACTGTGCTTGGGGATATCTGAGATGTGCAAGTTTTGTTGGAACATGTTTAAAGTAGCTTGACGTGGCTAAGAAGGAATACAGATGACATAAAAACAAAGCAACTTATGGGAGGTTGGAAATCTGTGAATGAAAGTGGGATGTAACTGAAACAAATCCTAACTAGTCTCAGAACAAAAGAGATAACTGAGATGAAGGAGAAGTTCTTCAAAGAGGATGTTGAATCTTTGGATTTCTTTTTCTCAGAGGGCTGTGTAAATTCAGTCATTTAGTAAATTCAAGACATAAATTGATAGATTTCTAGATATTATTAAAAAGACGTGATATGGGGAATATTAAATGATGGAGAAAATCAACCACAATCTCAAAGATTGGAGCAGGCTCAAGGGACAAAATTGTCTAGTTCAGCTCCTACGTTATTATAGTCAGATAATTTGCAATAAGTGCGATGCTTTCAGTTCTTCCAAGAATCTTCAATGTCTCAGTAATCAACTGGAATTAGATCAGGTTTTATGGCTAATTCTGTTCTAGTTTCAGTTTCTTTGTCAAATGTTTTAGGATTGTTATGTCAAGCTTCCTAAACGGATTGACTGTTGTACTGCTAAGGGTTATCTTCAAGGCCATGAGGTTCCTGTTTCAACTGCAGTGATTGGTGACCAGCCAGCAGCAGTGACCTAACAGGTACAAGGAGGCCACACTATCCTTACAGTTCCTTTTTACCTCTGCCAACAAATGCTCTTTCAATTTACAAGGATGGAAATTTACATCTACTGCAACCTGTGGAAAGCAAATATCACCCCAAGGCTACTTGTGTATAGGGTCAGTTGATTTGATTATTGAACAACTTGCATAATGATTACAGAATTTAAAACATTTAGGGCACCCAGCCTAATCAAACCTTCTGACATTTTGTCTGTGGCCCTGCAGGTTACAGCATTTGAGGTGCATATCCAGACTCCTTATCAGATCCTTACTCTCCTCAGGGTGAAAATAATTGATTACTAATCTCTCCCACTTGCCTCAATGACTACCGCCTGATGGCTCTGTTCTTCATAATTATTAGGTGATTTGAGAGGTTAGTCATGGGTCATATCAACTCTAGCCTCCCAGCCTGCGTTGACCCCTTGCAATTTACCTCCTGTCGCAACAGGTCCACAGCAAATGCCATGTCCCTGGCCTTACACACATCCCTGGAATATCTGAATAGCAAGGATATCTACATCAGGCTTTTACTTACTGACTATGGTTTGGCCTTCAAGACTATAATTTCAACTAAATTAATCTCCAAACTCCGAGATCTAGGTCTCGGTTCTGCCCTCTGCAACTGGACCCTCAACTTCCTGACCGATAGACCGCAATCAGTGAGGATAGGCAACAGCACATCCTCCACAACAATCTTCAATACCAGTGTCCTGCAAGGCTATGTACACAGTCCCTTATTGTACTCCCTGCACACTCATGACTGTGTGGCCAAATTTTGTCCAAACTCCATCCACAAGTTTGCTGACAGAACCATCATTGTAGGTCGGTTCTCAAACAATGACAAGACAATACAGGTAAGAGAAAGCATGCTTGGCAGTATGGGGTTACAATAATCTCTCCCTCTAAATCACAAATCTAAAGAGTTGGTCATTAACTTCAGTAAGCAAGGTGGAGGGCACACTCCTATCTACACCAATGGAGCAGAGGTGGAGCTGGTCAACAGCATCAAGTTCCTAGCAATGATGATTATCAACAATCTGTCCTGGGCCACCCAGTTTAACACAATGGTCAAGAAGGCACAGCAATGCCTCTACTTCCTCAGGAGGCTAAAGAAATTTGGTATGTCCATAAGAACTCCTACCAACTTTTATAGATGTACCATAGAAAATATTCTATCCAGATGCACTGTGCTTGGTATGGCAACTACTCTGCCCAGGTTCATAAGAAACTACAGAGAGTCATCTGTACACAGAGACTAAACACAGCTCAGTCTGTCATAAAAGCCAACCTTCCAAACATTGACTCCATCTACACTTTGCACTGCCTCAGAAAGGCAGTCAACATCAAAGATCCTTCCCATCCCAGTTATAATCTCTTCCAACCTCTTCTGTCAGGCAGAAGATACAAAACCTTAAACACATGAACCAACAGGTGCAAGACTAGCTTCTTCCCCATTGTTATTAGACTTCTGAATGTGAGAAAGCCTGTAGCCTTGGATGTGACACGTTTGTTGCAGAGAATACGGGAAGGTGCTTGTTCAGAAGAATTGAGGACATCTGTTCTTAAGGTCAATGGATCAGTGTAAATAAGGTGATAACATTTGTTCACTTGTGGAATGTGTGGCAGTACTTCCTTCTCACACCAGAGACATATTTCACAATAGGATGTCGGATAACTAAACTGCTGGTTTATACCTAAGACTCTTAACCAAATTCATACTCAATAGGAAAGAACTTGTAATTTAATAAGCTGAGTGGAATATGCACATAATAGAACAATCCTGATGCATTTTCATGTATACCACACTGAGCAGATTTGAATTTATGAAGCTCAGTTCCCTCATCTTGACTGTCCTGCAATGTGAATGCCTCATTACCCTTTTCTGTAAATTATATTTACTGAAGAGTTCAAGGGATACAGAGAGGGATACAGAGAGAGAGAGAGAGAAAACAAAAGCTGGTGGCAAGATTAACCCTTTATGGTCTGATTTGAGCAAACACTGGCTTGTCAGGGATTGAATGTTTGCATGCTGTTCCCTGGAGCTTGAGATTTGGGAAGGTTATGAATTTAATTAGCATTTTGGGAATCTAAGATGATTTTAAAAGAAAAAAGCCTTTTGTAGGACAATGACACTGGACATGTTAGCTGAGCAAGATTATTTCATGACCTTTCCACGTAGATTAGACTAGTCCCTCATTATGATGTACTGTTAAAAGCGAAGATTATCTCGCCAAAGCAATCGGCTGTTTGGGGCGTGGCTTGATCAAGGTTTCCCACTTTCATGTGCATGTAGCTTAATTAGACCTGGCAATGAGTTTCTCTTCCTCTGCAAACTTTTGCCATTTTATTACTGCTTACCTGATTACGGACTTGTGGCGTTTTTGTAATTTTAATACCAAGTTCTATAGACAGACAGTTTGCTTGCAGCAATATGGGGAGTAGCCTGAAAGAGCTCTTGGGGTACAGCTTGCGCTGCTACTCTGCTAAAGGTTTTAGAACTTTAGCTTAAACTGGTTTGTAGGAATCTATGTTATAGTGTAACATGGATGTCATTAGTGAATAAAGGTAATAATTTAAACTAAACTGTCTGAATGAGTTTTATATTCCAGGCTGCCACAGAGTACGATCTCCAGGATGAACCAAGAAAGGCTACGGGTAGAGTCCATCAGGGACTCCCTGAGCCGTCTCAAATAGGTACTTTAACAAATGGACCTCTGAAATTTCAAATCTAATGATGATTTTGCTTCTTGTGCACCTTCTCCGCAGCCGTAATTTTGTATTCCTCGTCCTGTTCTATCACCCTGTGAACTTTTGATCTTCTTGTACTGCACGCAAAATAAAACTTCTCACTGTACCTAGTTACATGTGACAATAATAAATCAAATTAAATCAAGTCATCTAATCTTGCTACTAGTCAAGTTAAGGCTATGTCCCCTCATCACTGACCTCTCTGCTAAAGTAAATCCACTCAACCGGGACCCCTTATGATTTTGCACATCTCAATCAAATCTCTCCCAAGTATCCTACATTTAAGGCAAATAACCCCTGTGTATCTAATCTTCCCTCATTTATGCATTTCTTCACAGTTGGCAACATTCTCAAAGAATTCTTTTGTACCACTTTTAATGCAATTCAATCTTTGTGTACTGAGGTGATCAGAACTATATTTAGTTTAAGTTGTGGTGGACTAAGAATAACTTCCATTCTCTTATATTCTGTACCTTGGATAATAAAGGAAAAAAAAATCCACATCTTCTTAACTATGTTATTGATTATCTGTCCAGCTACATTTGGGGAATTGAGGACATTCACTCCCAAGATTTCTCAACTAACTAACTCCTTCCTGTTTATCTATCTTGAGCTGTAAAAACAATTTTATGATTTCTCGGAGTCTGATAGCACAAACCTTTCACAATTCTGATGTCCTAATTGGTTTTCAATTCTAACAACCCAAAGTTTCAGTTCCAAACTCTCCTGATCTGGAAAATTCACAAATTAGAAAAAAAAACTTACTGCCACAAGTGACTGATTTCCTCGGAACTAAACTGTACTGTCAAACCCAAGAGAATAAGCATCTTATTCTATCAACATTCCACGAGTCTTCCTAAGATCTTGATTGCAAGCACATGTCTTCTTGGAACTGGTGCATTTTGTTTCAGAATGATACTCTGACCTTTTAAAAACGAATGACATTTCAAAACACTAACCTGTGTCCATACGCCTCTCATTGAAAAACAACCCAAATTTTAAAACTTACAACATATTATGTACCCCTTCCATCACAGTATCACCTCACACTTCTCTAAACTGAATTCCATTTGCCATTTTTCTATCCAACTGATCCGTCCATTCACATCATCCTGCAGACCACAGTTATCCTTGTGTCAACTAAACTTTTTGTGCTGTCTGCAAACTTCTTGATTATGTCTCACATTTGCATCCAAATTGTTAATATATACAAGGCACCTAGTACTGGACCCTGAGGAACCTTATTGCTAAAAAGCTTTTTGATCACAAGATTACCAATCAACAATTGTCCTTTCATCATGCCACTAAGCCAATTTTGTATCCACCTTGCTACATTCCCCTGGATCTCATGTGCTTTTTGTTAAAACCCTTTTGCTTTGCGAGACTTTGTCAAAAGCCTTGTTAAAATCCGTGTAGATCACATCAATTGCACAATCCCCATAAATCAATCTTAGTACTTCCAATCAAGTTAGTCAGACACAATCTTCCTTCAGCAAACAGGCTAACTATTCTTTATTAACTTGTGCTTTCCATACAGCATTTATTCTGTCTCTTAGAATTGCTTCCAACAATTTACCCACTACTGAGGGTAGAATGATGGCATGTAATTATTTGTACTCCTTGTTCCCCCTATAAACAAAAGGTAGAATTATTGGCACTCCTCCAATCCTTCAGCACCACTTCTGTAACCAGTGAGGATTGGAAAATAATGGTCAAATATTTGGCTGTTTTCTTCCTGGCTGCTTTCAACAATCTAGGGTATACGTTAATTGTCCTGGCAACCCATATACTTTCAAACCTGCTAAATTCATTAATACTCACTTCTTCTATGTCTATCACATCTAATACTTCACACTCCTGCTCCTCAACAATATCATCTGCTTCATCCCTTCTTTTGAGGAGACAGACACAACATATTCACGAAAATTCATTCGAACTCTAACTCCTGCCTCACCTCTTCCCATAATTGGGTGAAAACTAAATTATGATCACTATCTCATGCTCCAACTGCACAGTTTCATTTCCAAAAGCTAAATCCAGATGTATGGCTTCTTTTGTTAGCTTACTATATACTAGCTAAAAACATTGTCCTAACTGCACCTCAAGAATCCTGCTTCCTCAATTTCTTTTACCATACAACAATCTCAATTAATATTTAGACAGTTAAAATCCCATACTATTAATGCCCTATTACTCTGCACCTCAGAGATTTGTCTACAAATTTGCTTACCATTGTTCTGACTGGATGGAAGTCCATTACATTCCCAGTACTGCAACTGGCTTCTTTTTGTTCTTTAGCTCAATCCATGTGGCCTCATCTGATGATCTTTCTAATGTATTATCCTTCCTCACAGCTGTGTTTGTATCTTTGACCAAAATTGCCAGCATTTTTTTTAATACCCTTCTCTATTTTGTCTGAAAATCCTGTAACCAGTGTAAGCACAATGGGCCAAATGACCACTTCCTACATCATAACAATTCTCTGATTCAGTGAAAACTAAACTATTGTAGCTAAAATTAATTGTAATAGTAAAACTATTTTATTTGTCCTTTCATATTCCTTGCAATGCACATTATCCTGGAAAAAGGTGATTGGATTTAAGTCACAGATATTAATTAGATTACTTTGATAAATTTTGCACTGCTAAGGTTACTGTATTGCTGATAAATTGATAAGTCTTTTGTTTAAATTACAGATCCAGTGCATAGGCTAATTGTTTGCAGAATGTGGGATTCATTAGTCAAAATACCTGGAACCATTGGATAAAGTTTTATGGGTCTTTGAAAGTTTTAATTTTACTGCATTGCGAATATAGAAGTAGAAAGGCTGATTTGGTTTGGCTGTCTGTCTCCATGCCATAACACTATCAAAATGCATCACTTCACATTTCTCTGCACTGCGACTCATCTGTCACCTATCCGCCTACTCCACCAACTTGTCAACATCCTTCTCAAATTCTATACTGTCCTCCTCACACTTTACTGTTCTTCCAAGTTTTGTGTCATCTGCAAACTTTTAAACTGACCCCTATACACAGAGATCTAAACTATTACCACATATCAGGAAAAGCAAGGGTCCAAATACCACTCCCCCTCTACTAACCCCAGAAAGACCATTATAAATCCTCCTTTAGTTTAAACATTAACCTTTATTCCATCACCCATATCTTTATTCACAAGCCTATTTATGTAGCACTGCATCAAACACCTTCTGAAAGTACACGTACAATAAATCAACAGCATTACACTTAGAGATTCTCTTCTACCTCGTCAAAAATCTCCAGCTTTTGAAACTCATGTAGACTCTTCCTAATCAACCCAACATTTCCTATGTTACTATTAATTCTAGCCTGAATAAGTGTGTCCAGAAGCCTCCCCACCCCCTCAAGTAAAATCTGTAATTGCTAGGATTTTCCTTACAACCGTTCTTGAACAAGGCCGTAATGTTTACAGTTTTCAAGACTTTTGCACCTTAGCCCCTAAGTAACAACAGTGAGGGCAATGTGGCAAGAGCCATAAAGATGTACTAGGCGAGAGTGAGGACAGCAGATGCTGGAGATTACAGTTGAGAGTGTGGCGCTGGAAAAGCACTGCATGTCAGGCAGAATCCGAGGAACAGGAAAATCAACATTTTGGGCAAAAGCCCTTCATCAGCAATGAGGCTGGGAACCTCGGGGTGGAGAGATAAATGGGAGAGGGGTGAGGCTGGGAGGAAGGTAGCTGAGAGTACAATAGTTGGATGGAGATGGGGATGGGGATAAAGGTGATAGGTCAGAGAGGAGGGTGGAGTGGATACGTGGGAAGGAAGATGGACAGTTAGGACAGGTCATGAGGGCGGTGCGGAGCTGGAAGGTTGGAATTGGAATAAGATGGGGGAGGGGAATGAAGAAACTGGTGAAATCCACATTGATGCCATGGGGTTGGAGCTATCTTCCCTCCAACCCCACCCATTTATCCCTCCACCCCTGAGGCTCCCAGCCTCATTCCTGATGAAGGCTTTTGCCCAAAATGTTGATTTTCCTGCTCCTCAGATGCTACCTGGCCTGCTGTGCTTTTCCAGCACCACACTCTCGACTCAGATGTACAGCAAGGGAACAGACCCTTCAGTCTACCTCAAGCAGGCCGACCAGATAGCCTAAATAAATCTAGTCCCAATTGCCAGCATTTGGCCCAAATCTCTCTAAACCCTTCCTATTCATCTAGCCAGCCAGGTGCCTTTTAAATGCTGTAATTGTAGTTCGTCCATCACTTCCACTAGCAGCTCATTCCATACACACCACTCTCTGTGTGAAAAATTTGCCCCTTAGGTCCCTTTTAAGTCTTTCCCCTCTCACCTTGAATTTATGTCCTTAAGCTTTGGACCCTCCTATCCTTGACTATTCACCCTATCCATCCCCCTCATGATTTTATATACCTCTATAAGGTCACCCTTCAGTCTCCAACACTCGAGAAAAAAACAGTCTCAGCCTATTCGGCCTCTCCCTGCAGCTCAAATCCTCCAACCCTGGCAACATCTTTGTAAATTTTTTCTGAACCCTTTCTAGTTTAACAACATCTTTCCGATAGCAAGGAGGCAAGAATTGAATGCAGTATTCTGAAGTGGCCTAAACAATGTCCTGTACATTCACAGCATGACTTCCCAATTCGTATACTCAATGTAGGGTTGATAGTTACCTGCACCAGTATTTCAGGTGACTGCCTTATCCCTTAGATTAATTATATGAAATCTGGACCATAGTGACCATGGACAGGGACTGGTTCAGGAGGGTGTGACTGTGAGGGAGGCATATACTGGGATCCAGAATTTAGTTTTTGAGGAGTCTCATCAGTACCCAGATTGAATATTTATATGGGTCGTGCTCCCAATGTGGACTAGGACATAAACTGCAGGCAAGATGACCAAATCACCTTGGTTGAAGTGGAAGGAGAAGGAGAAATGTAGTAATAACACCTAGTATAGGTAAGGGAATAGACACTATTCTCTGCAACCAAGATATAGTCCCAAAGACTGTTTCCTACCTCTTTCCAAGATTATAGACACATCTTCTGAGCTGAAGAGGAACTTGGAGGGGGAATGGAAACATTAAATTGTCATAGTCCACGCAGCAACCAAACACACACTGGGAAAGAGGTCCATCTGAGGGATTACATGCAGTCTGAGGCTAAATTGAAAAGCAGAAACACAAGATAATAATCTCAGGGTTACTACTTAAGCCATGTGCAAATTGGCACAGGATAAATAAGATTAGAGGCAGTTGTGAAGCTCAAAGATTAGTGTGGGAGCAATGTCTTTTCATGAGGTACTACCAGTAATACTGGGAAAGAGAGCTGTTTTGTTGGGATGGCTTTTATTAGAACCATGCTGGGATTATTGTCTTGGTGACTCTTAACTCAGGTTACAGATAAGGCTTTAAAATAATTGGGAGTGGGATGGTGAGGATTCATTTGAAGGGAAGTTAAAAATCAAAAAATAATGAGAAAGCAGAAGTGCAGGGCTGTGATGAGGCAAACAATCATCAAGGTGGTACAGGAAGAGGGAGAAAGCAGAAGAGTGCAGCAGAAATTAGAACCAGAGGAAGTAATAATGGCAAAAAGTTAAATGTTCTAGCTCAGCATCTGAATGTATGCAGTATGTGTAACAAGGTAGATGAATTGACAGCACAAATAGAAATAAAAGATGACTTGATGTCTATTACAGATTTGATGCTGCAGAGTGAGCAGAACTGGGAACTCAATATTCAAGAGTTTTTGGCATAATAGGAAGAAAGGAAAAGGAGATTTGGTTGTGTTGTTAATAAATGAAGTATCAATATGGTGGTGGCTGGTGATATAGATGCAATAGATCAACATATGAAATTAGTTTTTGATGGAAATGAGGATTGGGAAAAAAAATTGGAAAAAAGGAAATCAAAGGTGGGGCTGTCCTCTGAAAAGTTGCCTCATCGAAGGACAAAGTAAAAATCGGAAAATAATGGAGGCATGTTAGAAGGGAACTACAATTATCATGGATGATTTTAATCTGTATCATAACTGGACAAATCAGATGGGCAAGAGTAACATGGTCAAATTTGTTAAGTGCATCAGGAACTGTGTCTTTGAGCACTCATTGCACAGCCTACCCAGAAACATTTTGAAACAGAAGCATCAGTAGGCCATTCAGCCCTGAGAGCCTGTTGCTCCATTCAATGAGATTGTGGTTGATCTATGGCCTAACTCCAACTACCTGCCTTTGGAGGTACCTTAATACCAGATACCTTAATACATTTGCTTAACAAAAATTTATCTTGGATTTAAAATTAATAGTTTACTCTGCATCTACTGCCTGTGTGTGTAGAAGTGCTTCCCAACAACTCTCCTTAATGGTCTGACCCTAATTCTAAGACTATTCCCTCTAGTTCTAGATCCCCTAGTCAGTGGAAATAGTTTATCTTCACCTAAAACTGTCTTTGCCTGTTAATATCTCGAAGACTTTGATCAGATCACACCTTAACCATCTAAATTCTTTAGAAACAAGCCCACTTTGTATACCTTTCCTCATAACGTAACCCCTGAAGTCCAGGTATCATTCTTGTAAACCCACATTGTACTCCCTCCAAGACCAATATATCCTTCCGAACGTGCGTTGCCCTGAGCTAATCTCAGTGACCAACTGGAGTCTGACTAGGATTTTGGATAAATGCAACATAACTTCTGCATTCTTGTATTTCAGTCCTCTAGATACAAAGACAAGCATTCGAGTAGCTTTCTTGATTATCTTCTGCACTGGATCATGACATTTTGAGAAACTATGTACCTGAACATCTAAGTCTCTTTGGAAATCCTGACAAAATCAAGAAAGATTTGTCAGAGTTCTTGTAGTTAAGGATCCTGTAAGAAGTAGTGATCACAATGTGATAGAATTTCAAATTTAGTTTGAGGGACAGTAATTTAGGTGTCAAAGCAGTGTCCTCAACTTAACCAAGGGGTGCTGGTGTTGGACCGGGATGGACAAGGTCAGAAGTCACATAACATCAGGTCATAATCCAATGGGTTTATTTGAAATTACAAGCTTTCAGAGAGCAGCTTTTTGGTCAGGTGAAGTGAAGAAAAGCATATAGGCACAGAATGTATCGGCAGGGAGATCAATGAGCAGAGAGATCAAAAGATCATAAAAATAGTGTGAGTGGAAAATCTATAGACTGAATAATAAGTCTCTGCGAGTGATCAAAAATGTCAGATGGTGTGAGTAAAGTGTCAAAAGCTGAATATCCTATAATCCAATTAATTGAGGTAGAGTGATAATTGCAAAAAACATAAAAATAAGCTAGTGCTAGACAAACCAAATGACTGGAATATCAATGATAGGTATGAGTTGCATGTCAACGGTCTAACCAAACTAACGAATGATCCAAAACTGTACAAACTAATTAAGGTAGAGAGATCATAATAATTTATCAAGTTGATGGCATTAAGACAGGACAGTAAGGAAGATCTTATAGATACAGAACACCATGATGGGGTTACCTGTAGCACAATTTAAACCCAAGATTACGGTTGAGGCTGCCTTCATAGGTACGGAACTTGACTATCAGTTTCTGCTTAGTGATTCTGCAATGTTGTGTATCTCGAAAGCCGCCTTGGAGAACCACTTACCCAAAGATTAGAGGCTGAATGTCTTTGACCACTGAAGTGTTCCCCAACTGGGAGGGAATGTCCCTGTCTGGCGATTGTTGCGTGGTGTAGGCAATATACCACACTTCACGGCATCCTTGCCGGCAGTGCATGAGAGAGACAACGTTGGCTGAGGCAAATGAGTATCTGCTGTGTTCGTAGTGGATGGTGTTCCCATGTGTGATGGTAGTATCCATGTCAATGATCTGACATGTCTTGTACAGGTTGCTGTGGAAGGGTTGTGTGGTGTTGTGGTCAATGTTGTCCTGAAGGCTGGGTAGTTTGCTATGAACGATAGCCCTTTAAGGTTTGG
Organism: Chiloscyllium punctatum; assembly: GCF_047496795.1. NCBI lineage: Eukaryota > Metazoa > Chordata > Chondrichthyes > Orectolobiformes > Hemiscylliidae > Chiloscyllium > Chiloscyllium punctatum. The sequence continues at coordinate 31,999,372 of NC_092744.1, forward strand.
TGGTTATAGAGTCATAGAGATGTACAGCATGGAAACAGACCCTTCGGTCCAACCCGTCCATGCCGACCAGATATCCCAACCCAATCCAGTCCCACCTGCCAGCACCTGGTCCACATCCCTCCAAACCTTTCCTATTCATATACCCATCCAAATGCCTCTTAAATGTTGCAATTGTAGCAGCCTCCATCACATCCTCTGGCAGATCATGTGGGCGGCATGGTGGCACAGTGGTTAGCACTGCTGCCTCACAGCGCCAGAGACCCGGGTTCAATTCCCGCCTCAGGCGACTGACGGTGTGGAGTTTGCACGTTCTCCCCGTGTCTGCGTGGGTTTCCTCCGGGTGCTCCGGTTTCCTCCCACAGTCCAAAGATGTACAGGTCAGGTGAATTGGCCATTGCTAAATTGCCCGTAGTGTTAGGTAAGGGGTAGATGTAGGGGTAGGGGTATGGGTGGGTTACGCTTCGGCGGGGCAGTGTGGACTTGTTGGGCCGAAGGGCCTGTTTCCACACTGTAAGTAATCTAATCTAATCTAATCATTACTTACACATACCACCCTCTGCGTGAAAGAGTTGCCCCTTAGGTCTATATTATATCTTTCCCCTCTGACCTTAAACCTATGCCCTTAGTTCTGGACTCCCCGACCCCAGGGAAAAGATTTTGTCTATTTATCCTATCCATACCCCTCATAATTTTGTATAACCCGATAAGGCCACCCCTCAGCCTCCGATGCTCCAGGGAAAACAGCCTCAGCCTGTTCAGCCTCTCCCTGTAGCTCAGATCCTCCAACCCTGGCAACATTCTTGTAAATCTTTTCTGAACCCTTTCAAGTTTCACAACATCTTTCCGATAGGAAGGAGACCAGAATTGCACGCAATATTCCAACAGTGACCTAACCAATGTCCTGTACAGCTGCAACACGACCTCCCAACTCCTGTACTCAATACTCTGACTAATAAAAGGAAAGCATACCAAATACCTTCTTCACTATCCTATCTACCTGCAACTCCACTTTCAAGGAGCTATGAACCTGCACTCCAAGGTCTCTTTATTCAGCAACACTCCCGAGGACCTTACCATTAAGTGTATAAGTCCTGCTAAGATTTGCTTTACCAAAACACAGCACCTCGCATTTATCTGAATAAACTCCATCTGCCACTTCTCAGCCCATTGTTCCATCTGGTCCAGATCCTGTTGTAATCTGAGGTAACCCTCTTCGCTGTCCACTACACCTCCAATTTTGGTGTCATCTGCACACTTACTAATTGTATCTTTTATGCTCGCATCCAAATTATTTATGTAAATGACAAAAAGTAGAGGGCCCAGCACTGATCCTTGTGGCACCCCACTGGTCACAGGCCTCCAGTCTGAAAAAACAACCCTCCACCACCACCCTCTGTCTTCTATCTTTGAGCCAGTTCTGTATCCAAATGGCTAGTTCTCCCTGTATTCCATGAGATCTAACCTTGCTAATCAGTCTCCCATGGGGAACCTTGTCGAATGCCTTACTGAAGTCCATATAGATCACATCTACTGCTCTGCCCTCATCAATCTTCTTTGTTACTTCTTCAAAAGACTCAATCAAGTTTGTCAGACATGATTTCCCACGCACAAAGCCATGTTGACTATCCTGAATCAGTCCTTGCCTTTCCAAATACATATACATCCTGTCCCTCAGGATTCCCTCCAACAACTTACCCACCACCGAGGTCAGGCTCACTGGTCTATTGTTCCCTGGCTTGTCTTTACCACCCTTTTTAAACAGTGGCACCACGTTTGCCAACCTCCAGTCTTCCGGCACCTCACCTGTGACTATTGATGATACAAATATCTCAGCAAGAGGCCCAGCAATCACTTCTCGAGCTTCCCACAGAATTCTCGGGTACACCTGATCAGGTCCTGGGGATTTATCCACCTTTAACCGTTTCAAGACATCCAGCACTTCCTCCTCTGTAATCTAAAAATTTTGCAAGATGTCACCATCTATTTCCCTACAATCTATATCTTCCATCCTTTTTCACAGTAAATACTGATGCAAAATATTCAGTTAGTATCACCCCCATTTTTTTATGGCTCCACACAAAGGCCACTTTGTTGATCTTTGAGGGGCCCTATTCTCTCCCTAGTTACTCTTTTGTCCTTAATATATTTGTAAAAACCCTTTGGATTCTTCTTAATTCTATTTGCCAAAGCTATCTCATGTCCCCGTTTTGCCCTACTGATTTCCCTCTTAAGTATATTCCTACTTTCTTTATACTCTTCTAAGGATTCACTCGAACTATCCTGACATATGCTTCCTTCTTTTTCTTAACCAAACCCTCAATTTCTTGAGTCGTCCAGCATTCCCTATACCTACCAGCCTTTCCTTTCACCCTGACAGGAATATACTTTCTCTGGATTCTTGTTATCTCATTTCTGAAGGCTTCCCATTTTCCAGCCGTCCCTTTATCTGCGAAAATCTGCCTCCAATCAGCTTTCAAAAGTTCTTGCCTAATACCATCAAAATTGGCCTTTCTCCAATTTAGAACTTCAACTTTTAGATCTGGTCTATCCTTTTCAATCACTATTTTAAAACGAGTAGAATTATAGTCGCTGGCCCCAAAGTGCTCCCCCACTGACACCTCAGTCACCTGCCCTGCCTTATTTCCCAAGAGTAGGTCCAGTTTTGCACCTTCTCTCGTAGGTACATCCACATACTGAATCAGAAAATTGTCTTATACACACTTAAGAAATTCCTCCCCATCTAAACCTTTAACACTATGGCAGTCCCAGTCAATGCTTGGAAAGTTAAAATCCCCTACCATAACTACCTATTATTCTTACAGATAGCTGAGATCTCCTTACAAGTTTGTTTCTCAATTTCCCTCTGACTATTGGGGGGGTCTATAATACAATCCCAATAATGTGATCATCCCTTTCTTATTTCTCAGTTCCACCCAAATAACTTCCCTCGATGTATTTCCAGGAATATCCTCCCTCAGTAATGCTATCCCTTATCAAAAATGCCACTTCCCCTCCTCTCTTGCCTCCCTTTCTATCCTTCCAGTAGCATTTGTATCCTGGAACATAAAGCTGCCAGTCCTGCCCATCCCGGATCCATATCTCCGTAATTGCTATGATATCCCAGTCCCATATTCCTAACCATACCCTGAGTTCATCTGCCTTTCCTGTTAGGCCCTTTGCATTGAAATAATTTATTAGTCCTACCTTGTCCCTGCCTGCCTTGACTGTTTGACTCACTTCTGTTCTCAACTGTACCCGTCTCAGACCGATCTCTTTCCTCACTGTCTCCCTGGGTCCCACCCCCCCACCTTACTAGTTTAAATCCTCAAGCAGTTCTAGCAAATTTCCCTGCCAGTATATTAGTTCCCTTCAAATTTAGGTGCAATCCGTCCTTCTTGTACAGGTCACTTCTACCCCAAAAGAGATTCCAATGATCCAAAAATGTGAATCCTTCTCCCATACACCAGCTCCTCAGACAAGCATTCATCTGCTCTATCCTCCTATTCCTGCCCTCACTAGCTCGTAGCACTGTGAGTAATCCAGATATAGTACTCTCGAGGACCTCCTTTCAAATTTTCTGCCTAATTCTCTGTAATCTCCCTTCAGAATCTCAACTTTTTTCCTTCCAATGTCGTTGGTTCCAATGTGGACAATGACCTCCTGCTGGCCCCTCTCCCCCATGAGAACATTCTGCACCCTCTGAGACATCTTTGATCCTGGCACCAGGGAAACAACACACCATTCTGCTTTTTCTCTGCTGGCCACAGAAACATCTGTCTGTACCTCGGACTACAGAATCCCCTAACACAATTGATCTCTTGGAAGCCGACGTACCCCTTGTTGCGTTAGAGCCAGTCTCAATACCAGAAACTTGGCTGTTCATGCTACATTCCCCTGAGAATTCATCACCCCCTACATTTTCCAAAACACCATACCTGTTTGAAATGGGTATATCCACAAAAGACTCCTGCCCTAGGTGCCTACCTCTCTTACCCTTCCTGGAGTTAACCCATCTATATGACTGTATCCGAGACTTTCTCCCCTTTCTATAACTGCCATCCATCACACACTGTTGCTGTTGCAAATTCCTCATCGCTTCTGTCTCTCCAACCGATCCTTGTTTGAAGGTGAGAGGTGGGAACGTAGGGATGATCTTGGTGAGACGTTTGTCATCATCAATGAGATGTTGAAGACAGCTAAGAACATGGCGTACTTTCTCTGCTCTGGGGAAGTACTGGATGACAAAGGGTAAAAATCGGTCTGCAGAGGAGGTGGTTGCAATTTTTCACTGTAGCATGTCAGAACTGGTGATTGATGAGTTGAGCATTGTATCCCATTGTTACGAGCTGTCTTTCATCATCTTTAGGTGTCTGTTGCATTCCTCCTCATCTGAGCAGATCCTGTGTACACACAGGACTTGTCCATAGGGGACGGCTTCTTTAACATGTTTAGGGCAAAAGCTAGAGAAGTACAGCATTTTGAGCTTATCTGCGGGTTTGTGGTAGAGTGAGGTACTAAGGTTTCCATCCTTGATGAAGATGCTTGTGTCCAAGAATGAGACTGATTCTGAAAAGTAGTCAATTGTCAGATGGTGAGATGAAATTTGTTGATGTCATTGTGTAGTCATTTCAGTGTTTCCTCACCATGATTCCAGAGGAAGAAAATGTCAATTTATCTAGTGTATAGCATTTGTTGGAGGCCCTGTGCAACAAAGTCTTGCTTGAATTTCTGTATGGAAATGTTGGCATAGTGGGGTGCAAATTTGGTCCCCATGGCTGTTCCATGATGAAGAACTGGTTGCTGAAGGTGAACACGTGTGGTTGAGGATGAAGCGAATGAGTTCTAGGATGGCGTCTGGAAATTGGTAGTTGTTGGTGTTGAGTACTGAAGCTGTTGTAGCGATACCATCGTTGTAGGAGATGCTGGTGTGAAGGGCCAAAACATCCATAGTGAAGAATAAGACAATTACAGAGGCATGAAGAAAGAGTTGTCTGAAGCAGATTGGGAAAATGGACTAAGGAGAAAATCAGTGGATGAACAGTGATAGACAGTTAATAATACTCAGCAAAAAAAAACTAGTCAAAAAAAAGACCTGATAAGAAGGATGAGCCACTTGCAGTCAAAAAAGTGGTTTGAAAAACAACTAATGTGATGCCCTTGGTCAAGAAGAGAGGGAGACACAAAACAAGAAACTACAGGTCGGTTAGCCTAGCATCTGTCATTGGAAAAATGGTAGACTCTATTATTACGAAAGAAATTTATAAAAACCTAAAAAGTGATCGAACAGAGTCAACATGGTTTTTTGAAAGGGTCAAATCTGACAAATTTGCCAGAATTCTTTGGGGCTATAACCAGCAGAGTTGATAAAGGGGAACTGGTAAATATAGTTTGTTTGTGTTTCCAAAAGATATTTGATAAGATGCCACATAAAAGGTTACTGTGCATGGTAGGAACTCATGGTATTGGGATTAATGTATTAGTATGAATTGAAGATTGGTTAACATACAGAAGGCAGTGAGTCAGGATTAATGGGTCTTACAGATTAAAGAATTGTCGATAACTGAGGCCCTAGGACAGATCCACTCTACTAGTTAAATCTTTTCAATCTGGGAAAGACCTAGTAATACTGACTCTCTGGCTTATGCATTAATCAATTCTCATTTAGAGTCATACAGCATGGAAACAATCCTTCGGACCAATTCATCCATGCTGACCAGATATCCCAATCTAACCTAGTCCCATTTGTTAGCATATGGCCCATAGCTCTCTAAACCATTCTTATTCATATACCCATCAAGCCATGCCTTTGAAATGCTGCAATTATGCCCACCTCCACCACTTCCTTTAGCAGCTTGTTGCATACATACACCATGATCTGGGTGAAAAAGCCAGCCTTCAGGTTCTTTTTATATCTTTCCCTGCTTACCTTAAACCTATGCACTCTAGTTTTGGACTCCCTCACCCTGGGAAAAAGACCATGATTATTCACCCTACCCATGCCCTTCGTGATTTTATAAACTTCCATAAGATCACCCCTCAACCTCCAAGGAAAATAGCCTTTTCAGCCTCTCACCATAGCTCAAACCCTCCAGCCATGGGAAGATCCTTTTCTGAACCCTTTCAAGTTTAACAAAACTTTCCTACAGAAGGGCGATTAGTATTGTATGCAGTGTTCTAAAAATGGCCTCACCAATGTCCTCTACAGCTATTACATGACATCCCAACTCTTATACTCAATGCTCTGACCAATGAAGGCAAGAGTGCCAAACATCGTCTTCACCACCTTGTCTGCTTGTGACTGCGTTTTCAGGAAACTATGCAATTGCATTTCTAGGACTCTGTATTTGGCAACACCGTCCAGGGCCCAAGCATTAATTGCATAAATTCTTGCCCAGCTTGTCTTACCAAAATGCAACACCTCACATTTATCTAAGTTCAACTCCATCTGCCATTCCTCGGCCTATTAGACCATCTGATCAAGGTCCCATTGTATTCGGATATAATCTTCTTCACTGACCACTAAGTTACATATTTTGTGGTCACCTGTAAACATGCCTTTTATATTCAAGTCTAAATCACTTATATAAATAACAAAATGCAGTGGACCCAGCACTGATTCTTGTGGAACACCACTGCTCACAGGCCGCCAGTCTGAAAACTCTCTACCACCTCCCTCTGTCTCCTAAATTTAAGCCAATTTTGTATCCAATTGGCTAGTTCCCCCTAGATCCCATGTGATCTAACCTTACTAACTAGTCTATCATGCGGCACTTTGTTGAACTCTGTCTTCATCAATCTTCATTGTAACCTCTTCAAAAAAACTCAATCAAGTTAGTGAGACACAATTTCCAATGCAAAAAAGCCATCTTGACTATTGCTAATCAGTCCTTGCCTTTCTAAATGCACGTAAAACCTGTCCCTTCGAATTCCCTTTAACAACTTGCCCACCACTGACGTAAGGCTCACCAGTCAATAGTTCCCTGGCTTTTCATGACAGTCTTTCTTAAATAATGGCAGGATATTAGCCAACTTCCAGTCTTCCAGCAGCTCACCCATGGCTGTCAATGATACAAGTATCTCTGCAAGGGGGCCAACATTCTCTTCCCTAGCTTCCCACAACATTATAGGAAACACCTGAACAGGTCCCAGGGATTTATCTACCTTTATACATTTTAAGACCTCAGGCAACTCCTCTTCTGAAATATGAACAATTTAAAACTGACATGTGAAAAAATTTCTTCTTACAGATAGTAGTAAACGTCTGCAATTCTCTACCCCATACAGTTGAGGTAGCTAGATCACTGAAGTACTTAAAGAGGAGGTAGATAGGTTTTTGAAATATTGAAGAATTGTGGGCTATGGTGAGTTAGCATAAAAGAGGCCAGGGGCAGATCAGCCATAACCTTGAAGCTTGGCAAGGCAGGGTGAATCCCTGAATAACCTACGCCTGCTCCTACTGCTGATTTTATGAAGGTCACATAAGACAGATTGCACAACTACAGTATTGGAATAAAAATGGGGAAGTGGTGAGCTAATCAAACTTCATAATATTTCCACTGAGCTTTCTAAGAATAAGAAACTCTTTTGACATATTGCTTAGTTACATTATAAACATAAAGATGGCATAAACAATGACATTACTTTAAAGGAGACAGCATATTTCAACCATATTAGTAAAAAGCATCAAAATTGCTTTTTAAACAATAAAGTCTGCTTGTCATTTGCTCTCAATGTAAACTGTGAGCTTGTCATGAAATGTGGGGTACTGCAGTAAATAAACCTGGTACTTGCATATATGGTTATGCACAATATCTGTAAGCTAGATAGGCAGTTATGGTGTTTGCAATAAGGTTAAGAGGGGAGCAGTCAAAGTACAACCAGTAAATATTATTTAACTACAATGTTAATTAGTTAATGCTACATTCTTGGATAATCCATTATATTATTTGTTATACCATTGATTAATGTCTGATAATAATTATTGCAGGAAACAGCAGACTGATACCTACCTGATTTATGTTTGGAGAAACAGAAAAATATGCACTCTCAAATCGGAATTAATGAGTCTCTGAAAGGGTAGCAGAGGAACATTTACAGTGGTGTTCAGTTTGTGATAATTCTGAATATTATGACCCAACTTTGGTAACTTTTTTGTTTCTAGAAGATATCACTATCAATTTAAAATATGTCTAATATTTATTACATTTACTTACTTTTACCACATAAAAATGGTTTACCTAAATCAGAATCAGATCCAGATCACAACCAGGAATTTAACTAAGCATGGAACCAAACTTCCTTGGAACCTTTAACATTTGGCCATTTAACAACATTACCTGATTCCTGAAATACACTGTTGGTTTTAATTAACTTCAGATTCAATTTTCACATAACTTCACGCGAGGTAAATCAAAATTTGAACTCTACACATTTTTTAAATGTATTTTGACAAATTACCTTTGCATTCAATGAAACTATTGCCTATTTATCAGTCAGATAGACTGACCAGGAAACTAGCACAGTGGATGCAAATATTGTTCTCCAACAACAGAAATAATTTGCAAATTAAAAATATTCTATATAAAACTTTGTAAACATTCTTTCCCAACTGTTCAGTCCATATTTAGACTCAGTAAATTCAGTAAAATAAAAAAAACTATCCTAAAGGCCTGACTTTTTTTATTATTTATCTCCATAAAGCCATGATGGCAACACTAATGTACTCTAATTACTTTCTCATCATTAATTACTATATATGAAACAACAAATGTTTTGAAGTAACACAATTTTTCCTGAAGTAATAAGACTCCTGAGCAAGTATTGGAATTTAAGTACTGAATGTGCAGGAGAATCAGTGTTTTTATTTCGGAAGGCAATTAAAATAAAAATGGAGGTAGTGTCATTCCATGAGACGTCCTCCAGCTGTGTTGATTGACTGAATTTATATAACCAGTGCTGTGATAAATGAAGTAAGATAAACCAATGGAATCAAACCTCACTCTGATACAATTTATCACAGTGTGATAATATCACAATTTAAGCTTCTACCTCTCTGGCTGCTATCATTATCAACAATTCTCAGGCTCTTTACAACAGTACCAACTGCAGCTCTGCAGAAATGAGGCACAACTGTGACAGCTAGCTCCATACAGTGGCCAGTCGAAAATTTGACAATGCAGCGATGTGTATGCACGAGCTCATGGCTGAAGTATAAAGGAAGCAATTAGAAAAAAAATGTAATAAGTTAAACTTTTGGACATGCTGGGAATTTTTTTTTTTACACAGTGGTTAAATGCATATGGAGAGTCAACATTGCTCAAAACATTTTCTATTTATATTGGACCCCATTACACTGGGGATGAAAGGTATCCGATGTTAGGAGATTACATGTGTTGAGGCATCTAAGTATTGCACCATTCGTATAAAGAAAGTGAACTTCTGCCATATAATAGTGTCTATGGTATAGCTTGCAGAGTTCAATAGTTACACAATGGAAATCAGTGATTGCAGTAATAATATTTTAAGTTATGATTTACCCAGAATGTTCTTGATATGATTCTGTATGACATTTTAAATTAGCTCTCAATCATGGCACAGTACCATTACTTTTGGCCAGTGTCAGGAAGTGATATATTTAAATAACACTCTTGAAACTTCATAACATAATCTAGGTTGACATTTCAATACAATACTGAAAGAATGCTGTATTGTCAGAAGTATATTTTAAATTAAGCTGCTCCATATGCTCACTTGTGGGCTCAAAGATCTTTTGGCAAAGTTCAATGAACATGAAAAATCTCTGTGTTGCAGCAAACACTTATACTTCATATTGCAGCACGAAAACAGATTACCTCATGATTTATCTCAATATTGTTAGTAGCACCCTGCTTAGCAGCTTCATTTCTCAACATTGCAACAGTGAATAATATACATCCAAAGTATTTGACCTGCTATAAGACACACTGGTCCGTTCTGAAATATCATGTAGAAACACAGGTTTTCACTTGGTTTCTCTAAGAAATTGCACATTGAATTGAATTGAATTTATTATCACGTGTATACCAAGGCACAGTGAAAAGCTTTGTCTTGCAAGCAATACAAGCAGATCACAGCTTGTGGGTCCATTCAGTATTCTAACAACAGTAAGGTAGAAAGTGTTTTGAAACCAGCTGGTGAGTGTTCGGGTTTCTGTACCTTCTCCCCGTTGGTAGAAGTTGCAGAAAAACATTGCCAGAGTGAGATGGATCTTTGGAAAATGCTGGTGGCCTTTCCTTGACAGCAGGCCAGGTAGATGGATTCTATAGATGGGAGGTTGGCCTTTGTGATTGTCCGGGCCGGGTTCACCATTCTCTGTAACCATCTCTGATCTTAAATGGTACAGTTGCCATACTAGATGGTGAATCATCCAGAAAGAATGATCTCGATGACGCACCTATAACAATTAGCAAGGGTATTCGCAGTCATGCCAAATTTCCTCAGCTCCCTGAGGAAGAAGAGATATTGTTGGGCCTTTGTAACCAGTGCATCCACATGAAGAGTCCAAAAAAGCTTGCTGTGGATGACCACTCCCAGGAGCTTGACACTCTCAACTCGTTCCACCTCTGTGCTGTTAATGTGTAGAAGGGCATGAGTAACGTCCTGCTGAAGGTCAATAATGAGTTCCTTGGTTTTGCCAGCATTGAGAGCTAGGTTGTTCGCAGTGCATCATTTTTCCCAGGTCTTCCACCTCCCATCTGTATTCTGTTTCATCGTCAGCTGAGATTCGACCGACTATGGTGGTGTCATCAGCGAACTTGTAAATGGCATTTGTCGATGCAGTCATGGGTATAAAGTGAATACAGTAAGGAGCTGAGTGCGCACCCCTGGGGGGGGGGACTCCAGTGTTTAGTGTTAGTGACGATGAAATATTGTCCCCAATCTTCACTGATTGTGGCTGGTGGTTCAGGAAACTGAGGATCCAGTTGCAGAGAGTGGGGCTTAGTCCGAGATCACTAAGTTTAGTTATCAGTCTCGAGGGAATAATAGTGTTGAAGGCTGAACTGTAGTCAATGAGTAGGATTCTTACATAGCTATTCTTGGTGTCAAGATGTTCTAGGGAGGAGTGAAGTGCAAGTGATATGGCATCTGATGTGGATCTGTTGGTCGATAGGCAAATTGGAGTGGGTCAAGAGTAGTGGAGAGGCTGGAGTTGATTAATGCCATGACCAACCTTTCAAAGCACTTCACAACCAACGAAGTGGTCACATCACTAGATAACTGCATCCTAATAGTCTCCTCAACCAACACTCAAGTTATATTGGTCTCACAATTTAGCATCAAGTCCTGTGACAGTTTCTATAGATAATAGAAGCACAGATAATTAACTATCTATTGCACATATGATCCATCTTCCAGACTGATGTCTCAAACTGAGCAAAATAAGTCACTTCAATCAGGTCAGCACAGAAGGTTTTCAGATTGGTCTCAGGCTCAACATATTCGCAGAGAAAGCTGAAGCGACCGTGAAAACAAGTTGGCCTTCTGGCTTTCAGCAACAAATATTGTAAATACGACATGACTGTCAGAATTTCACAATCATTGGAAACAAGATGATCACCAATAACACTACAAAAGAGCTAATTTCCATCTGTCATTGTAGGCTGGCAATTCCCTGATCCAACTTTTGCCTACATCACACCAATATTGCTCATAACACTTTGCTGAAATTTCCTGGGAATCTGAGAGTATACCACAAAACACGAAATGAACAGGAGCAGTTGGGGCTCATAGAAAGCATGCACCAGTGCAACCTAATAAGCATATAAAACCGTAGGCATCTTGCTTTTTATTAAAGGTGATATCATATAAAGCTTTCAAAGATACTGAAAACAATGTGGGCAGCAGTAATTATCTTTTGTAAAAATGCTGCAAAACAATAGTAATAACAACTTCAGGGTGCATTATTCACACATAATGAAAGTAGACACCTATATATGCAGAGTGAACTGAAATCAATGACTAGAATGAATAAAATGATGAGGTCATCTGCTTTCAGAGTTGGTTGAATGATAGCTAGTGGTTTCCGGGAGTGCGTCCTGGCTTTGCTTTGAATATTGACATTGAAGTTATTGCATCCACTTGAGAGAATAAACAAGTTTTAGTAAAGGCAAACGTGAGGACTGCAGGTGCTGGAGATCAGAGAAGATTAGGGTGGTGCTAGAAAAGCACAGCTGGTCAGGCAGCATCCGAGGAGCAGGAAAATCGACGTTTCAGGCAGGATCGCTTCATCAGGGATCAATCTCCGTATGAAATTTTAAATTAGCTCTCAATCATGGCACAGTACCATTACTTTTGGCCAGTGTCAGGAAGTGATATGTTTAAAAACCACTCTTGAAACTTCATAACATAATCTAGGTTGACATTTCAATACAATTTCATCCCTTCATCAGGAATCAGGTTTCAGTAAAGTCCGATCACCTGTGAAGTGAGCCAACTTCCAGCTTACAAGTACTTCAAATCCAACTGCATCTGAGGGACTATTGTGGTGCAGTGGTAGTGTCCCTATCCCTACACCAAGAGACCTGGAGTCAAGTCCCACCTGTTGCAAGAGATCTATGATAACATCCCTGAACAGGTTCATTTGAAAAACAGTTCAAATTTAAAAAAAATAAAAATTACAACTGCATCTTAAGTCCCACACAAGTGACTTCTGTGCACAGCTAACTGAAAGAACATCAATTGGAAGCTGATTTACTTGGCACTCTAACTTACATGAACTAATTTTGATATCTTCGATTTTAAATCATTTGTAATCATTCTTTTTTTGGATGTATGTGTATGTGAATGTGTCAGGAACCATTCCCTAACTTTTGAATGCAGTAATAAATCCTACTTTGTTCTAAATAATTTGCTGTGGGTCAACTTTAAATTGAACTTAACAAGAGTGTTTAGGGGAAAACACCACCACTTTTTTTTAAAAGGAAAAAACAATAAGAAAAGAAAGGTTCAAAGCCCTTTTTGTTACAGACAGGAGGACAGTAAAATAATTCAGTTCACCTCCTCTTCAAAAATGAGAAGCAGAAGAACAATAAACACTCAGCCCCATGGAGGAGACATTAGAATAAAAACAAGCAAAAAGATGGGCTTTTGCAAGAAGGTAGAAGAAATGTAGAGAGGCCTTTCAGAGATAGAAGTCAAAGTAACAGAAAGACCAAAAGATTTAAATGTACAGGTGGGATATCAGGCTACTGGTTTCAGAGTCAAGAGTGAGGCCATGAAGGGATCTAAATGAAAACATAATAAATTCAAAATATTGGTAAGATCATGCATCCACTAAAGGTCAGCAAGGTATGATAAGCAAGCAGAACTAAATCCTTGAGAAAATGTTGGAGGATGCTGCATTAGATGTCAGTAAGAAAGATGTTGAAACGCTTGTGCCCAGAATTGACTAAAGAACAGATTATGGCTTCATTGGAAATTAGTACTCTTTGGTATTGACTAGAACATAGGGTTTAAAGTTCAGTTATGTATAACAGAATGCAAAAATTCAAGTTCAGGTTGAGACAGTAGCAAAAGAACCATGTTTATTTCAGACACTTTACATTAATGAAGTCGATTAACAACAAAGAAATGATCAAATAGTTAAAATGGTGGGCAAGGGAAACGGCAAATTTACAAGTTCTTTCTATAGCCAAGAAAGTCACAAATAAAAGGAAATTAACGAACTTCAATATTGAAAGAAAATTAATTTGACTTCAAAAATGTACAATCTGTTTCTCTGATTCCTTGCCATTCTTTGGGGTAAGTTTGGGAATCTTCAAGCCAAGATGGCCTTCAGGTTTTGGAAGTATTTCTTAGTAAATCTATCTTTGAGAACTTATTTTGTTAGAGATTTCCAGCACTTTATGCCTGTTTTCATTTCAACCCAATTCTCTATTAATTAGAATTCAATCTCATTCATCTGAACGGAATTGGATCCAGCTGTTCCTTCCCAGATATTTTCAGCTACTTTTCAGATTACAGCTTTCAGCAGATAACTGTTAAATGACTTAGTGACAATGGTATATTTTCTCAAAAAGTAATGTCCTGACACAAAATATAGGCTAGTACAAATTAATGACAGCGCTGCCCAAAATATTCACTTTGTGTGAAAGTTCTGTGGGAACACTGAAGCATATTTTCAACAAGTACATTGCAGCAGGAATAATGAATCAACAGGAAACAGAACAGAGTAATTTAAAAAAAGTGAAAACGATTTGTATTTTAGACTTTTTCATTCCAAGATTTTCACAACATTTGATAAGTTGTGAAATTCTGAAAGACTATCATCAATCACAACTAATTACTACCACCTTGTTCTCAAGTTACATTGCCTGTGCTGGCATTATTCAAGGCTTCTTTGAGACTATTGAAAACACAGACCAAATATCACTTCTGATTGTTAAATTCTCCTCAATATTTACTTCTCTTATTATTAATCCTTAAATTTTATGAATTTGGCTTGCCAGGATTATCAAACCACTGCCTCTGATAACATGCCACATTAACCAAATAAGACCATAAGATATAGGAGCAGAAGTGTACGCCATTGAAGTAAAGGAGTTGGGGTGTTATGTTGAGGTTGTACAGTACATTGGTGAGGCCTCTTCTGGAATACTGTATCCAGTTCGGATTGTCTAGCTATAGGAAGGATATTATTAAGCTGGAGAGAGTTCAGAAGAGATTTACCAGGATATTGCCAGATATGGAAAGTTTGAGTTACAAAGAAAGGCTGGTTAGCCTCAGACTCTTTTAACTGGAGTGTAGGAGGTTGAAAGGTGACCTGTCAGAAGTTTATAAAATAATGAGATCTAGATCAAGTTGATGGTGGTTGTCTTTTCCCTAAAATGGGAATTTCAAGACTAGGGAGCACATTTCAAAGGTGAGAAGAGAGAGATTTTAAAAAAAGACATAAGAGGCAATTTTTTTTATACAGAGGGTAATTTGAGTGTGGGATGAACTTTCTGGGGAAAGTGGTGAATGCGGTACAATCACAACATTTAAAAGACAATTGGATGGATACATAAATAGGAAAGGTTTGGAGAGATACGGTCAGGTGGGACTAGTTTAGTTTGGGATTATGCTCTGCATGGACTGGGATGGACCATAGAGTCTGTCTCTGTGCTGTATAACTCCATGACTGTATGACAATCAAGTTTGCTTTGATCATAGCTGACATGTTTCTCAATCCCATTTTCGCGCCTTCTCCCCATAATCCTTGAGCCCCTTACCAATCAAGAACCTATCTATCTCTGTCTTAAATACACATAATGACTTAGCTTCTATGGCAACGGCCCCCACAGATCAACCACCCTTTGGCTGAAGAAATTCCTCCTCATCTCAGTTCTAAAGGACCTGAAGCTGCATCTTTGGATGCAAGTCTCTCCTACTAGTGGAAACATTTGCACTGTGTCCACGATATCCATGCCCCTCAGTATTCAGTTAGTTTAAGTCAGATGCCCTCTCATCCTTCGAAACTCCACTCTGTACAGAGTTCTCAACCGCTCCTCATATGACAAGCACTTCATCTTGTAAATCTCTGCTGGATCCCCTCCAACCCTAACACATTTTTCCATAGATACTGGACTCAAACTGACCAAAGCCTTATTCAGCTTCAGAAGTACATCTCTGTTTTTGTATTTTGTCCATCTTGAAATGAATGCTAACACTGCATTTGCCTTCCTAATTGCCACCTGAACCTGCATGTTAACATGAAGAGAATCCTGAAATGGGACTACTAATTGCCTTTGTGCTTCAGATTTCCAAAGCCTTTCCCCATTCAGAAAATAGTCTATGCCTCTGTTCTTCCTACGCAAATGCATGACCTCACATTGTATAACATCTGCCACTTCTTTGCCCACTCTTCTAGACCGTCGAAGTCCTTCTGCAGCCTTCGCACTTCCTCAATGCTACCTTTCCCTTTACCTATCTTTGTGTCATCTGAAAATTTAGGAAATTAGGGCATTATTGCTATGACCACGTTGTTAATGCATAACATGAAGAGTTGTGGTCGCAACACGGAACACTGCAGAACTCTACTAGTCACTGGCTATCATCCTGAAAATGACACCCTCATCACACACTCTGCCTTCTTCCGGTCACCAAATCCTCTATCCAGGCCAGTATCTTGCCCCAAACACCATGAGTTATAGAGTCATAGAGATGTACAGCACAGAAACAGTCCAACTCGTTCATGCCGACCAGATATCCTAACCTAATCTAGTCTCATTTGCCAGCACCTCGCCCATATCCCTCTAAACCCTTCCCATACATAGACCCACCCAGATGCCTTTTAAACTGTATAAACCTCCAACACTTCCTCTGGCAGCTCATTCCATACACACACCACCCTCTGCGTGAAAAACTTGTCCCTTAAGTCCCTTTTTTATCTTTCCCCTCTCACCCTAAACCTATGCCCTCTAGTTTTGGACTCCCCCACCCCAAGGAAAAGACTTTGTCTGTTTATCTAATCCATGCCCTCATGATTTTATAAACTCCTACAAGGTCACCCCTCAGCCTCTGACGCTCCAGGGAAAATAGTCACAGCCTATTCAGCCTGTCCCTGTAGCTCAAATCCTCCAACCTTGGCAACATCCTTCTACATCTTTTCTGAACCCTTTCAAGTTTCACAACATCCTTCTGATAGGAAGGGGACCAGAATTGCACACAATATTCCAAAAGTGGCCTAACCAATATGCTATACAGTCGCAACATGACCTCCCAACTCCTACACTCAATACCCTAACCAATAAAGGAAAGCATACCAAATGCCTTCTTCACTATCTTATCGACCTGCAACTCTACTTTCAAGGAACTATGAACCTGCACTTCAAGATCTCCTTGTTCAGCAACACTCCCCAGGACATTACCACTAAGTATATAAGTCCCGCTAAGATTTGCTTTTCCAAAATGCAGCACCACATATTTATCTAAATTAAACTCCATCTGCCACTCCTCAGCCCATTGACCCATCTGATAAGATCCTGTTGTAATCTGAGGTAACCTTCTTTGCTGTCCGTTACACCTCCAATTTTGGTGTTATCTGCAAACTTACTCCCTATGTTCATATTCAAATCATTTGTATACATGATGAAAATTAGTGGACCCAGCACCGATCATTGTGGTATTCCACTCGTCACAGGCCTCCAGTCTGAAAAGCAACCCTCCACCACCACCCTTTGTCTTCTACTTTCAGTTAGTTCTGTATCCAAATGCCTAGTTCTCCTTGTATTCCATGAGATCTAACCTTGCTAACCAGTCTCCTATGGGGAAACTTGTTGAACGCCTTACTGAAGTCCATATAGATCACATCGACCTCTCTGTCCTCTTCAATCCTCTTTGTTACTTCTTCAAAAAGCTCAAACAAGTTCACGAGACATGATTTCCCATGCACAAAGCCATGCTGACGATCCCTAATCAGTCCTTCCCTTCCAAATACATGTAAATCCTGTCCCTCAGGATTCCCTCCAGCTACCTGTGCACCACCGATGTCAGGCTCACTAATCTATAGTTCCCTGGCTTGTCCTTACCACCTTTCTTAAGTAGCGGTACCACGTTAGCCAACCTCCAGTCTTCCAGCACCTTACCTGTGACTAATGAAGATACAAATATTTCAGCAAGAGGCCCAACAATCACTTCCCTAGCTTCCCATAGAGTTCTAGAGTACACCTGATCAGGTCCTGGGGATTATTCCACTTTTATGCATTTCAAGACATCCAGCACTTCCTCCTCTGTAATATGGACATTTTCCAAAGTGTCACCGTCTATTTCTCTATATTCTATATCTTCCATGTCCTTTTCTACAGTAAACGCTGATGCAAAACACTCGTTTAGCATCTCCCCCATTTCCTGCGGCTCGACACATGGGCTCCCTTGCTGAGTTTTGAGGGGCATTATTCTCTCACTAGTTACCTTTTTGTTCTTAATGTATTCATAAAATCCCTTTGGAGTCTGCTAATCCTATTTGCCAAAGCTATCTCAAGTCCCCTTCTTGCCCTCCTGATTTCCCTCTTAAGTATACTCCTACTGCCCTTATACACGTCTAAGGATTCATTCGATCTCTCCTGTCTATACCTAACACGCTTCTTTCTTTTTCCTTAATGAAAAACTCAATTCTTCTAGTCATCCAGCATTCCCTAAGCCGACCAACCTTTCCTTTCACCCGAACAGGAATATACTATCTCTGGACTCTTATTGTCATTTTTGAAGGCTTCCCATTTTCCAGCCGTCCCTTTACTTGCGAACATCTGCCCCCAATCAGTTTTTGAATGATCTCGCTTAATACCATAAAAATTAGCCTTTCTCTAACTTAGAACTTCAACCTTTAGATCTGGTCTATCCTTTTCCATCAAAGTTAATGGGGGAGCTGGCCCCAAAAGTGCTCCCCCACTGACACCTCAGTCACCTGTCTTGCCTTATTTCCTAAGAATAGGTCAAGTTTTGCACCTTCTCTAGTAGATACATCCACATACTGAATCAGAAAATTGTCTTGTATAGGTTTACCAAATTCCTCTCCATCTAAACACTTAAAATTATGCCAGTCCCAGTCTATGTGTGGAAAGTTAAAATCCCCTACCATAACCTCCTTTCATTCTTACAGATAACTGAAATTTCCTGCTGACAATTAGGGGATCTATATACAATCCCAATAATGTGATCATTCCTTTCTTATTTCAGAGTTCCATCCAAATAACGTCCCTGGATGTATTCTCAGGAATATCCTCCCTAAGTATAGCAGTAATACCATCCCTTATCAAAAACACCACTCCCCCTCCTCTCTTGTCCCCCTTTCTATCCTTCCTGTAGCATTTGTATCCTGGAACGTTCAGCTGTCGGTCCTGTCCATCCCTGTTGCAGCCTCTTGTGCAACACCTTGTCAAAGGGCCTTCTGAAAATCCAAATAGATCATGTCCATGGGGTCTTCTTTGTCTAACTTGCTTGTTGCCTCCTCAAAGAATTCTAACTTTTTTTCAGGCATTATCTCCCTTTGATGAAGCCATGCTGACTGTGCCCTATTTTACCATGCACTTCCAATTATCCTGCAATCTCATCTTTAATAATACCTTACCAATGACTAAGATCAGTCCATCTGGCCTGTGGTCTCTTGTCTTTTGTCTCCCCAATTCTTAAACAGAGTCACATTAGCCATTTTCCAGTCCTCTAGGACCCTCCATGATTCCAACGATTCCAGAAAGATCACCACCAATGCCTCTACAATCACCTCCAGAACTCTAGGGTGTTGTCCATCTGGTCCAGGTGATTTATCTACCTTCAGACCTTTTAGCGTCCCCAGCACCTTCTCCTTAGTTATGGCGACTATAGTCACCTCCGCCCCCTAACTCTCGAAGTTCTGATGTGCTGCTGGTGTCTTTCACTGTGAATATCTGCAATAGAATACAAATTTTAGATACTGATACTTACAGACCATTCATTATGAGAACTCTACAAACATTTCAGTTGTTAAAGACTACAACAATTGCACTATTCAATGTTTGTTTGAGAAGACTCAAACATGTTTTGAGAAGCTTTTAATCAATACTTGGCTTGCCTTGCAGTATTTTTCAAGCTTTCTAATTTTGTATTCAGATGCAAAGCATAATACATACTAACCAAAAAGTAAGGCACAATATTTGTCCAGGAAAAAGTAAAAATACAATAGACCCCTGGAAAAAAAAAGTCACTGTCTGCATTTACAGTTTTGATGATTCAGCATTCCTTCAATATTTCTGTGAGGGTACAATATATTCCTTTGAGTATTTCTAAAATGTGTTTATTGATTTAATGAACCATACTAAAACGAATTATGACAACCAAAAATAATTGCGATAAA
Source organism: Chiloscyllium punctatum (assembly GCF_047496795.1). NCBI lineage: Eukaryota > Metazoa > Chordata > Chondrichthyes > Orectolobiformes > Hemiscylliidae > Chiloscyllium > Chiloscyllium punctatum. Next base: position 32,019,218 of record NC_092744.1, read on the forward strand.
AAATACAACTATGTGGTTCCATCTGTAGAAAGTCTACGCCAAGAATACAATTGTATTTTACTGCAACTAGCTACTTTTGAGAGTTTGTTAATAAATACAGTACAGCATTGACCCCTGGAGGCAGTTCATTGGCATTTCATTCGCAGGATAATACCCATATTTTCACAACAATGAAGAGCTCTCCTTTGTTACAATTATGGTTCCAGAGGCTGGAATCCAGGCAGCATATATTATTTTCATGTGGGGCTGGATTCCAGATTACTCATCCTGGTTCATTGAGACAGTTGCCCAAGCTGCCTCCAGTAATGTCTGATTTTCATTGACAAAGTGAGAAAAATATAATGAGTGCAGATTAAACTTAGTGAGATCAGGGTGTAAATACTGCAAACGGTATGGTCACAGAAGACTTTTACAAGTTATGTATCATTTGGGAGAGGTAATGTGCCCCTTGAGATTGTTAAAAGTAGACATGAATACGGATTTAAGAGTGCATAAATTCAATGGAACTGCCAATAGAACAATCAAAGGAAACTGTCAGTAGAGCTCTCAAAGATATTTGTCAGTCTGAACGGTTGACAGATCTTCCAAAGGAAACTACAAACCTGAACCACCAATGGAACTTTCAAAGAGAGTTGTCTCATTGCATTTAATACACTTGCCCATTGAAATTTTGAAGAAGATTTCTGTTGTTTTAAAAACAAACGTGTTTATCCTTTCTGTTGACATATGCTTGAGGGTTCATTGCAAGATTAGGATTGCAACATTGATTTTACAACCTTCCCTTTGCACAGTTGGGTACCTTTCAGGTCACATTTTGATAACCCCAAATGCTTATACACTCTTTGAACTGGTACTAGGTATTCCAATACTTGTTTTTGTAATTAATTAAAATAGGTTAAATGCAGTGAATGTTTTTATCTTTTTTTTTGCATTTGACAGCAAATTCTCCAACAGACACAAGAATTTTATCTCAACATGGGTCTTGAGAACTATGCATGGTGAATACTGCATGTGTTGGTGAGGTTGGCATAAGGGCAAAGGATGTTGATAGAAGCTTAGCTTAGAATGAATTACCATTAAGTTGGCATCGAGTTTTTCGGGACCACAGGACAGAGCGAGAAAGGTACTGGTTGACAATGAAAGGGCTATGAGAAGTTAGTACAGAAGTGGCATGAAAAGTCAGTGGAGAATGTAATAAATGTGTACAAAGCATAGATTCTTATTGAGGGTATGATCAGACATGGGGTTAAGTGCAGGGCATGAAGTAGGAGTGAATGGTCTTCGTGGTGTGTGGGGAACTGAGGAGTGAGGGCTATCCTTTGCTTTATCGCTTTTTAAAACTACCTTTGACAAAACACTGGTGCAGTCATGCAGGCCTCCTGCTTAGGCCGTCTCCCTAGTCTTTCCAGAGTCACTCCCACCATGGATTGCGTAGACTCTGAGCCCTCAGAATTAAAATCCAAAGTTCTTTCAAGTCAGGTTTGTGGAGTGGAAAATTGTCCTAACTCTGGGCTCCAAGCCTCGGAACAAAACTTCACTTTGTCACTTCACCTGACAAAGGAGCAGCACTCTGAAAGCTTGAGATTCCAAATAAACCTGTTGGACTAAAACCTGGTGTTGCGTGACTTCTGACTTTGTTCACCCCTGTCCAACACAGCCATGTCCACATCAATGAACCTCAGACACTTTGTTCATTTAATACCAAATAGCTGCTCTCAGGCTTATGAACAGACCTCTCATATCTTAGAGTTGATTTTTCTCTGCACATTCACCGTAGCTCCAACACTATATTCTGTATTCCGTTCCAATACCCTGGTAGACTTACATGAGGTATTATTTATCTGATTAGCATGCAAAACAATACTTTTCACAATAACTTTGTATGTGACAATAATAAATCAAATCAAATCATTTTCTCTAAATATGGGGAAGCCTGCATGCTCTAAATGGATCAACATATACAGCCATTGGCCCATAAGTAATGAAGAACAGAAAGAAAGCTAGAAGAGAATAAAATTGTAAAATACAGAGGGAAAAATTTAAAACACTTTTTCCTAAATTACATGACTGCCCTCTACAGTTGAAGTTGTAAAGTTGCAATTGCTTGTACAAACCTATTTAAAACTGCATTTTCCCCAAAAGGTATATTTTCTCAAGTAACAGTGGTCCTCCCCAAGGGGAGGTTCTCCACTCATTTCAGCATATCTCAAGGCTTCACATTCTGTTGATTCTAAGAGCCAATTTTAAAACTAAGTTGTTAAACATCATCACTCTATTGGTCCATATCCACATTTTCCAGGGATTCTGTAGACTTGAAATGTTAACACAATGTTATCAGTCTGGTTGCATTTCTTTAGCATTTTCTGCAATTGTCAGGTCTCCAGCATCTGTTGTACATGGCTTTTGTTTTAATATTTTAAAAATGCAACATTGACATCAATTTAGATTTAGACTATGGCTTTGACCAAAACAGATGGAGGCAGATTAAGTGGGAAGGATCACATCATTCTGATGACAGAACAAAGAGTTAAAAAAAAGCAACAAAAGCCAGCTATGACCTAATGAATAATACTCGACTAGATATCGTATATGAGAACAAATGTCTTACATGCCACAAAATCTGCAGATCTCAAATTGACTTCTGCTATTTTGGACACATGGAAAACATTGTCTGTGAGGGATAACCAATAATATTATAATACTTCCTTACATTTTAATGAATTATCTTGTTACCGTTGAGTCCTTCTATCAATTCAACAGGAACTCCATCATCTCCTTCTGATTTTCCTGGCTTCAATAGTTCTAAATATTTCACAAGAAGCTCAGATTCAAATCATTCCAGGAAATGTTTTATATATTGTCTGGTTCTAGTTCTTTTGGCTTTCTGATAAAAGTTTTTCTTTCCATTGATAGACTGTTTCCTCAGGCTCTATGTGCAAAGCTCCTTCAACAGCACCTTCAGCATCAAAAACCTGTGACTTCCACCACCTTGTGGAAAAGGGCAGTAGATGCATGGGAACTTCTCCACTTGCAGGTTCCCCTGCAAACCACACACCATGGAACTATAATCACTGTTCCATCACTGTCCCTGGGTCAAAATCGTGGAATTCCCACGCCAAGAGCTCTGAAGATAGTTCATCACTGTCTTCTCAAGGGCAAGTAAAAATGTTCAATAAACTGTAACCTAGCAAATAGCATTCACATTATGCAAACAATAAAAAAACCCATCATTACTTCTTGGCCTTCTCACAGGCAAAGCAACCTGCGCAGTGAATGGCTAGTGGAGGTTACTGAAGAAAGGGGCAAAGGATAAGCGAGGAGACTACAAACATCAATAGTAGGAAAACTGATGGAAGCCATAAGGAATAATATAAATATACATTTAGAGAAAAATAAGTTAATACTAGACAGCCAACATGGCTTTGTCTAGGGCAGGTCATGTCTGACAAATTTAATTGAGTCCTTTGAAAAAATGCCACAGGCAGTGGATGACAGTGCTGTAAATGTTGTATATTTGGACTTTAAGGCAGCATTTGATATGGTGCCACACAGTGAGTTATTTAGAAAATTAGAAACGTTTGGGATTGATGGGTTCTTCGCAGCATGGAATAGAAGTTAGCTACAAGGTAGTAAAGAGGGGGGGGGGGGGGGGGGTAGATGGGCATTTCTCAGACTTGAGACGCATTCAAAGTGGTGTCCTCCAGGGATAGGTGTTGGGACTCATGCTTTTTCTGATTTTTATAAATGATTTGGAGATGGAAGTATAGGGCAAACTTTCTAAATTTTCAGATGATAATTGGCAAGTTGGTTAAATGGGCAGACACCTGGCAGTTGAATTTCAATACGGAGAAATGTGAGGTAATGCATTTTGGTAGAATAAACACTGAGAAATAATACAAACTCACTGGTATAACTTTGAAGAGAGTTCAGGAACAAAGGAACCTCAGTGTTCAACTGCATAATTCTCAGGTGGCCAGGCAAGTTGCAACAGTTGTTAAGAAGGCTTGTAGGATCCTTGGGGTTATACATAGAGGTATAGAGTATAAAAGTAAGGAAGTGATGCTGCACCCTGACAAATCGTTGATTAGACCACGTTTAGAGCATTGTGTACAATTCTGGGCACCTTAATTCAGGAAGAATGTTAAAGCCTTGGAAACAGTGCTAAGGAGATTTACTGGGAATGATACCAGGAATAAGGGATTTTTAATAAAAGATTAGAGAAATTGGGCTTATTCTTCTTGGACCAGAGAAGATCAAGAGGTGACCTTTCTGAAGTGTTCAAACTTATGATCAATTTTGACAGAGCAAAGGAGGATATTTGGTTTTCATTAGCTGGCACATCTAACTTGGGAGTCATAATTTCAGGATTGTCAGCAAAAGTGCTAGAAACAAATGAGGAGAAACTTCTTTATACAGAGCTATTAGGATTTGGAATGTGTTGCCTGGGAGACAGATGTTCCATAGAACGTTTTAAAAGAGATTCGGAATATATTTGAAAGTGATGAATTTAAAAGGCTACAGAGTCAGGATTGGAGAAGGGACTAACTGCATAGCTCTTTCGGGAGCCAAGATGGGCTGAAAGGTGTCCATGTGAACTATGATTCTTTGATTCTATGAAGTTAGTGAACCCAGACAAAAAAACAAGCCTGGTTGAGGATGTCGTACTATATGGTATGGAAAGTATTACTATGTAGAGTTTTACTAATTATCACAATTACTTATTTTTTTCTCATACCTGCAAACAAATTATTTTCTAAAATTAAAAAAAAACTATGGAAATTTTGGCAGATCTGTTCAATCTCTGAGGGTTTAACTTGCTGATAGAACTCAAGCTAATATTTCTTTTATTACATAATAAAAGAGAAACTCAAGATTACCAGCATATTTCATTTTACTTGTTTTATTATACATGTACTCTTACATTAGAAATGCAGCAAAATAAATCGACAAAGAGCACAAAATGGTTTTCTAACTAGGTTTGTAACTTTGTTCCCCTGTTTGACTCCAAGCTTTTGTCCATATATCCATTCCTTCAAAGATTGCCTATTTCCACCTCATCATATTGCTTAGAACTGTCCCTGCTCACCTTATCTACTGTTAGAGCCCTCATTCATTTGGTATCTCTGGACTTTATTATTCCACGTCAGCTTTTATCCCACTGACCACCCTTTTAAATCTGAGATAATCCAAAACTCTGTTGCTTGGATCTGGATTTGTCCCACATTCTACTTATTTAATACTCATCCTCACAGACCTACACAGAATCCCAGTTATGTAAAGTCAGTTAGAAGTTAGAATCATTGATCTCAAAACATGAGCTCATTTCTCTTGGAACAGATAAATTAAAAACTCAGCATTTTGGCAGTATGTTTTATTTCACATTTCTAGCAACTGTAGTATTTTCCCTTTATTAAAAGTGTATACTTATTTTCAAATTTCACAGTCTCAACTTCCCCATATCTGTGAACTTCTTAGCCTACAATCCTGAAGGATGTCTGCACTTTTCCAATCCTGGCTTTTTAAACCATCTCCCTGGTCAGCATGCCTTCAATTACCAAAGGCTGAAGCTTTGAAATCTCATTCCGAATCCTTTCCACATTTCTGGCTGCCAACTTTAAGATGCTGCTGAAAATTTCTCAGTTTCACACCAATTATGTAAATATATCCTTACATGGGTCAGTCAATATTGCTTTATAATGCAAGGAAGCAGTCTAGGACATTTATATTGTACCAGAGAACTAGAACCTTAAGCACATGCTGCTATTGTTATAGTATTCTTAACAGTATTCCATGACATGTACCAAAATAATATGAAAATACAGCGTTAGGATAAAATAGTTGGCCTACCCATTGGTGATCAAACAGCAAAGAATTAATTTTAAAGTTTGAAACATAAAAGGGCCACTCTCTAAAATCTTGGACTAACAGATGTGATGTAATTTTTCCTAGAAGTATGTTTAGAAGCGCATAATTACAGACATAAAAAAACAGAAATTGCTGGAAAAGCTCAGCAGGTCTGGCAGCATCTGTGGAGAGAAATCAGAGTTAACCGTTTCGGAGCCACTGGCCCTTCCTCAGACCATTCTATAGGTGCTGCCAAACTGCTAGGCTTTTTCCAAAACTTTCTGCTTTTGTTTCTAACATCCGTGGTACTTTTCGGTTTTTATTTATGTAATATTTACAGCACAGATTATCTTGTCAACGTGGAATGTAGCAGGAAAAGTTTAATTTTTTTTTTCCTCAGTAAATGAAAGGGTGCACTTGCATTTCTAAACTTCCCCAGTTTTGATGAATGGCCACAGATCTGAAATGGTAACCCATTTCTCTCTCCACTGCTGCTGTAACTGCTCAATAGTTTTGCATGCATGTTCCATTTCATTTCAGGGTTCAAGAATTTGCCATATTTTGCTTTTGTGAAACGGTATTAACCTATGTAGTCTCAACATCATTAAGTAGTTTTTAAAATGCCAAGGTCACGGACAAGAGAACGAACAACTACGTTTTTTCCCCCCACTTTGCTATAGCAAGCCCCAAGATGAGGAGACCTGAAAATTTGAATTGAAAACATACCCAAGACTAGGATGGTTTCATCAGTCTGAATCTCCTCCTTCAGCAAATGCTCAAAGCGTGAAAACGCACCAAACCACTCATAGGTCTCCTCGTGGAGATATCGTTCATCCCAGTATTTCCGATCCTTGTATCGCGAATTACTTATTGGCAAATTCTCCATTTTCTAAACAATCTTCAGTGGTGTTAAAGGGATATTCAACATTAATCTCTTAGCACACGAGTCTGGACTCAATTCAAATCCTTTCTGCACTAATGCCACCCTCTCCCCAACTTAAATGAGATCGGGTCACTTTCTCCCACTCTCCTAGCCCAGATTACATTGGTCTTTTTTCCCTGGCAGTTTTAGCAAAGGTTTATCTAATTCTTGTTACCCTGCTCACCTTCACTTGAACTCAACGTGGCAATGTCATTCCTATCCTTCCAGACCAGATCCCTCTCCCTTTGGGCAATTATGAAAGACCCCAACCACCCCTGTTATTGCAAATCAGACTATATTAGATTTTCTTTACCGTTGTGACTCTAAATTAAGTCCCCTCCCCCCATTCCAGATCATATTGAATCAGACTCCTATCGTTCCTGCTCTTCAGGCTGTATTGTCCCAGTGGCTCTTCTGGGTCAAGGCTGTATTTCAGTCTCCTGCTATCCTAGGACACGAGGTCTGAAACGTGTTTGTTTTGTTATAGCAGGTTACTGCCTCACATTAGCACAGAGATAATTGTTCCCTCCCGCCCAGAGTTTCCAGTCTATTTCTAAAGCCCTGATTGAGTTACCCTCAGGCCCTACCCCGCTCATGTCCGTGGCCCAGATCACACCCACATTGACTCTCCCTCTTCCTGCGTCCGTCTCCACCAAAGGAGGGGACACCCTCTTCTCTACAGAACCGGCTTTAGTTTATTTGTTCAAATTCCTAAACTTTATTGTGATTATACCTGGGGGATGGGAAGGGGCATGAATAAGTGGTTGGAAAGCTCAAACGTGGTGATATCCCAGGCTGAGTACGCCCCCTTCCTCCCCCCCGGACACCAGAGGCGACCAACAAGCGTTCCGTGCTGACTCTCAGACTAAATTCACGGGGGAGCGGTGATCCACCCGGAACGTTATCCTGCAGCACTTCAGTTTTATTCGTAAAAATCCACCCACCCCGCGAAAATAAAAAGAAACGAATCCTTAAAGTAAAAAGACTCCGTCCGCGTCAAAGATGAGCGAGCGGGGAAATGTTAATACGACGAGGTGAGATTCTCCCGGCGCGTGCCTGGGAGACGGCGGTTTGTGTTTGAAATGGAGATGGGGGGGGCGGGGCGAGTGAGAGGTGAAAGGGTAAAGGGTAAAGGGGGTGCCGCCGCCAGCCGGTGCGCGCGGACGGACGGACGGAGGGAGGATGTTGAAAGCCAGGGCCCGCGCGGCTCCGTTGGGCCGAGCTCGCGGCTTCACCTACTTGGGGATGCTGTGGCAGGAGAAGCGCTGGCTCCTGTTCCGGCCGCAGTACACGCTGCCGGTGGCCGCCTGCCTCTGGCTGGCCGAGATCTGGGTCAACCTGTGGGTCATCCGGAAAGTGCCCTGTGAGTGCTATGGGCAGGAGTAGTGGGGTGGAGTGGAGTGGAGTGGGGTGGGGGACGCTGAGTGTTTTGGTCAGAGAGGCTGCCAACTCACTCCATCGATATCGCTCTGAGAGCTCCGTGAAATCCAAACAAAAAAAAACAACACATTGAACGGAAGTCGCTGCAAAAGCCCTGGCAGCATGTGTGAAGAGAAATCCGAGTTAACGTTTGGGCTCCGGCGAACTTGCCTCAGAACTGGATGCTGCCGCATTTTTGCAGCCGTTTCTGCTTTTAAATCTGATCTGCAGCCTCTCCGGTTCTTAATCAAAGCCATTCAACAAGCCGGCGACTATCTTGAAAGTTTTACTGCGGTCCTTTTGGATTTATGTAGAGGACTTTTCGCGGCTACCAGGCTGGGGGAAAGTGAGGACTGCAGAGGCTGGAGATCAGAGCTGAAAAATGTGTTGCTGGAAAAGCGCAGCAGGTCAGGCAGCATCCAAGGAGCAGGAGAATCGACATTTCGGGCATGAGCCCTTCTTCAGGAATGAGGAAAGTGTGTCCAGCAGGCTAAGATAAAAGGTAGGGAGGAGGGACTTGGGGAAGGGGTGTTGGAAATGCAATAGGTGGAAGGAGGTCACGGTGAGGGTGATAGGTCGGAGTGGGGGTGGGGGCGGAGAGGTCAGGAAGAAGATTGCAGGTTAGGAAGGCGGTGCTGAGTTCGAGGGATTTGACTGAGACAAGGTGGGGGGAGGGGAAATGAGGAAACTGGAGAAATCTGAGTTCATCCCTTGTGGTTGGAGGGTTCCTAGGCGGAAGATGAGGCACTCTTCCTTCAACTGTAGTGTTGCTATGGTCTGGCGATGGAGGAGTCCAAGGACCTGCATGTCCTTGGTGGAGTGGGAGGGGGAGTTGAAGTGTTGAGCCATGGGGTGGTTGGGTTGGTTGGTCTGGGTATCTCAGAGGTGTTCTCTGAAAGTTTTACTTGCGCCCATACCTCCCCCCCCTTACTTCCCTCCAAGGCCGCAAGGAATCCTTCCATATCCGCCACAAATTCACCTGCACCTCCACACACATCATTTACTGCATCCACTGCACCCAATGTGGCCTCCTCTATATTGGGGAGACAGGCCACCTACTTGCGGAACGTTTAAGAGAACACCTCTGGGACACCCGGACCAACCAACCCAACCACCCCGTGGCTCAACACTTCAACTCCCTCTCCCACTCCACCAAGGACATGCAGGTCCTTGGACTCCTCCATCGCCAGACCATAGCAACACTACAGTTGAAGGAAGAACGCCTCATCTTCCGCCTAGGAACCCTCCAACCACAAGGGATGAACTCAGATTTCTCCAGTTTCCTCATTTCCCCTCCCCCCACCTTGTCTCAGTCAAATTCCTCAAACTCAGCACTGCCTTCCTAACCTGCAATCTTCTTCCTGACCTCTCCGCCCCCCACTCCCACTCCCACTCCCATTCCGGCCTATCACCCTCACCTTAACCTCCTTCCACCTATCGCATTTCCAACGCTCCTCCCCCAAGTTCCTCCTCCCTACCTTTTATCTTAGCCTGCTGGACACACTCTCCTCATTCCTGAAGAAGGGCTCATGCCCGAAATGTCGATTCTCCTGCTCCTTGGATGCTGCCTGACCTGCTGCGCCTTTCCAGCAACACATTTTCAACAGCTACCATGCTGCCAATCCAGACTGCAGGAGTTGTCACTTTGCTGAGTACTCCCTTCTTTAGCGGTTCACCTGTTCGGGGTTTTTTTTTTAGCCTGGATTTACGGGCAGAAAGAATTCTACCTGGCCAGCGCTGAATAAAGTTAAAAATCACACAATCACATGTTTATCTGGTATAACTAGCTTTCGAGGCACTGCCTCTTCATCAGGTGGCCCTGATGTGCAAAAGTGCTGAGTGAGAGGAAGTGAGTACTGGAGATCAGAGTCGAAAAGCCTGGCGCTGGGAAAAAATGCACAGCGGGAATGCTAATGTTTCAGGCATAAGCCCTTCATCAGGATTGTGGAGGGGAAAGGGAGCGGAGTGATAAATAGGACATATGGGGACGGGAGTAGGGGTAGATGGACTTGAAGGCAGGTGAGAGGTGATTATGATAGGTCATTGGGAGGGTGGGAAAGAAGATGGACAGATAGAACAGGTCAAGAGGGTGGTGTGGAGTTGGAGAGTTGGATCTGGGACGAAATGGTGGGTGGGGAGATTTGGAAACTGGTGGTCAGTGTTGAAGCTGTGGTGGTTGTCAGGTCCTGAGGCAGAAGATGAGATGTCCTTCCTCCAGTTGGCAGGTGGCTTTGATTTGGCAATGGATGAGGTCTAGGATTTACATGTCCTTGAGGGAGTGTGAGGGGGAGTGGGGAGTGGTTGGCCACTGAGTAGTGGGATTGTTTGATGTAAGTGTCCCAGAGATGTTCCCTGAACTGCTCTGTGACTTGGTGCTCCCTCTGCCTGATGTAAAGGAGACCACATCGAGAGCAATGGATACAGTAAATGAGGTGGGAGGATGTGCAGGAAAATCTCTGCACGATTTGAAATTACCCTTTAAGGCCTTGGACAGAGGTGAGGGAGGAGATGTGGGCACATGTTTTGCACCTTATGCGGAGGCTGGAGAAAGTGCCAAGTGTAGAGGGTGGTTTGGTGAGGAACGTGGACCTAACGAGGGAGTCACTGAGGGAATGATCTCTGCAGAATGCAAATAGAGATGGGGAGGGAAATATTTTTGGTGGTGGGGTCTGACTGTAGGTGACGAAAATGCTGGAGTATAATGTGTAGAGGAAGGGTTGGTGCCGAATCTCCAGATACCATGCATTTTTGCTACCTACTGTCAGAACCCACCACTATTGGCTGACCTCTCTGCTGCAGCTGTCATTATAGTCTTGCATTGCCTCTTTCTAACTGAACCCTTAAATGCAAAATTATTCAGCAAGTTGCAGTCAGAGCAAATTTTTCTCCAAACTGAACTTGCATTCTTTTGTGTAATTTCTTCTGCAGTATTTACATCCTGCCTTCTGGCCTTGATCTTTCTGATTTTTATGTATAACAATGTGAATGCAATATCAATCAGCTTTTCTGACCCAAAAAAGAAACAACTTGAAGTGTGCAGTTTTTTAATCTTTTATGGGGAGACAATGGCCTAGGGATATTATTGCTAGCCTATTAATGCAGATACCCAGGTAATATTTTGGGGACCTAGGAAGATGGTGGCATTTGAATCCAATAAAAAATGGAATTACAGTCTAACGATGACCATGAAACCATTGTTTGTTTATTGTTGGAAAAACATCAAGGTCATCACATAGTCCTTTACTGGGTGATTCTAGAACAAGAAAGCATCATCTTATAATTAGATTTGGAGGAACCCAAACTGGGTGTCACTGAGCAGATTATTGCAGCTTAAAGACATCTTCCATCATTTTACTGATGATAGAGAGTGGACGGATGAGGCAATAATTGGTTGGGTTGGATTTTTTTCCTGCTTTTCATATGCCGAACAAAGCTGGACAATTTTCCACATTGTTGGGTAGATGCGATTGTTGTACCTTATTGTCAATCTATAAAACATTAATCAATCTGATCTTGAAAGCAGTCTTACCGCTAATTTTTTAAACCAGCTGCACTGGCCTCTAGCAGTGATTTCTAGAATCATAGCACAGCTTAGAGGGACATTGTTTGAAGGTGTAAACAGATGTTTTGAGCTGTTGGAACCTCTTCAAACTGTGCAAATAAATATTGAGCCACTGTCAAGAGATCATATAAAATCTTATTGGAACAACATAAACATGTCAATCAACAAAGTTTTCACTTCTCTGCACTTGTGTCAACAAGTGAGGCTTTTTACTAAAGTCTCAAATTGTCTCCAACCTCAAGTTACCCATCTTGTTTGCAAAAATCTGTTCCTAAGTATCTCCTGTATTTTCAGACACAGAAATTGATTGGAGAGCCTATATGGATGAAGTGGAAGGTGTGATTAATGGGACATATGACTACACACAGTTGAAAGGTGACACTGGACCTCTTGTGTAAGTATTGAACAAGGAATTCAATATAACAGTTAATTGTCTGCTCGAACAACGGTCCACATGTGCTGATTTCTGAATGGTGTGTATTGCAGGGCTGTTTTTTTTTTCAATATAAATATAATGAATTTTTTCAGACATTCTGAATATCTTTTCTTCACACCCCACCTCACTGATCGATGCACTCTTGAAAACCCCTATCAGCCATATTCTATAACCAGTTACTTGACAATATATTTGAGTCAGAGTGATTGGGTATCTTATTTAGCCTGTGGGAAAATTGTCTTGCTGCTACTTGGCAACCTTTCACAGCTGGATAGAGGTTATGAGGAGCTCAGTCAGTGACTGATAAACCAAGGCCCAAGTCACACCAGTTGGTAATAGTGATACACTTGTGAGAGGGCTTGGCAAGAATGCTGACCTTGGGAAAGAGTTGCATGTCTAGTTAGGAAAATAATTGTAGGTGATAGAGCTGCTGCTGTCTACTTTTGGGTTGCAATGGATCACATTACCAGCTTCAGATTTTTGTTATTATTTCCTTGGGGAGTATATTCAGAATTATTATTTCCTTGGCGAGTATATTCAGAATTTCAGCCTTTTGTTTTTGAAATTTTCAAGTGAGTGACTTTGCTTTTGGTTATATAAATAAAAGTTTCTTGTTAGCATGGAAAGATATCTTTCCTAATGATGTTTCAGTACTGTATTTCTTTTGAGTCTTTCTATATTTCTAATAATTATTAGAGTAACTTTGAGCTAGTTGCTCCTCTTATCCCAAGTTCAGTAACTCAGAATAAGGTATGGTGCTGTAAGCACCAATAGCCTATTGAGTAGCCATTCTTTTTAGTGTGACCACAAGCAGTCAGTATCTACTGGAAACATGGGTGCAGGTGTCATTAAAGCTGTAATTGCTCATTCTCTACATCTGTGTTTTACAGCAGTGATAATAGATTGGTAAGGAGAGGCAATTGCTGTTTCTCAGCTCCTGAAAGGTGATCAGTTTTGGTGACCTACTTACCTGCTTGTGAGCCCAGTGGGAGTATTTCCATCCAATTGTTAGAACAACATTTGAATGTGTTTTTTGTTACATGGTACTGCTAAAGGTGCAGAACAGTGCATGTAATAGTAGAGATTCTCACATTAACTCCTGGAATATTATAAATACACTTTGCTATCTTCTGCACAGATATCCTGCTGGATTTGTTTATATCTTTGCGGTGCTGTATTACATCACAGATCATGGAGTAAACATCCACCTTGGACAGTATATTTTTGCCATCTTCTACCTCATTACCCTGCTGCTGGTCTTCAGGATTTATAATCATACAAAAAAGGTGAGCAGCATATTGGAAGTATATAATATAGAAGGAATTATTGCTCTTTAATACAAAGATTTGATCAACTTACTATCTATGGAAAGAAAACAAAGTCAATGTTTTGAATTCACTGACTCTTCTCCAATCTGAAGAAGTGTCAGTGGACTCAAAATGTTATCTCTGTTTTCTGTACACAAATACTGCCAGGCATGTTGAGTTTCTACTGCATTTTCAGTTCTGGTTTTCAATTTCCAGCATACACAGTTCTCTTTTTTTTAATTTTGATCAACTTAACTCCTGCATTGTCATGTGCATACCATGCTATGAAAGTACCCACTTTTTAAAAATGGTTCCAGAAGTCTAATAGAATGATATTTGAATTTGAAATGTAGACTGGAATTGTGCGTCAGAACCAGCACAAGTCAGATACAGCTGACTCCACTGCAATTACTAGGGAAGTTGAAACATGTTATAAGCAATTAGCTGAAATCAGGAGCCCTCTTACTTCTCATTCTAACTTATTTGTTTGCATGATTAAGAAAGTCCACAACTGTGCATTAGAGTTGGAGAGTTCAGAGGGTTCCAACTTGTTTAATTTAATAATTAACAAGGAAGTTTTAGAGGAATTAAATCCTGCTGTGACACCTGGCTAACTATAATGTTTATTACTTCCCTGCCTGACCCGCTACCACCGCATCAAACATCCTTGGAACCTACTCCCACACCCCAACCTACCACTCCCTTGACTCAACTCCCACAATCCCATGATGTTCCAACTCCACCCCTGACCTAACCTAAGGCCCAACTGCCTGCCACTTAGCGCTTCTTCACCTACTTGCCACTCAGCCCTCTGTATTGTCTTACCTTGGGGCTTGTTGGGCACTGGTTGTGCCTCTCAACCAGGTGGTCCAAGTTCAAGTCCCGCTTGCTCTGCAGGTGTGTCAGAAAAATTTATTCAGAAATAATTCAAATCTAATCTAGTCTGTAAATAGTAATAACTGGAAATGTTGAGTAAGTAGATTAAGTAGTTTTATGGAATGTCATTTAAGTCTGAGATGAAGAGAAATGTTTTACTCTGAGGATTGTGTACACTTAAACAGCTCATAAATGCCAGCCTATGTGACTGTGACAAAGATAAATATTCCCTCCTCCTCCTCCTTCTCGACGTGCTGTAGCCTTTTTTTGAAACAGTTAATTATACCTTGCTCTTCCAATGCCCCTCAACTATGCTCTGCCTGGGTGCCACGACTCCTAGTTCATGTAATTTTTATCAATCTAGCTGTACCAGAGAATTGGTTGCAATGGCTTCTATTTTCACTCTCACATCTGAAGGCACAGCTTTAATTTTCCCCGTGCTGATAGCACCCAGTTCAATTTCACAACAACCTCTCAAGTGTTACTAAATTATCGGACTTATTACCTTTATTCAGTATGGGATGAGCAGAAATTCCTTCCAATTAAATATAGGGAAATTCAAGCCATTGTTTTTGGTCCCCATTTCAAAATCTCACCGTTTCTTTTCCTGTAGCAGTCTTGATCAGGCCAGTCAGATCACACCATGGATATCTCATTTGTTACCAAAATAAGCTTCATAGTCATGCCATCACTAAGACCACCTATTTTCATCTCAGTAAAATCACCCAACTTCAACTTCGAGCCCTTGTCTTGTCTCACCTGCTGCTGAAACTCTTCTTACCTTCATTACATCTAGACTTGACTGTTACAGCACACTCTTGATTGGTCTCCTGCGTTTTACTTCCATAAATTTGAAGTCATATAAAGCCTTAATGTTCATGTCATACCTCGCTGTCCTGTTCCTCTATCACCACTCTATGCCTTGATCTAAAGTTTCTCATGGTCAAACAACATGTTGATTTTAAAGTTCTTGCCCTGGTTTTCAAATCTCTCCATGGGCTTGTCCAGCCTTAGTTTTGTAATTGCCTCCAAACCACAAGTCTGCAATATATCTGCACTACTCTAATTAAGGCCTCTTGTGCACTTCCTCTTATAATTGTTCCATCATGGATCACTTTCAATTGCCGGGGTCCCAAGCTCTGGAATTTCCTCCTTACACTACTCCATCTCCCCCATTCACTTTTCCTCGTCAAAGCTACTTACATGACCATCTGACCTCATATCATCTTTTGTGGCTTTGTGGCCCATTTTGTTTTATATTGCTCCTATGAAGCACTTTGGGGCATTTCATTGCATTAGAAGTGGTATATAAATAGGAGCTATTGTTGTTTGTAACTTGAAAGCGCAGTGTCTCATTCAGTGGCGTATATGTTGACCTTTTGAGTTCCAGGATGTAATGGTTACACTTTGTCAACTGTTTATAGATTATTTTTGCCACTCACAGTCTTGACTTTTTTGAGGTGACGTAGAATCTGGTACTTTAGCCATTAGCCATCTCTTAGCTCGCTGATTCTTCTCGTTGCGCATCTGCAAACTCTCCGTTTGTGGAGATTATGCTTAATCTTGACTTGCATTGCATCCATCCATGCATTATTTGATTTGCCTAACAAACACTGTTGTAAAAATGTTGGAATCGTTTATTAAGGAAGTACTAGCATCCTATTTGAAAATCATCCTAATCAAGCAGAGTCAGTATGGCTTCATGAAAGGGAAATTGTGTCTGACCAACTTATTAGAGTTTTTCAAGGAAGTCTGCGCTAGAGTGGATAAAGGAAAACCAATAGATGTGTTGTATTGAACTTCCAGAACATATTCAATCAGGCACCTCACAAAAGATTAACTTATAACATAAGAGCGCATGGTGGTGGAATTGGATAGAGAATCGGCTAATGGGCAGGAAACAGCAAGTAAGGGTCTGAGGTTCTTTTTCAGGCTGGCAATCTAATCAGTGAAGTTCTGCAGGGATCAATGCTAGGACTGCATCTTTTACTATATATATCTTGGAGAAAGGAAGTGTAAGTGCTGTAGCCTAATCAGCAGATACAAAAATAGTTGTGAGAAGGATACAAACAGTTTACACAGAGATATTGATAGGTTAAGTAAGTGGGCAAAAGGTTAGCAAATCATCTGGGGAGAACAAAATAACATTATTTAAATGGAGAAGAACTACAGAAAGCTGCAACACAAAGGGACTTGGGGGTACTTGTGTATGAAATGCAGAATACGAGCACGTGGGAGCAGCAGGTATTCAAGAAGGCTAATAGAATGTCTGTCCTTATTTCAAGGGGATTGATATATGAATAAGAAATCTTACTGCAGCTGTTCAAGGTGCTGGTGAGACCACATCTGTGAGTAGTTTTCAGCCCCTATTTAAGGAAGGATATCATTTAATTGGCGGTAGTTCAGAGAAGGTTCACCAGAATAATCTCTGGTAAGGAGGGCTTGTCTTATGTGCAAAGGCTGAACAGGTTGGACTTCTAACTCACTGGAATTTAGAAAACTGAGAGGTGACCTCATTGAAATGTACAGAATTCTTAAGGGGCTTGGCAGGGCAAATGTTGAGAGGATATTTCCCCTCATGAGAAATTCTAGGACTAGAGCGCATTGTTTGAGAATAAAAGGGTGTCAATTTAAGACTGAGATGAAGAGGGATTTCTTGAGTTGCAGAGTTATACAGCCCCTTCGATCCAACTTGTCTGCGCTGACCAGATATCTGAAACTGATCTAGTCCCATTTGCCAGTATTTGGTCCTTATCCCTCTCCATTCTTGCTATTCATATACCCATCCAGATTGCTTTAAATATTGTAAATGTACCTGTCTCCCCCACCACCTCATGCAATGCATTCCATACACGTACCAATGTGAAAAAGCTTTCCCCTCTCATCTTACCCTATGCCGTCTAGGTTTGGACTCCCCTCTCCTGGGAAAAAGACCTTAGGTAATTGCCATATCTATGCCCCTCATGATTTTATAAACCTGAGGTCTCTCCTCAGCCTCAAATGCTCCAGGTAAATAAGCTCCAGCCTATTCAGCCTCTCCCTATAGCTCAAATGCTCCAATTCGGTAACATTCTTTAAGCCTTTTCTGAACCCTTTCTAGTTTAATAACATCTTTCCAATAACAGAGACCAGAATTTAGTGTAGTATTCTAAACATGTCCTGTACAGCTGCAACATGACATCCCAACTCCCTATATTCAGTGTTCTGACCAATGAAGACAAGAGAGCCAAACACCTTCCTCACAACCATGTCTAGCTGCGACTCCACTTTCAAGGGACTATGCACCTGAACTCTTGGGTCTCTTTGGCAACATTCCCCAGGGGCTGACCATTAATTGTATAAGTCCTGACCTGGGGTTTGCCCTGCCAAAATTCAATATCTTACATATATCTAAATTAAACTTCTATCCCTCGGCCCTTTAGCCCATCCGATCAAGGTCCCTTTGTACCCTGAGATAACCTTCTTCACTGTCCACCACACCACCAATTTTGGTATCACCTGTAGACTTACAAACCACGCCTCTTATGTTAACAATCAAATCATTTACGTAAGTGATGAGAAACAGTGAACCCAGCACTAATCTTTGCGGCACACGACTGGTCACAGGCCTCCAATCTGAAAAACAACCCTCTACCACCCCCTCTGTCTCCTACCTTCATGCCAATTTTGTATCCAATTGGCTAGCTTCCCCTGGATTCAATGTGATCTCACCTTGCTAACCAGTCTATGATGTGGGACACTTGTCGAACGCCTTGCTGAAGTCCGTATAGAGAACATCTACTGTTCTGGGTTCATCAGTCTTTGTCACCTCTTCAAAAAAACTCAACCACGTTCGTGAGAGGGTTCAGAGTTTTTTGGACCTCCGTGCCCAGTGAGCTGTGGGGATGGAGCCTTATTCAAGTGGGTTAGAGGTGTTGGAGAAGTGTGTGGTGGCTGTATTAGCAACCAAAATTGAAAGATCTTGGTGTAATACACAATTGTTGCAACCATTTCATGTTCCCCACACCAGATTCAGCTAAGTCAGAACAGTTTTGATATGGCCATGCACATACTTCTGAGCCATTGACTTGTAATTTGTGAGGTTGGAGGGACGGAGTGAAAGAATAAGCCATTCCTGGGTTTGTGCTGTACACCAACAATGAGACTGATAACGAATGTCCATACATTACCTCTTTTCTCAGTTAGTCAATAGTAAATGGTATTTTATGGGTCAATTTTGATGATATCTGTTTCCATTGTTTATTGAAGCTTTTCCTCCCATTGTTGGGGGTGATGGGGCATGACAAGGTTTGAATTCCATTGGGTGAATCTATTATAACGGGGTGCCATAAAATATTTTATGTGTAATGGATAACATTATTTTTCATGATTTATTGAAATCCACAATTTCTAATCTATCACTTCTTTTTCAGGTTCCACCATTTGTATTTTTCTTCATGTGCTGTGCCTCCTATCGGATCCACTCTATCTTCATCCTTCGACTTTTTAACGACCCTGTTGCCATGATGATCCTCTACGTAGCTGTGAACCTCTTTTTGAGCAATCACTGGTCACTAGGCTGCTGTTTCTTTAGGCAAGTACTGGAAGAAGCAAGATCTTGGTCAGTCATGTTCTGTGTGATAGTAGTGAAAACAGAGGCTTATGAAGAAAGACCGATTATCAGACAAGTTTTTTTTTCACTCTGCCAAACACATTGTTTTTCTTTCCATGTTTTGCAGTCACACACTGAAAATTTATGAGGCCAATTTAGAAGAAAAAAAATTCCTGAACATTCCAGAGACAATCATCCAGATATATTCACAAAAGCAAACATCCTGCACATACTGCAAGGTGTTCCAACCATTCGCGACTTTCTGTGAAAACAAAAAGGCACTTCTTGTTTACTTTTAACTTTAGGACTTTGAATGCTGCCCTTAATTCTCCTGCATCTATCCAGTTCAAATCACCTACCACTTGAACTAAATTTAAAAGCTTTCTTGAAGTCTATCATTCTGCAAAGTGCAAAGCTCTACTTCTCTTTGCCTGTTCAAATAACTTCAGCTAAATGTCTTTGGCTGCCTTCTGTTTATTTTCCAGACCCCTAATATCCCTCAATATGTACAAAGCAAAGTCCCATAAAATTGTTGAAAAGCAAGTTGTTTTGGGTTGTAAGTTTGCTCACTGAGCTGAGACTTGTTCTCAGGCGTTTTGGCACTCTGCTAGGTAATATCATCAGTGAGCCTCCAATAGTGGTGTCTGTCCTGCTTTCTATTTCTGTGCCTTGGTCTGTTGCGGTGGGTGATATCACTTCCAGTTTTTTTTCTGAGAGGTTTGTAAATGGGGTCCAAATCAATGTATTTGTTACTGGAGCTCTGGTTTGAATGCCAGGCCTCTTGGAATTCCCGTGCATGTCTTTGTTTAGCCTGTCCCAGGATGGATGTATTATCCCAGTCGAACTGGTGTCCCTCTGTTACCTAGTATGGTGACGAAACATCTGAAAATGATGCTTCCAGCTCAGCGAGCAAACTTGCTTCCAGGACAACAGTAAACATATAAGTGAGATTCCACACTCAAAACTAACAGGGAGAAGATCAGCCACAAAACTAGAAATTGCTGGAGAAACTCAGCAGGTCTGGCAGCATCTTTGGTTCTGAAGAAGGGTCACTGGACTCAAAACGTTGGCTCTGCATTCTCTATACAAATGTTGCTAGACTTGCAGGGTTTCTCTAGCAATTTTGTTTTTGTTTCAGATTTCCAGTATCCACAGTTCTTTTGTTTTATTAAAGAGTGCTGTGACTAGCAATTAGGTTGTGCAGTTTGTGTTGCAACACTGCCCTGACATCCCTATTCATAAAGGTTTCAGGCCATTCTTTACTGACACTATGATGAAGTGTCTTATTCTGGAAGCAGAATTAATCAAAATTAGGCATAACTGTCAAAAATATTTTATTTGACAGTTGTTTAGACTTGGAGAATTAGAATCTATTTGCAGTAGTTATCTAGAGCACAAAACCGACTGGAATTTGACAAATAGTGAGACCTAGTAATTTCATTCAGCCATTATAAAAAAAGTATGCAAAAAAAAATACAAGGAACATATTAATACGCTAGGAAGGCAACTGTTGAAATTTAGGGTGACCTCATTATTGCATTGCTCTGCATTACATTAAACTAAAGCTTTTCTTTTAATTCTTCCATGGAACGTGAGCATCATTGGCAAGGGCTGCCCATCTGTAACTACCTTTGAACTGAGTGGCTTGCTAGACATTACAAAAGGCAACTAAGAGTCTGTAGATCTGGAATCACATAGGCCAGACCAGCAAATGACTGAAAAGAAAAACAACTCATTGTTACACTGCACAGAAGGAAAGCTTGTTTGTTTTCCACTGTCAGTAAGTAAACCCAAGTGATAAAAATCAGATGGATTCTGTAGCAGGCAGTCAATTGACTCCACTTGTGTAGTGAGGGTAAAAAATAGTCTTTGTTGACATATACTTTTTATTTTACACAGATTTTAGTTAGCATCCTACTACACCAAAAATATAAATCTTATCCTGTTTGTTCCCTGGGCAGTTTAGCTGTTTCGGTAAAGATGAACATTTTGCTCTTCGCTCCAGGACTGCTATTTCTTCTCATCTCTGAGTTTGGAATGTTAAAGGCCATCCCAAAGCTTGGCATCTGTGCTGTGTTGCAGGTATGCTAAAACTAAGATCCGTAGTTCTCTCTGAATTAGAATAGCTGTACAATGTAAAAGGGAATTTGAGTGTAAATTATCAAATATCCAAGTTAATGTGGTTTCTGTAGGTCACCAGATAAATATTTGAGGAAAGCCACTCAGTCTGTTTTAGTTCATCGTGTTAGAATACTTAACACCTTTTCCACTGAGCTTAGCATCTCAAGCTCATGTTACATGATTATAGATTTTGTTTTTCCATTTATTGACTTGATGTTAGTATTACTGGCAAGAACTGTGATATATACCCAAGTCAGAATGGTATGTGGCCTGGAGGGGATCTTGCAAATGGTGGGGATCCTTGGCGATTAATTGTCTCCAACAGAATTCACAGTCATTCACCTGGTCTTGTCGCCACAGCATATATGTGGCTAATCCACTTAAATGCCTGGTCAGTGGCAACCCTCCACGATATTGCCGGTGGGAATTTAATGATAGTATTTCTGTTGAATGTTGGGGAGATGATAATTGCCTGACACCTGTGAGATGTGAATTTACAGCATTGGTACTGTCCATTCATTGTACATACAAATCTTTGTCGTTTGCTGTTTCAAATCTGTGATAAACGTTCTATAATGACTGATCAATTTACAGTGATTTTTCTTGATTTATTTTTGATATTTCATAATTGTATATATCTTACCTAGAAGTTACAAGTTCACCTAGAAAGGCTTTTCAGCGGTGTCTCTTCATTATTCTCCTCTTGGGCTGGGGATATTTGCTGACACCTGATTGTCTTTGGATTCTAAATATCTGTTTTGAGTGTTATTCACAAAAACTGGGCATTGTTCTCTGACTAGAAAGCTACATGGTTTGAATATGACTTTCGACTGAGTGAGTTGAGGTAATCTTAATTTGCATTAAATAACCCGTCCTTTTTCATACGTCCTGTTTTTTTTTAATTCACTCATTAGTAGGATATGGGTGTCGCCGGCTGGCCAACATTTGTTGCCATCCCTTGAGAAGGTGGTAGTGAGCTACCGTCTTGAACTGCAGCAATCATCATGTAGTAGATTTATTTAGTGCCATTAGGGAGGGAACCTCAGGATTTTGACTGAGCATCAGCGAAGGAATGATGATTATATTTCCAAGTCAGGTTGATGAGTGGCTTTTGGGGGGGGGAGGTGTGGAGGGAGTTGCAGTTGGTAGTTGTAGGGATTAGAGTTAGTTAGAACTTGTTAACTGAGATCCTTGATTGGCCAAGCTTAACAACCCCAATCAGGACTGACCAATGTAAACAGGGAAACAGGGAACCTTCAGGGAGAGGTTGGCACCGCGGGGTGTGGAGTACTTTGTTTTCCCCATTAACTCTATTTTGATATAACCCATACCTTCCCCTTCACCTTTTTCACATAAGCATTGCTCACTCTGGGCTTCGCTTCTCACTGGTTCATTGGCTGCATTGGTGTCTTTTCTGGTGGTGGAATGTTAATAAAGTTATTTTCACTTGGTATTTTTTCTTTGTATTTGCAACTGCAAGCACACATGAACATGGGTGCTGAGGAATTTGAGTACTACCGCTGTATGGTAGTATTGTGTGTGTAAGGAGTGAAGGCAAGCGGAAACAATTATAACCAGGGGATTTAGAAACTCCTCAGTTCGGGAGACTGACTCACAGCTGGCTGGTGACAGCCAGTGTACTGTGCACAAGTAAACAAAGGGTGACTTGGTTGAAAAAAAATTGTATAACAGAGGACGGTCAGGGAATGGTGAGCACTGTGGGGCTTGGGATGCTTTGTTTCCCCCACCAACTCTATTTTGATATAACCCCTGCCCTCACCTTCAATTTTTCAATCATGCAATCATTGATTGAAGGAACAGAGCACTGATTCTCACTGGCCACTCCAGTATTTGTTTTTCATGGTAGTAAAATGCATAAAATTTTCTACACTCTGTGTCTTCACTATATTCCTACACCTACACTGCAAAGAAAAACATTACAATCTCCTCAGTTGAGAACTAACTCCGGGTTGGCTGACTGCAGTCAGTGTTACTAAAAACACAAATTTTCAAAACTTTTGAAAAATTAAAAATGTACACACTGGATTCTGAAACTCCTCAGGGGACTGACTCTGAGCTGGCTAGCCATAGCCAGTGTACGGTGCGCAAGTAAATAAAGAGTGACTTGGTGGCGGAATATCAGCATCTTTGCAGTTATTCCAAGTGTTCCCATGTATCTGCTGCCCTTGTTCTTCGAGATGGAAGTGGTTGTGGGTTTGGAAGGTGCTATCTGAGGATCTTTTGGTGAATTTCTGCAGTTCATTATTGAAGGTAGTACACACTGCTGCTACTGAGTGTTGGTGATAGAGGGATGTGGATGTTGTGCCAATCAAGTGAACTGCTTGTTCTGGATGATGGCAACCTCCTGTTATGCTGCTCCTGGTATGTCCTCTTGCCAGGTTAATCCCCTGATATAATTGTAATGCTTAAGTGAGAGATATGCCAGACTAGGTGATTGTTTTGGATTTCAGTTCTGCTGTTGCTGATGGCCCAAAGCCCAGTCTTGAGTTCTTAAATCTGTTTGAGGTTTGTCCATTTAGCACCATGCAGTACAACACGATGGTGTTCTGAAGGTGGGACTTTGTTTCCACAAGGACTGGTCACTCCTAACAATATTGTCAGGTGCATTTGCACCTGGCAGATTGGTAAGGATTAGTCAATTATGTTTTTCTGTCCTTATTGGTTCCCTCATCACCTGCTGAAGGCTGAGTCCAGCAGCTATTGGGATCTAGTCAGTTCCAGGAGTGTAGCGCTGCTGCCAAACCACTCTTAGTGGTGGACATTGAAATTCCCCCGCCGACAATAATTTGCACTCTTACCGTCCTCCATGTGTTGTTCAAAATGTAGGAGTACTGATTCATCAGCTGAAGGACAGAGTATGTGATAATCAACAGGAAGTTTAACCTGTTGCAATGAGACTTTAATGAATCTGGTGTTAATGTTGAGGTTTCCAGGCCAACCCCTCCCCAAAATGTATCCAACACTGCCACCATCTCTGCTGAGCCTATCCTGCCGGTGGGACAAGATGTACCTAGGATGGTGACAGTGGTGTCTGGGATGTAATCATACTCTCAGAATCATGCCTAACAGATATTGTAAATCAGTTACTGGTCTCAACTGTGAGAAGCTCTCCCAATTTTGGCATTAGCCCCCAGATGTTGTAGGAGGATTTCTTTAGGGTCAGCACGTGTTCTTACCATTTGTCTTTCAGTTCCTAGGTCGGTGCCAGGTGGTCCACCAGGTTTCATCTTTGTTGACACTTTGTAGTGATAGTTATATCTGAGTGGCTTGCTGGGTCATTTCAGAGGGCTGTGGGTCTGGCATCACATGTAGGTCAGACTAGGTGAGAGGATGGCAGATTTACTTCCTGAAGGACATTGATGAACCAGATGGGATTTTCCAGTAATTAATAATGGTTTCATGGTCATCAGTAAATTCTTAATTTCAGATATTTTTATTCCCTATTTGCTGTGGCAGGATTCGAACCCTTATCTATCGAACATTAACTGAGTTTCTGGATTGATAGCCTAGTGATAATAGGCTATTGCCTCCCCTCTTATTAAATCAAACCCATTTATTCCTATACTTTTTCATCTTATGTCTGTGTGTTCTGCATCGTATTCCTTATAGTAGTTTTATTGTCACCATGCATATTCATTTTATGCATCGCTTCTAATCAGTAATTTTGTGGAATATCTTGCCAGTGACTAATGCAAACCTCGCTTGAAAGGCTCTGTTTATTTGCAGTTTCTATCATTGATTTTTATTTAGCCATATTCACATGGAAGCTGGTTTTGTGAACAAATATCTCAATCTGCGTTATTCAAGACTGGAAGTATATACTGCAGGAATTAAATGAGATTAAATGCAATGCTTCTGCTAAATTACCAAGCTTTCAAGTCAAAATGTCTATATTTTCTACCCTTTTCAAATGTCTGTATTAGCCTCATACTCTGAGATGGATTGTCAGCTTGCCACTTGAGCAGGGAACCGATGTTGCAGGACAGGTGTCTGTAAGAGCAACCAAACAGTTGTTATTTCTGTTAAAATTGCCCAATGCATTTTCCTTTTGTTTTTGCTGCGATGGCAAGTTGAAAATCTTTGTTTCTGTGCTCTTATTACATTATGTTTGAGCTTACAGGGGATGAAACTATTGGATCTATATAAGACTGATTTCTTTGTATCCTTTCATTATTTAAATAGCACCTGTTATTTGATAGTGCAGCCAGAGACCACCTGTACATGAATGCTTTGAGTAATTGTTTTAATATGTCCAATGTTTAATTTATGTGAATATTTTATTACATCAAGTAAGAGCACAATGAAGTTTTGTGGATGTCTTCTAGTTTTTTTTAAATAAAAAAAGTCCATCTATATTTTAAATATAATTAATCTTATGTTTCCTGAAAATCACTTGATTAACCAAGCTCATTAGTCTTCAAAAACTGTTAACAATGTATACTTTATTAGTGCCATTCAGCAATAGTATAGGACATGCTTTGAAATAGAATTGCAAATATCTTTGACTAAAAGACATTAGTGAACATGATGATTTTTTACAACATTCAATGATTCATCATCTCAAAGCTAAATTCAACAGCATATACAAGTGAAAAAGACACATTTTCAAAGTCTTTTGAGTTGCATGCATCACAACCATTCACAAGAATATCAATTCCAGGGGAAAATTTAACATGAGATAGCCAAGGAGTTGCTTATGTAACCTGATTTACACATAGCATGTTAAATGTCAAGAAAATGCCAAGATGGCGGAGTAGGCAGCATCCGGGCTTGTCCTATTTGTCTGATTTTTTTTTTCTTTTACCTTTTTTTTTCTCAAACTTACCTGATGAAGAGAGCTCTTCAGTGAAGAAGGTGGCATCAGTGAGCTCCAGAGCAGAGGCAGTGTGGATAGAGTTAGTTGATCAGCCTGTGAAATGTGGAGTGGGACACTTGCTTCCACGTGGAGCGGGCCCCTGTTGGTGGCATGGTGTGGGCTAGAAAGCCTGAAGCAGGGCTCTGGTGGCAGCATGGTTTGCGCTGGGAAGCCCAGAGCAGGATTGTAGCAGTGGAGAAGGAAAAGTTGGGCTCTCATTAATTTAAGAATAAAATAATAAAGAAAAGAGAACAATGTGAATGGTGCCGATCCATTTTTCACTGTATTTTAAATACATGTAACAATAAGTGATTCAGTAAAAGCAATTGCAGTAAAGCAGTAAATGTATGAAACATGTCTTTATTCAATTTGTTCACAGCTTGCATTAGCCTGACTTTGTAAAATTAATTGAAAATTGTTGAAAGTTACCTCAAAAACAAATCTCACCATATATCTACATGGCTAGAATATTGGATTTACAGATAGTTAATTATCCCAAATTTTCATTGCCATGCATGTTCTCTTGGATCAAATAACCATAAAGAAAACACATTTTCCTGCCTATGAGCCAATGAGTGAGTTATTGGTCAAAGCTGATCAAGCTTCAGTCCTTATTCGGCAAACATTAGAGACCAGAAACTTGGAAACACTGTCTTGAATTGCTCAGCTGCCACTACATTGCCTCTATACTACTAACTACTGTAGTAGTATCCACCGTTTCTCTCAAAACACTATTTCATTGTTTGGGACCTCATGATAGGCAATTCTCTTCAGCTGGTCTGAAGCTCTAAGCTCAAACTAAATCAAAAAAGGGTGTACGGTCTTCTAACATTTTGCTTTTGTGAGGCTGTGTGAATGTGGGAACTGTCCTATACCATGTAGAATTTCAATGGATTATTAATTTAAGATGTTTAAGCAAGTTTATTATAATCCCAGTAATATATGTTCATAACAAAATACAGCCATACATATTCGGAGCAGAAATGAACCATTCAGTCCATTGAACCTGCAGCAACGTTCGCTTGGAGTATGGCTGATCAGTTTGAGTTCTAATTCCGCATTCCGATTTATTCTCTATTTAACCTTTTGGCTCCCTTGCTTAAAGAGAATATATTTGCCTCAAAATTAAAAATATTCAGTGACTTCCATCTCCATGCCTTCTGAAGCAGACTTCCGTTGTCACAAAATCCTTGGGAGAACAAATTTCTCCTCATTTCTGTCCTGACAGGATAAGCCTTAATTTTAAAATCATGCTTCTCCTAAGGAAATATCATTCCTCATCCATATTGTCAAGACCATTCAGGATCTTTATATCCTTTAATCACCCCTCACTCTTACAAACTCCAGTGGAAACAATCCTAGCTTGTTCAACCTATCCTCATAAGACAGCCTATTCATTCCAGGTATCAATCTAGTAAACCTCCTTCAATGCCTATACACCCTTTCTTAAGTAAGAAAACTAAAACTGCACAATATGTAGTCCCACCAGTGCCCTATATAACTGAAGCGTAGTGTCCTTACTTTTATGTTCAGATCCTCTCGTAATAGTGTAATATCCCATTAGCCCCTTGATTACAAGGTACAAGCAAATATTTGTTTATTTAATCTGCCATGTCCTTTATAATCTACTACTAACTCCCATTCTCTTTTCCTGTTATCCATTTTCAAATTTCGAGCGAGCTTCCTTTCATACGCTAATTGCTTTGTATTGATTAATTTGTTAGTCCTCTGCCATTTGCCATTTTGTGTATTTTATCATCTGATCTGTCACTCATCTTGTATAATTATATGTATGGCAATAATATTGAAACTTGCTTGGATGGTTAGACAAAAAGGAAATACTGCAGATGCTGGATCTCTGAAATAAAAGCTGAGTGTGCTAGATAAACTTTGACAGGACTGGCGACGTCTACAGAGAAAGAAAAGAGTTAGTATTTCAAGTCCAATGTGGCTTCAGAACTAAAGAGTGGAGATGTGATGAGTTTTATGCTGTTGACAATACTTGGAAAAGTAAGTGGAACAGAAAGAAAGGTCAGAAAGGTTAGAGGGCAAAGGTGCCAGATAACAAAAGGCAAAAAGAATGCTAATGGATAGGGGAATAAAGAAAGCATACATCCAGAGTTGGTGTTAATGGCAGTATGCAGGTTGACCCTGACTGAAAAGCACAAGTGTTAAAACAAGGCAGATAAGGTGGGAGAATGGTGAATATCAAAGTTGACTGCAGTTCTTGGCATGAAGCTGTTGAAGTCTGTGTTGAGCCCAGAAGGCTGTAAAGTGCCTAAGCAGAAAATGAAGTGCTTTTCTTCAAGTTGATATGGGCTTTACTGGACCATTGTAGCAGGTCAAGGACAGAAAAATATATATGGGCAAGACTGTCTGTTGAAATGACAAGCTATCAGAAGTTTGGTCTCCCTGTTTTAAAGGCTACCATAATGTGAGCAATGATAGTGAGGACTAGATTGAAAGAAGTAGAAGTAAATTTCTGTTTCATTCGGCAGGAGTATTGGTCTTGAACAGTGAGGAGCAAGCCACTTTAAGTACATGTGTTTTAGCTGCAATTGCTTGGGAAGGTGTCATGACATGTTGCTAGTGATAGAGCAGTGGGCCAGGGTGCCATGGAGAGAGCAGTCCCTTCAAAATGCTGACAGGAAAGGGAAAGGAACAGTATATTTATGGTGGAATCATGTTTGAGGTGGCAGGAATGGCTGAGGATGATCTTTTGAGTGTGGGATGAAAAGCACAAACGAGGAGCCTCATCGTGTTTATGGGAGGTAGGGGAAGGGATGAGGGCAGAAGTGCAAGAAATGGATCATAGTTAAGGACCCTTTTAAAATATCGTGGAGAGGAATCCTTGACCGAGAAATAATCTGCACCAACTATGGACAATTCTCTATCTCAATATTTATAAGCTGCTAAAAAAACTTTTCGATCACTGTTGAGCAATGACTTTATGCCTAGCTGATCTTTTGAGAGCAAACAATTCATTGTTACGTAAATCCTTTTATCTAGAGAAAAAAAGATGGACAGATGTTAGTGTGGTTTAGTTTTTATGGGGATACTGAAACTGCTTGAAGTTGGTTCTTCCCACTGGGGATTAGCACTTTTCATTTGAGCTATTTCATTGTGTCTCAAGTTTGTAGAAATCTACTTTTGCACTACTACCTGACTGCTGCAAAGCTACTTTAATATTTGGGTGTATTTGTAAATACCCAAATAGAGATGAAGCTTGCTGTTTTATCTGCAG
Source organism: Chiloscyllium punctatum (assembly GCF_047496795.1). Lineage (NCBI taxonomy): Eukaryota > Metazoa > Chordata > Chondrichthyes > Orectolobiformes > Hemiscylliidae > Chiloscyllium > Chiloscyllium punctatum. The sequence continues at coordinate 32,048,416 of NC_092744.1, forward strand.
TGAATGACTGATTGCATTTCTACATTGCCAGGTTTCTGCAGACTATTAGAAACAGAGAATGTAAACAATGTGGCACGTGAGACACTGCTGTGAAAAACAGATGGCTGCAGCCATCAGTACAATAACATAAAGTAGCTTACTATTGAATAAAGAGTTAGTCATGTCCATTGTACAATGCAGACCAACAAAACCGTGGTGCCAACAGGAAATTTCTTAGGCACTGGGTTTTGAGTATTTAATTTTTTTCCTATATCAGTGAACTAATCCAGTTGGATTAGTCATTCTCATTGACTTTCTTTTTTGATGGAAACTATTAAACTGTACATTGTTAAAAATCACACAACACCAGGTTATAGTCCAACAGGTTTAATTGGAAGCACACCAGCTTTCAGCACGACGCTCCTTCATCAGGTGATTGTCAGATGAAGGAGCGTCGCTCCGAAAGCTAGTGTGCTTCCAATTAAACCTGTTGGACTATAACCTGGTGTTGTGTAATTTTTAACTTTGTACACCCCAGTCCAACACCGGCATCTCCAAATCAAAACTGTACATTGATCCTGAAGGCCCATATGACCACATAAGCTACCGTATAATTTTCATGTGCAACTGCTTCTTCCCATTATTGGTTAATGGGATCACGGTCAGTTTGTCTTCAAGTATTTTGTAACTTCTTACCTCCTTCATTCCATATCAACCATTACATCTATATAGTTCTATGCCAAAGGCAGTTTGCTCAGTTTAGCAGATGATATTTCATTTCGACATGGACAGTATTATAACCAGGAATTTACACTGGCAATGCTAGTGAATGTATCTGACCTGTGTGACAACTTTGGCTGTTCTAATCCATGTTTCACTGGTGTACATTACATATGATTCTACAATAAATATGTAGATTTACAGCTCTGTATTTATGTTGGTGATGTTGGATCCTCACACTGGGTGGAGCTACTAGAAAACTTAGTTTTGCCAATTCTGAGACAGAGGTTTAAGATCTCTCTATTGCACTCCTTGGAGATGTTGTTCCCCAGGTTAGGGAAGTGGTTATGTTGATGTTCTATTGCCCTGTATTGATGTGGGTGATCCTATTTGTGTCATAAAGGCCTACAGCACAGAAAAAGGCCTTTTGTCCTATTGAGTCTGCGCCAGTCAGAAACAATCTGAGAAAACTGTAGAAGCCTTTTGACGCACCATCCCCGATCACTATTCTAATTTTCCCTGTTCAGTCTCCTCTTCCCTGAGGTATTTTCTGCTGCCAAACTTCATTTCAGCATTGTGCCTGTTCTGTGCATCTGCGCAGTGCGCACTTTGTGCATGCCACAATGATGTAGAGCGTTGCAAACTGTGGGCATGTGTGTTACCAAGTTATCATGCGATTTCAGTGTCAGCAAACTACTGTTACAAAATAGAGCTGCAGTCACAATCCGATAAGCCATAATCTTGTAGAATGACAGCAGATTCAAGATGCCAATGGCTTATATACCCCTGCTCCTAATTTGGTTTTTCTCAATAAACTACAGAAATTCCATGATACAATTTTAATCATCCTGTTCAGATGTGTTATGGAGCATCTCTGTTGCAAGTGGGGCTTGAAGCTTGCATTTTATGTTTTATGTTAATGTTTTCTGTTCCTAAACAGAATGGAAATGATTAGACATGTTTGTTTAATGGTAACTTGTTTTGTATGCCATCCATGTGTTTGTCAAGTTGAGAAAAGTTTCTAGTCGATTTTAACATATGCCAGATGTTAGTTTTAGCTTTTGCAACCCTATCATACACATTCAGTATCTCTTCCATTTAATATTCAGTTTGTGTAGCATAAAATTGTGCACTTAAGGAATATTTTTATACACTCAGCAATATTCCTTCAAGCACATAGTAATTCATGCGTTTCCATGCAGACTGCTAATGGATCTTTGCCTTTATTTATGTTAACACCACTCTGTGTGGTTGTATAAAAGAAACCAAGCGATTACACAAATTGGGTATGCACAAAAGTTCACAGTATTTCTTGATCAGGCAAAACATGATCAACTCTGGTGAAAACACAGAACAGAATATGCAAGTAACTGAAGTACTGCAGGTTTGTAAGAAAAAAAACAGGAGTTGGACTAATTGAAAAGTCATTGAAAAAGCCAATACGGACATAATGGGTACGGACATAATGGGTGAGATGGCGGCTTCCTGTGCTGTTTAATTCATTGTAATGCTTTAGTGGATATTAGACTAAAATATAATTTTTCTCCTTCATGCATTATTTAGGTAATCTTGGGTTTGCCTTTCCTGATGAAGAATCCAGTTGGGTATGTGGCAAGAGCGTTTGACCTTGGCCGCCAGTTTCTATTTAAGTGGACAGTGAATTGGCGATTCCTGCCCGAAGAGATCTTCCTGAATCGTTATTTCCATCTTACACTGTTGGTGGCACACTTGAGCATCTTGATTCTCTTTGCTGTTTACAGATGGAACAAGTAGGTTTACCTAGATCAGTGTGTTGCTGGAAATGCCTTCAGTCTCTGCTTGTAGTTCAGATGTAGTGTGTATGTCACAGAATGGAAATGATTAGACATGGTTGTTTAATGGTAATTGTTTGTGTGCCATCCATGTGTTTGTCAAATTGAGAAAAGTTTCTAGTCGATAATATGCAGCATTATCACCAGACTTCCAAATAATAGATATAGCACAACCAGAAACAACATAAAACTCCTCTGTTCTGTCCAAACGATTGTGTGCCCTTTATTTTTCTTTAGCTAAGCATCTGAATGCAACTATTGAAGAAAGTTTCTCCCCCTTGTCCATGTTTTTAATTGTTTGCCTTTCTCACACTTACAAAACCACACCTAGTCGCTGAAATTGTTACATTGCGAGTGATAGCAATTGTGGCAATTCTGCCACTTTTTTGTGGGTATAGAATCCGATTTGTCATGTTGTTAATCCACAAACTATTGAACCAGGTTGAATATCTATCAGTAAGCTACATTACTAAATCGAAACCATTTCCAAATTGTTTTAACCTTTTTTAGAAATTTATTTTTAATTTTTTGGGAGCTGTCAGTGTCATTTGTGGAAAATGCCTTTTGTAAGATTTCAGTGTTGATGTGCTTATGAGCATATGATGCCCTTTCTGGCAGATGGAGAAATCTTGCCTAGTCAGTCTCCTTTGATTTAACCAATGAGTGTTTAAAGGTGCACTGGTGTTGTGAACTTTAATGCGAGCACAAAACAAACATTTTGCTGTGATACTACAGCTGTATCGTAAATGCACCCTAACTTGTTCCCTCTTCATTTTTGTCTTGTCTGTCTTTAGACATCAGAGTCTTCAATTTCATTCTCTCACTTTGTCACTGGCATCTCTTTTGTGTCTTTCTACTTGCACTTTAATAACGTTATTTCTTTCTTTTCTACTTTAATGTTCCTATTTTCTATTTATATTCTATTTATTTTCTATTTATTCTGTTACTTTTCCTCTGATTTTCCTTTTTCTTTCTCTCGCTGTAACAGTGTGAGAGATACACATTTTGAAAACTTACAACATAGACTTTGAGATTTGGTCTTTGCTCCAAAATTGGTCTCTTTGTATAGTCACACCACAGATGAGTTGATATGTTATGAAACATTTTCACCTCTGGAAAAATGCTCTGGTAGAAATAGGCTGTGTGAGCAGGTGTATTCTGGACTGGGCTATGAAATCATATCTAAGGATTGCACATTATAGGAAGAAATAACTGAAGAAGAGCAGTGTTATTGGGATTAGGTGCTGTGTGATTACGTTACACTGTTAGTAGAGCCTATAACTTTGATATCTTTTAAAATTTCCTCAACCCAGCAGTAGTTTATTCTCCACCAGTGGCAGGAATTCAAATGTGGAGCACCACTTGATTATGAAACAGGCTGGAAAGGTTGGATATTGCTATTCTGTCCACATTAAGCATGTTCTATAGTTTAGAACAGCAGTGAGAAACTTCCAATAGCCCACAGAAAGCATTATTCATTTCAGTTTACCACAATCCTTATTTTATTGCTACTGAACTGCTTGCAGTTACACTAATTTCTGTTCTTGGTTTATGTGCCCCAGGTCTGAAGAACAAATATTTTCACTTCTGAAGTCCCCAGAAGCAAGAAAAACCCAGCACCAAACTGTGACAGCAGATCATATCCTTCCAAAATTCATTGCATCATTTGTGTATTTGTGAGAGTAAATGGTAGGCCACATCAAAAACTCAGGTGCAGCAGAGCTGAGGTAGTAAGACACTCTCATGGACAGAAATATTGTAAGTTCTCATACCAAAACTCCAAGTAAATGGTTTTCAAATTATTCCATGAATTCTACGTAATGTATAAGATCATCATCTCCTTGTCAAGTCGATTTATTACTGTATACGTACAAATGGCTTCTGCAACCACATTGTTTTCTTTTGCATTCCTAAAACTGACATTCAGTGCATGGGCCTTTCTGATAATGAACGTATACTTTTATTGTCCCCAGGAATACATTATTATTTCTAGGATGTTCTAATAGAATCATAAAAACCTTAGTGTGGAAGCAGGCCGTTCAGCCCATCAAGTCACAATGACCCTCCAAAAGGCAGCCCCCACTCCACCCCACTTAACCTACATATCCCTGCACATTACAGGTGATTTTAACATGGCCAATCCACTTGATCTGCACATCATTCGACTTTGGGAGGAAACTGGAGCACCCAGAGGAAACCCAAGCAGACAAGGGGAGAATGTGCATATTCCACATAGACAGTCATCCAAGGGTGGAATTGAACCCAGGTCCCTGGCGCTGTGAGGCAGTAGTGCCAACCACTAAGCCACCGTGCTGCCCCACAGTTGGAAATCATGTTAACCTTGGTTTGGAAATCACATTAATCAGTTATTTTGATATTTTAACTAAATTAGAGTCAGTTTGAGCAGAATGCAAAGAACATAACTGTACCAGATAAATGGTAGAATTTTCAAATTCTTTGTGTGTTTTGTCTAATTAGCGCAAGAAATAAAAATGCTATGCACAGGAAAGATGGGTGGAGTATGGACATATGTTAGTTACCAACTAACTTTTAATTCCTAAATCAAGATATTTGAAAATGTGCTATATTTCTTGAACTCTTGTACTACTAATCAAAATGAACTTTGGTTTTGCTGGTTCATTAGTTGCAGAAGTACTGTAAAATGGTGTAAGCTACTCCAAAATATTAAAATGAGTTAAAATAATTTGGTTCTTCAACATACAGTGCTCCTTGAATTAATTCTGCAACTTAAGTCAGTTTTACTGATTAGAGACTCAATGCCTAGTTTTTTCCTTTACTAATAAACACAAATTATATTTGTTCTCTTTACCTCAAATTTCATTGGAATATGTTTCAGTCGATCACTACACTATCAGTTCTATGTCTGGTACTTCCATACTCTGCCATACCTCTTATGGAGCACACATGTGAAAAAACTTGCTCATCTTCTCAAGTAAGTGTTGTCATTCTCCTGTATAACAACATCTAAGTCACAGGTAATTGTATTTTGTGATGGTGCACTTTTTAAATGTGTTTGCACTTGCATTTATCTTTTAACTTTTACTTTATTATAATAGGTTTTAATCAGTGAAAATTACAAATCTTAATTAAGGAGAGCAATTTCTGCATGGTGCATACTCTGAGTTTACAAAGTGAAGCATTCAGGAAGATTTATGAAATCACAAAATTGTTATGGTACAGAATGAGACCATCTTTATTTCTCTATGATTTTAAGACCAATTTTTATCCCTAATTTTATTACATTTAAAAAACAGGCATGTCTTGTGAATCAAAATAACAAGCTGCATGTATGTGTAGAAGTTTGGGGGAAGAGTAAAAAATAGCTTTACATGGCTAATAGAGTAGTTTAACTCAATATAACGAGAAAACTGTTAGAGCAACATCGTTATGAAAGCTTTAAAAAGCTGAAAATAGCATGTTTAACTGTGTCCATGTGGAGAAAAATAAAGTTTCAGGTCTGCAAACGGTCACAGACCTGAAGCTTAACATTTTTTTTTTGATCTCCATTGGTGCTGCCAGACCCACCGAATATTTCCAGCATTTTCTGAGCTGCTTTCACTCCCAGTTTCTGCATTATTTTGCTTTAGTATCCAGTTGTAAACTTCTTTTAAATGTAACCCTTTCAGCTGGCATGTGGGCGCCAACAGAGATTTATAACAATCTACAACACTGAATAAGAGCTTTGACCTATCCAGTCTGTACTGGTCGAAAACAACTACCTAACTAATCTAATGTCATTTTCCAGCACTTGGTCCACAGCCTTACATTGCTCCTTTCAACATTAAGACTAAATTACATAAAATGGATTCTGTTTTTTAGACTAGATTCCATACAGTATGGAAACAGGCCCTTCAGCCCAAGTCCACACTGACCCTCTGAAGAGTAACCCACCCAGACCTATTCCCCTACCATATATTTACCTCTGACTAATTCACCTAACACTGTGGTCAGTTTAGCATGGCCAATTCACCTGGCCTGCACATCTTTCAGATTATGGGAGGAAACCAGAGCACCCAGAGGAAACCTGCGCAGACACTGGGAGAATGTGCAAACTCCACACAGACACTCGCCCAAGGCGGGAATCGAACCCCAGTCCCTGGCACTGTGAGGCAGCAGTGCTAGCCACTCAGCTACCGTACTGCCCGAATTCGATTTTACCGCATTGCTTGATTAGTATGCTCAGTGTTCTACTGAGTCATGCCAGAGAATATATAACACAGAGGTGACCACAAGGACTAACCATCATCTGAATCATAAGAATCATAAATTATAGGAACAGAATTCGACCATTCAGCCCATCGAGTCAGCACCAGCATTCAGTCATGGCAAATGTTTCCCAACCCCATTCTCCTGCCTTCTCCCTGGAACCTTTGATCTGCTTACTAATTAAGAACCGTCTGTCTCTGTCTTAGATATACTCAATGACTTGGCTTCCACACCAATGAGTTGCAATGCGTTACACAGATTCATCAGGATCTGGCTGAAGAAATTCCTCCTTGCCTCAGTTGTAAAAGGTTGTCCCTTCACTCTGAGGCTGTGCCCTGAGTCCTAGTTTCTCCATGTCCATTCATTTAGACCTTTTAGTGTTCTGTAAATTTCAGTAAGATCCCCTCTCATTTTTCTAAACTCCTTCAAGTGCAGAGTCCTCAACTGATCTTCATATGTCAAGTGCCCAAAACTACACACTATATTCCAAATGTAGTCTGGCTTAGTCATAGGAGACAGAGGGTAGCAGTGGAAGGATGCCTTTCAGAATATAGGGCTGTGACTAGTGACATTCCACAAGGATCAGTGCTGGGACCTCTGCTGTTTATTGTCTACATAAATCATTTAGAGGAAATGTAGCTGATCTAATTAATAAGTTTGCGAACGTTACAAAGATTGGCGGAGTTGTGGATGGTGAGGTGGATTGTCAGAGGATACAGCAGGATGTAGATCAGTTGGAGGCATGGACAGAAAAATAGCAGATAGAGTTTAAATTGGACAAATGTGAGCTGATGCATTTTGTAAGGTCAAGTAAACATGGAAATCATACAGTGAATGGCAGCATCCTTAAGATTATTGATGTGCGGAGGAATCTGGGTGTGGATACAGGTGCACTGATTAGTGAAGGTGGTAGCACTGGTAGATAAGGTAGTTTTAAAAAAGCTTATGGAATGCTTGCCTTTATTGGAAGGAGAATTGAATATAAGGATAGAGATGTTATGCTGCAGCTTTATAGAACTTTAGTTAGGCCGCACTTAGAATATTGTGTACTGTTCTGGTCACTACACTACTAGAAGTATGTGGATGCTTTAGAGAGGATATAAAAAAGGATATTACCTGGTATAAGGGAATTTGGGTATGAAAAAAGGTTGGATAGACTGGTTTGTTTTTGTTGGAACGCAGAAGGTTGAGGGGTGACCTAATAGAAGTTTATAAGATTATGAACAGCATGGATAGAGTGGAAAGTATGATCTTTTTTCTCAGGGTGGAGGGGTCAATTACTAGCGGATGCAGGTTTCCAGGTGTGAGGAAGGATGTTTAAAAGAAATGTGGAAGGCAAGTTTTTCACAGAGTGGTGAGTGCCTGGAACACCTTGCTAGAGGAGTTGGTGGAAAAAGATATAGTAGTAGCATTCAAGAAGCACCTGGACGAATACATGAATCGGAAGGCAATAGAGGGATACAGATCCTATAAGTAAAGACCGTTTTAGTATGGAAGGGCAAAATGTGGTGGCGCAGGCATGGAGGGCCAAACTGCCTATTCCTATGCTATATTGTTCTTTGATCTTGACCAGAACATTATACAGTCTTAACTCTTGTACATCCTTGCTCTTGCCTTATAGCCCTCTCGCAATGAGTGCCAATATTTGCATTTGCTTTTCTAACAGCGAACTGAACCTGAATGTTAACCAAGTTCAGGATTCTCTTAAGTCCCTTGATTTCTAAAGCTTTTCCCCATTTAGGAAACAGTCTATGCCTCTATTCTTCCTCCCACAGTGCACAACCTAACACCTTCTCAACATTGTATTCCATCAACCACTTCTTTGTCTACTCTCCTGGTCTGGTCCAAGTCTTTCTGCAGCCTCGATGCTTCCTCAATATTACGTATCCCTCCATTTATTTTCTTGTCATGTGAAAACCTAGCAACAGTGCCTTCAGTTTCTTTGTCCATATTGATAACGTATAATTGAATAATTGTAAACCCAACACCGAACACAAATAATGCTGATCTTGCTAATGATGATCTTGTCTCTTGTATGCCTATGCAACATAACATGTATGCCTCTAAGTTTTGTTTTCACTCTATGATGTATATGTCCTTGCTTACAATGTTCTGCCCGTACTGCTTAGAAACAAAGTTTTTCGCTGTGCTTAGGTGACAATGAATAAATCAGATTGCTGCAGAACTCCGCTAGTCACCGGCTGCCATGCTGAACAAAAACCCTTTATATCCACAGTAGCTTTGACCAGTCAGCCAGAGCTCTATCCATGCCAGTATTTGGCTATCTCACGAGATGGAACGGTGCCAAAGTCAAATTCTGAGTTCAAAATCTAGAATGTTAATTATTTTCTATATCCATCATGGTTTCTCAAGGGTACTTGAATCAAAAAAGTTTGGAAGCTATAGTAATTTTCTAGGTTGCAGATTTTTAATTATTGAATAACTAGTTTAAAGTAAGTGCTTTTTCAGAGAATAGTAAAGGGTTTATTTGCCATAATACTGAAAGAGATGCTGTATTAATGTGTTTTGCTGCATTTGTTCTATTATGTCCCTGTATCTTTTGAGCTAAAGCAACTGGTCAGGTGCAGATTAGAAAAATATTTATCAAATTTCTGTTTCTTCTCATGCCCTTCCCAAACACCACTCCCCCAAATGGCTATGTGTATACAAGGTAATTATGTTCCTGTTACATAGTAAACATGGCAAAGCTCAAAGTATTTTCATGTTGCTGAAACAGATTCAATGAATTGCATTAGCAGAAATGGTTATATCTTTATGCGTTGCATTAGAACTTGCTACTCGCTTATCACTCCGTAAATGTGGGTGTCCTTAATATCTGACAGTGACAGACAGATTACAGCAATTACTAAATGCAAGTTTGTATAGATTTAAAAGGTGTTAGAGATAGGTCATTTCAGAATTGTATTGATGTCATCTTTTATTATTCTTTCAGAGTACTTATTCTGGGATTAATTGAGCTTTCCTGGAACACCTATCCATCAACTGTGTACAGCTCAATTTCACTCCATGTCTGCCACCTGATTATTTTGCTATCACTTTGGTTTGGTCATGCTGACCTTGAGAAGAGTGCACCAACTGATGACTCTGATGTGGCAAAAAAGAAAAACTGATTCTTTTGGACTTGAAAATTACTAAAGGCAACAGTGATTTCAGAATTTAATATAGCTAGGGGAAAAATTAAGGAAATGAAACTCTCATATGACCAGATGGTATGTTACAAATTTAAGATCTTAAGTTCATTATTGATGCCAAAATAATTTGAGAGAGTTGGAAACTTGAAGCTTTGGTTTTCTTTGGATGTCACTTTGCACTGGCGAGCTGCATCCTTTCTCTTTCCTCACCATCCATCAGGTTTTGATTTACCATTTTTGCTGAGAAGTAGGCCAACTTATTGTCCTTTGAGAATGAACATGGAATAAAACACTGATACTGTATGGAATCTATCAATGCTAGTCAATAGTAGTAGCTTTTGACTAATCAACACCATGTAACTTCTTCATATTATTATTTGTCTTTAACTTTTACTTCCTCAGCAAACATCTTTCTAGGCTAAACAGGAAGTTCTTACATGATTTCACTTATAAAATAAGTGTCTTTAATTTTAAGAGTTTTTAGTTTTTAAAGATCAAAGTCTGTAATTATTTAGTAGCTTCATTCTTGATGTGTAATTATTAAAAACATTTTTATATGTGTTTATAGAATGCTTTAGAATCAGTCTTTAATTAAATTGTGGGCATAAATGGGAGAGTATCAAACATCCAATTACATCAGTATGGGGATTGTAGCAGCATAAAGAGAGCCACAAACTGAGTTTGTAAATGTTTCATTATCTGCATTAGATTTCCATATGCTGCCTCTCTTGAGTTAAAGGGTAAGCGTTGTTCCTATGTTTTTGCTATGTGATTTAGGAGTCCTAAAGTGAGCTACAACCTGGGCAAATTACATAATTTTTTCAAGATATTGAGAGTAGGTCAAGTGTGTTAGTATTCATTTTTTTCAAGCGTACTTTATGAGAATAGCACTGTATAACTGGCAAAGATTTCTTTCAGAAATAATGTATGGCTTCCATATGATGAGGTTTGTCTTTACATAGTGGGTGCTCATATTTTGCTGAATAGTCATTAAGTTTATAAGCTATGGGAAATAATTTTATGAAGAGACCTTCAATAATAATTTCAGAGGAGACTTACTGGTTTGTCTAATGAGGAAAGATTGGACAGGCTGGCTTATATTAACTGGAGTCTCAAAGTGAAGAATGACTCAATTGAAATTTATAAAATTCTGAATCTCCTTGATAAAGCGAACCTGGAAATTAAAACAAAACTGTAGATGCTGTCAATCTGAAGCAAAAAAAGAAATTGCTGGAGGAACATAGCAAGGCTAACAGGAAGAAAGCAGAGTTAATGTTTTGAGTACAGTGACTCTTCATCAGAAAATCTGATGAATTTCTGTTTTTTTTTTGTGAATGTGGAAATAATGTTTCATCTTGTGGATGAGTCAATGAGAGGACATTGTTTTAAAAATAGAAATCATCCGTTTAGGACAGATATGACTGGATCCTTTTACTGATGATTACTTGATTTTGGAACTCTGAAGGCAGAGTTATTAAGTATTTTTACTGTGGAGGCAAATTGATTCTTGTTAGATATTGGAATCAAAGCTTATTGTGAGTAGATAGGAATGTGGAATTCGTAAACAAATGGATCAGCCATGATCATTTTGAATGGTGTAACAGGCTTGAAGGGATGTATGTCCTACTTGTATATATTTTTGTATGAACAAGCCTCCACTGCTTTCTGGGGAAGATAATTCCACACATTAACAATGTGGTGGGAGAAAAAGTTTATCCTCATCTCCATCTCACTGGAAGATCTCTTGTTCTTAAACTTGGGTAAGATTTTATCTTTTGTGACAAAGCAAAGCTTATTGTTGACTGTGAAGTGAGGCTTACTGGAATCTAGCAGTCTCTCTTGTGAGGATTTCATCTCCCATCTCTGTGCAGTGTTACTGAAACTTCTTCCAGAAATTCCCTGTGTAAAGCTGGAATTATGTCATCAAACTTTTCAGCCACCAATCATATCGAAGGATATTAGTAGACATAAACAGGAAATAAAAAGCATGAAAATAAAATAACCTGTAAATAGTTTTGCACAGAGCAGATTTAAGATAAAACATACAAATATTTTGAGAAAATTCGAAGATATTTAAAATATTTAGTTTAAACATCTGCTAATTAATCATTTAACAACTCTGCGTAATATTTTAGAGCTACTTTTTTGTTCACCAAATGTTATTATTCACCCAAGAATACCTAATTGAACAAAGCGAACCTTTTTTAAAGACGTTACAGACTGTATTATGAATGCAGAAAGTCAAAATGGTCACAAACTTCAATGATTGCTGGTTCTAGGGATGTGGCCACAGCACAACCTATGGTGGAGCATTGAAAGACTGCAACTTCAGCATTTCTGTGCATGTCATAGTTTTAAAGGGGTAATCAATGCAGAAGGAGGGAATTCAGCTTCGGCTTGTTAAATAAGCACAGTTACTTTGTGCTAACCTTTTTTTTCACCCCCCCCATATCCTTGTATGTTTATTTTTATCCTCATCATCCAATGCCTTTTTGAATGTCTCAATTGAGCAATGTAATGCAGCAAACATTCTTCCTCTGTCACTCGACCCAATTCCTGGAACTCTGGGTCTGTTTCCATGCTGTACATCTCTTTGACTCTACGACTGTAACTCCTTTCCTAACGCTATTGAGGGTGTCTCTCTGTCCCCAAGACTGCATCAGTTCAAGAAGGCAGCTCAGGACCACCTTCATAAAGGTAGTTAGTGACAGGCAGAAAATTAGCAATACCCACATCCCATAAAAAGCTGACAATTTAGCATTAATACTGTGCTCAGCCAATAATTTAGTGTCAAAAAGAAATATTCAACATCTTCAATAACTGTAAAAGATGTTAATCATTTAGAGCAACTCTCACAAGATGAAATGTCTTCATTTACATTACTTAAATTCACCAGTGTTCTGGAGTGGACAGAACTTTCAATGCACTCTTAATAAACCTATTCCTAAAACTGATACCAATTTTAAAGAGAAAAACAAATGTCTTCACTTCCTTCTAAATTTCAGTACATTTCTGACAGTGCACAAAACCACCAAATGAAATGTAATTATCTTTGGACAAGTGTGTTGTGTTTTGTAAGTATCACTGTACCAATCAATCGGTATCATTGATCTACCATTTTCATTTACTTTCTTCTTGAGCTTTGAAACATCTCCATTTGAGTCTTAATTATTCAGTCAATGAAGTGTTTGTCAAAATATGATCATGCAAGCAGGGATTTTTATTTCTTATTATTTGAAAAGAATGTCTAATTTATTCATATTCTACGTCGGCAAAAATTAGGATCTTAACTTTTCAAAAGAATTTGTTTTCTGTTGCTTGTCTCTTTTACTGCATCAAAGCTGAAAGCAAGAAAATAAACTTTTAGGAAATAGCTGCTTAACTGATTCTTGGTGACACTTCTGATTTAATTTTAAATGTGAACTGTTGTTGGATGCATTGGCTTTCACATGAAACTTTAAGCTGAGACCCTATCCCATCCATCAGGTGTGTATAAAATATTCCATGGCATTATTTGGGGAGAAGTGGAGTTCTTCCTGATGCCCAGGTCAACATTTATCTGTAGCTATCATTACTAAAAACACAAATTATTTGGCCATGATCACCTTGTTTGCCCTATGAAAGTTATCTGTAATGTTTCCCACATTTTCACAGTGATTCCTTCAAAAGTGGCTGTAAAGCACTTTTAGGTTGTCCTGAAATAAGGAAAAGCACAATGTAAATGCAATATTTTTATTTTCAAATTTAATGCTGGAAAGATTTATCCCGAGGAGTTGTATCAATTTCCAACAGCATTTCATACAGCCCATTAACCTCAACACAAGACATTTTTATTTTAAATTAAAGGTAAATTAAATGATAGTGTGCCATGTAATTGTAATTGTCAAAACTTGAGCAACACGTATTGATGCTTAGCACACACAATGGGCTGTTACAAGTATATTCTGTAATTTATGTAGGAAATCTCTTTTTTTTTGGGTGACATTTTGATGTAGGATCCTCTGATGTATAAGGAACGGTTTCAAAGTGAGACACACTGGGAACTTAATGTGACCATGTTAAAAGAATTTAGAAACATAGATCAATATCAAAAATAAAAATTCAAAGAAGGACAGTATTTGATTAATGTCATGTTAAGTGTGGGACCATTCAGCACAGAAGGAAGCCATTTGGCCCTCATGCGTTTACGAGCTTTTTGGAGAAGCTACAATTAGTAGTACAGCAAGCTTGTTTCCACCGTGTGCTGCATTTTTAAACAGCAATCCATGCCTTTTATTTTAATTCTGATTGATTCTGCTGCATTCACCCTATCAGGCAGTGCATCCCAGATTTCATAATTCACTGGGACTTCTTATCTCCATTCTGAGATTTTTGTTAATTATTTTAAATATATTATCCAATCCTGTGCCAGTAGAAACAACTTCTCTCAATATCATATTATCAAAACCCTTCATAATTTTAAGCACAACTATTAAATATCTCATTATCCTTTCCTACTTTATGAAAAATAATCCCAGCTTCTGCAGTCTTTCCTTGTAACTGACATCCATCACACTTGATGTTATTCTGGTAAATTTTTCTCTGTATCAATAACTTGGCCTTTCTAAAGTGTGATGCCCAAAGTTGGTCACAATACTCTAGGTACAAGCTAATCAATTTTTTTCAACATTTAGTGCATCTTTCTTTATTCTGTACTTCTTTATAATAAGCTCAGAACCTATCCACTTTTTAAAAATGAAATTTTCAAAGATTTATATACGTTTGCCTCCAGGTCTCTCTGATCCTGTGCCCCTTTTAAAGTGGTTCCATTTTATTTATTATGTGCTCATCAAATTTCTCATCCAAAATATATCACCCCACACTCCATACAATTCATTTCATTTGCAATGCATCTCCCAATTCACAATGTGCATAGGTCTTCTTGTAGTTTGCTGCTCTGCTCTGCTCTTCATATATGACTATATTCCTCTGTAATGTAATGTTTAAAATTATGTATTGTGTCCCCAAGTCTAAACATTAATATACAAATGACACCAAAATTGGTGGCATTGTGGACTGTAAAGAATGTTTTTTAAGATTATGAAGGGATCTTGATGAAATGGGTCAATGGGCTGAAAAAATGCCTGCTGGTGTTCAGTCTGCACAAATGTGAGGTATTGCATTTTTGTACAACAAACAAGGGTAAGGCTTGTACAATTACTGGTAAGGACTTGGTTAGTATTGTAGAACAGAGGGACCTAGGAGTGATAGTACATAATTGTTTGAAGTTTGCATCATGTATAGATGGAGTGGTTAAAAAGGGGTTTGGCACGCTTTCCTTTGCTCAGTCCTTTGAGTATAGGAGTTGGGGTGTTATGTTGAGGTTATACAGGACATTCGTGAGGCCTCTTCTGGATCATTATGTCCAGTTCTGGTTGCCCAGTTATAGGAAAGATATTATTAGACTGGAGTGGGTTCAGAAGAGATTTACCAGGATGTTGCCAAGTATGGAAGAATTAAGTTATAAGGAGAGGCTGAATAGACTGGGACTTTTTCCACTGGAGCGTAGGAGTTTAAGAGGTGACCTGATAGAAGTTTATATAAAAACAAAAGAGGTATTGATAGAGTTAGTGGTAGTTGTCTTTTCCCTTGGATGGGTGATTTCAAGACCAGGGACACATTTTTAAGGTAAGACGAAAGAGATTTAAAAAAGACATGGGCAAATGTTTTACAGAAAGTGATTCACATGTGGAGTGAACTTCTGGGGGAAGTGGTGGATGTGGGTACGGTTACAATGTTTGAAAGACATTTGGAAAAGTACATGAATAGGAAAGGTTTGGAGGGATATAGGCCAAGAGAAGGCAGGTGGGACTAGTTTATGTTTAACATGGACTGGTGCACCGAAGGGTCTGTTTCTATGCTGTATGACTATGACTCTAGGTGTACAGGTGTGCAAGCTATCCCTCACTGGTCTTGGATTTGTTTGTACATTCCTACCATGTTCATAAATAAATACTGAAGCACAAGACCAATCCCAAACTGTCCATTATTTTGCATCAAATGTATATGAACAAAAGTCAAAATCTAATGCTATAGTGATATCCAACAGAGAAAAAAATAGTTGACATAAGTGAAGGTACTAGACAAAAGGCTGAATTTTCTGTGGTGGCAAGACTGGTGAGGAGCAGCAAAGGGAGCAGTGAGGAAAAATCTGTCAGACTGAAACCAATGCTGTCCTCCTGCCTCCATGAAATTAAATGTTTTATTAGAGGCATTTAGCTGACCTGATTTTTCAATCTGGCAGGAGAGCAGACAACAGTGCTAATCTATTTAGAAGCTTCAAATGAAAATCACACTGGCAGTGTGCCTGTGAGAGGCTTTCTTCTGAACCCTGAAGAACCTAACCCATCTGGCACTCCTCCTTGCAGTCATCAACACCATAGAATGATGGCATCTGTCTCTAACAGTGTGGCAGTGAATCTTTGCTGGAAGGTCTCTTGGAGGTACTTCAGACTCAAAAGGCCTGTGGCAGCTACTTAATTGGTCACACTCTAAATTGTGCACATCATGTCCAGTTACCGACAAGTGTGGGTTCCTGACATGCAATTCATGGCGGGATTGGAATCCCAGAATGAAATTCAGCCTAAAGTCAGCTCTTAGAGATAAAATAAAGCTTCTAGTCCTCTGAGAGTCAGAAGATGTGAACACTTAAACTGTCAAATGTGAGCTGCTGTAGTTTGTAACATTGCAGAAAAACACACCTTGCATTGTTCTCATTACGTTGTGTCAAACCCTATTGAACCTGCAGGTGAAATAAAAAAGATATGCAGAAGTTATTTTGGTTTTTCCGAATAGATTATTCGAAATGAACAGAACTGTAGAATATTTATTCACGTGCACTACACTTGGAATAAATTTAAAGCTGTTTAGTTTTTAAAAAAAATTTGTCAAGTATTAATGCAGAATGTCTCAAAAGCACCAATGCTGAGATTTTCAAATCAATGCCTTAATCTCAGTTATATTTGTTTTAGTTTCAGGGCAGGTTCTTTATCAACAGCAACATAGATGGGAGGCACATTCTGTGACTTAAAGACTGATATATGTTTAAGTGCATTCATTCTAATGAAGGATCTCTAACCTAAAAGCTTAACTCTGTCATTCCACAGATGCTGTGATTTGTTGAGTATTTCAGTGTTTATTGCAGTATATTTCATAGATTGTTGAAACACTGTTTTGAAAGCAAGAATAAATCACATTTGTCACAAGGTACAGTATGGAAGTAATATTTCGTAATTCAAGGCTTTACTGGAATTAGCAAATTAATTCCTATTAGATTTTGTTTTTCGTAGACAGTAGAAATTCATTTTCAAGAGCTATGATGCACGGTGTGAACCAAAACCAATTATTCCACAGAAGGTGAAAGAATTAGTTCATGGAATGCCCTGCCAGTAGCAGTGGTGGACTCTCCCTCTTTATGGGTATTTAAGCGGGCATTGGATAGGTATATGGAGGATAGTGGGTTAGTGTAGGTTAGGTGGGCTTTGATCGGCGCAACATCGAGGGCCGAAGGGCCTGTACTGCGCTGTATTCTTCTATGTTCTATGTTCTATGTTCTAATTTCAAAAGCAAATAATGTCCATCTCAACTTGACTTTCCAGAATCATTCTTGCTGACTTCAAAAACATCTTGGGAAACTGGTCCAAAATTGTGTTTAGATTAGATTAGATTACATTCCCTACAGTGTGGAAACAGGCCCTTCGGCCCAACAAGTTCACACCGACCGGCCGAAGCGTAACCCACCCAGACCCATTCTCCTACATTTACCCCTTCACCTAACACTACGGGCAATTTAGTGTGGCCAATTCACCTGACCTGCACATTTTTGGATTGATTCAGCAAATCATGTTAGTTACCTGTAAGATATCTTTTATGAACTGCACTCTTTATTGTAGCATAAGAAGCAAAAATATACATATTAAAACCTTTCAGGTTATTTTAATTAGGTAAGAAATTGATGTCACCCATGTAGTTAATAAATGATTCAAAGACATTTTTAGTTATTTACAATTTTAGGTGATGTAACAGAACTAACTAAATAATGCTTAAACATATTTTTAGCTATACCAATAAAACTTCACCAGGTTACCAGCTTTAAGTGTATCAAAAGATACTTATTAAAGCATTTGATTTTTAAAATTTATATTCAATAAATAAGTGCTGTTGAGAAAGTTAGAAGAATATACAAATAAGTTTGAGGAGGAGCTGCTGAGCAAAAGAAATGAACTAGCACAACTTTAAATTGCAGAATTTTCTATTTTAAAACATTGAATATGTATTTCCCCCCAAAAAATATTAAATTTCTGATCATTTAAGAACACACATGTAACTACAATTGTAGCTATACAGGGAAAACATTTTAACAATAATTATATTTAATACTGACATCTTTAGAATATTGTTTGCTGGAGACACTATTTGTGTTTTCTCAATGGTCAAAGCAGATTGGAGTTAAACTTAACACACTGCACTGCAAGGAACAGGTTGGTTAGGAAATACTGATAAACCCCCAAGTCAATGTTCCTGTACACACTGCTAATTGAACTACAGCATATCATTGATCAGTTCTGTGCCCACAGAATCAGCTAGTTTGGCAGTTAAGACCTCAACTGGTGGAAAGTTGATGGGCAAATTCCAATTATGGAGACTCCCTTGACGTGAGGGTTTTTATTTCCTGCCTCTACCAACTCATCGCCTTGATAAAAATTGAAATTTCCACACCTTCAGGAAACCGCCAATAGCAGATAAAAATGAAAGCTCTATGGTAATAAGGTTTGCAAGTTGATAATGGCCTAAATGTTTGCCATAATGGACATCCTCTCTGTCATGGTAAAAATGCTGACCAGCCTGAAACTCCTACCCACCAAATAGCATGACTTTTGCAATGCAAGCCAGAATATGCACATTTGTGATTCCCATAGGCAGCTGGATATTAATGTGATCAGCTGCCTCCATCAAATTGAATCTTGCCATCCTAGTTGTATGTAATATGACACATACAAAACAGTGAAGAAGTGTTGTTTGTGAATTTTATTGCATATCATTACAGAGGTTAGGTACTTATCTGGATCTGGTACCAGGACACCTATGGAGAGAGAAACTGCCCTTTTGTGGACGTAAGGTTACACTTTGGAAGACAACTGGTTCTTTGGATTGGCAAAAATAGACATGCTTGTGCAGAGAAAATACATAAATACATTGGATTGGCCAGGCTGTCAAACCATTGAGATGGGATGGACTTGTTGCTAATGCTCTCATGCTATGGAAGGAAAAAAAAAACTGTCAAATCTGTTGAGCATTTTAACTCTTGTATTTTAAAATATATTTTTATTGAAAAATAGATTTTGTTTTAGTATTACAACAAATACAAAACGGTACAATTCAAATAATATAAAGAGCACCAAAAAAAGTAAGAAACCCAAACCACCCTAATGTACAAATGTATAAATATGTATAGAAAAATATATATCAAAATCCAACTAACTACTTAACTAAATAGTTAATAACTCAGCCAAACCAAATACTCGCACTCAAATATTGAGAGCATTATTTTCACATTTCATACATTTACAGTTTCCCCCCTTTGGATATTGGGCTCATAAAGCACAATCATTACAGTTGTATAAAAGCCCTTGTTCGTGTGGCAGACAAATCTGTCAAAGTATTCCAAAATGGGCCACCCTGTCTTATAGAAATTCTCAGTTTTGTAGTGTACCATACTTGTGAGAAAATCCCAGTGGATATGCTCTGTAACAATTTTCCGCCAACCCAACAGGCCCAGGGAATTTTCGGATACCCAACCTAACAAGAAATTCTTGCATAGAAAGTGAGGATGTTGACAAGTTTTTTTTCTTATGCGCATCTACAGGGAACACACTGGGTAGGCCAAGAAGAGGAGAGATCGGGTCCTTCTCCACTCTTCCACCCAAATCCCTTCTGTTGCACTCGCCGCAGTGCTCTAATATGTTTGAGGCCTACCACAGGACCAGAGAGTGCCCATACTAACCTTGTACTTGGGACAGTTTGAAGATACCCTTGGTTTAAATTTTGACAAATGATCTAGAGCCTATGGAGAATCTGTAACTGTAAAACATGGATCCTATTGCCAATTGACTTCCATAATATCTTCCCGTGCATCTGAGAAGACCTCAACACCTAGCTCTGAGAAAGTTAAAATGCCGCAGAAGGGTCAGTTTGATGTTTTGGTTCTCTTTCAGGACACACTGGGGACTCAAAGGTTAAACATTCTACTACCAAAGAACTTACTGCAGTGTCAACTGAAAGCATGTACTCTTGCAATACAGACAGAACATCTCCGTCAGGGGGAGGCTGACTGTATCTCAGAAATGGAGCCTAGTGGAGCCACACATGTGGATTCCTTTTGTAGCCCCAGACAGACAGAGGGATTTTCCCTTTCTAGACAAGACTGATAGTCTTGGCCACAACCCTGTTAAACTGCTTCCTGCTTCTATTGTCTTACTTCCCCTCCATATTAACATAGGTATATGAATCCCCCATTTACTTCCCCTCCATATTAGCATAGGTATGTGAATTCACCCATTTACTTCCCCTCCATATTAGCATAGGTATGTGAATTCACCCATTTACAGCAGGCAAACCCTTCTGCCTTAATCTGTTCCCATCAATACATCATGAAGAGTACGATAATGAGTAATTATTACCTACTTTAAACTATGTGATGACAACTGGCCATGTGACTGATAAACCTTTTGTTTAATTCCTATAAGATATATTGTGTCTGTGTGTAGGGCAGAGATTCATGGAGAAGTGTTACCACAAGTCGACAACACGGCTACTTTGGATACGTTTTGAAATCTCTTGCTAATTGCCCGATAATGACACAACCACCATTGTAAAGAAACTTGTGTTGTTTGGAGTTGTGGAACAAAATATACATCAACATTTATTGCCGTGACTTGGACCTCAATCTTGGGAATTTCTCACTAGGCTGAGTAAGTGACACAGACGTCGGATTTGAACAGAACAGAGTGGTAAGGGCATCCTAGGGTATTTAACCCCAGACCCAGATTGTAAGGTAGGAAAGTTTTGTCAGATTGCTCTGAATTGCTGCAGGGTGATAATGGCTACTCTTTATTTTTCCTGTAGGAGAAAAGTTGGGACGAGGGACTCCGGTCATGGATTTGTTCATCATTACCTGACAGATTTGATTTAGGGAGCTGCACTTTCAGATATGAACAGTGGAGATTAATATGTAATAAGGAAAGAGGGCAAGCTCGGTAAATTTCTCATCCCTCAGTATTGATATGACCGGTGGAAATTGTTTACAGCAGAATAAGGAGTCAAAAGGTAAAATGAGACTGTCCCTCTATGTAATGGGGAAGGGGGACAATCTGTGAGGAAAATATCTGATCAGGAAAATGGTTATAGGTCCCTCTGAGAGATTGGGCAATAGTGAGGACTGCAGATACTGGAGATCAGAGTCTAGATTAAAGTGGTGCTGGAAAAGCACAGCAGGTCAGGCAGCATCCGAGGAGCAGGAAAATCGACATTTCGGGCAAAAGTTTGAATTTTTGAGTGATTGTGATGGTATATGTGGAGAAAGCTTTCATTTGAATGGTGAATTGATTCCAAAACTATGACTTAGAACTTTTAATTGTGATTGCATTAAAGCAACTAACCAGGGTGCCAATGTTTAGTTGTCTGTGTGGGTTTTGTGTTTTTTTTTGTTTCTTGTTTGTTTGCTTACAGAACACTGCGCTGAACTCTAAAATGCCAGAGAAAGGTTGCTCCCAAGGACAAGTAAATCTTGTCTCACTAAGAAGTACGGCCAAGTGTCAGTCTGCCATCTCGCAGAGGACACAGAAGTGCCACTCGCCGCCCGGGCCAGGGCATTCGGAACACAGTCAGGGTGACTGTGAAGAAGGTGGAGGAGCACACACCGGTGGATCGGACGGTGTTTGTGAAGAAAGTTCTGCTGGAGTGTTGCGGCCTTGCAGCCGCACACGTGTACTGCCTGCAGGATTTCCCTGGGGCAGGCTACTTCGATGTGACCTTCAGAAGCGTGAAGCAGTGCGAACAGCTCCTGAAGGTCTTCAAGGAGAAGGAAGGGGAGCCGCTGTTCTCCATCTTGTCGGCGACGCCATTGTGTGTGCTTCCTGCACAGAGGAACCGGGTTGTTACAATCCATATGTACAACCCCTACGTTCCAGCGGCTGATGTCCTGACCTTCCTGGGAAGGTACGTCCAAGTCGAGGGAGAAGCCACCGATGTGATCGACCCCTTTGGGATCTGGACCAGTAAGAGGCAGGTCAAGGTAACTCTGAGGGCCGATGACAGTGGGAACATCCTCCACCCACCCTCGAGCTTCGCAATCGGAGGGAGCAGAGGCTACCTGACATATGCAGGGCAGCCCAAAGTGTGCCAAACCTGCGGGAAGTCGGGACACGTGGCGGTGGATTGCAAAGTGACCAT
The DNA here is from genome assembly GCF_047496795.1 of Chiloscyllium punctatum. NCBI lineage: Eukaryota > Metazoa > Chordata > Chondrichthyes > Orectolobiformes > Hemiscylliidae > Chiloscyllium > Chiloscyllium punctatum. The sequence continues at coordinate 32,070,794 of NC_092744.1, forward strand.
CTGCAGGAACTGCAAACAGGAGGGTCACTTGACAAAGGACTGTCGGGAGGAAAAGAGTTGCAACCTGTGCGGGGAGGCGGGCCACATGTACAAGGCCTGCCCAAGACGAGGAGCCGCCACCTACGCACAGATGGCCGGAGGTGGCAACACGAGCCGCGGACCGACAAAGTCTAACGAGGTACCGCGAATCAGCAAAGGAACGGTGCCTGGAGGCACCCAGAAGGAAGGGAAAGTTGTAGAGGAGCAGGCAGCAGACAGCGGGGAGATGCAGCAGCCGACCCAAGCTCCTGCAAGACAGACGGAGGAAATGGAAGAGGAGGGATCAAAGGAGGCAGAGCAGTGGATTATCGTTAAAAACAGGAAAAGGAAACCTCTCGAGGGCCCCAAAGCCACCAAGCGAAGGGGGAAGAGACACCTCCAAGAGGAGGATACAGGCAGCTCCTCCGAGGGTGAGGACGGGCGCAAGAAGGGTCGCCTCCGGAGGAAGAGGCAGAGCGCCGTGGGGAGAAAGGAGGGCAACACCGCCCAAGAAGGAAAAGACGATCCCTCTGAGGGGATGGGTGAAGGCCTCCCCCTACCCGGTGAGAACCAAGGGGTACCCACCGGCCCACAGCTCCAGGGAACTGGGAGCAGCGTCCCAGTGACAGCCCTGATGTCAGATGGAGAACGGGGCGATGCGGACCCTGGGTCTGACACGATGACACCAGAGCGGGGAAATGACTCCAGCGTGGAGCCGGACAACTACCTCAGCCCTGGGAAGGTCCAGCAGTTTGCTGTCACCACGGGGATGCACGCAGCTACCCCACTGGAGCAAGACCAGAAGAAAATGGACACTGGTAACCCCGCAAACTGTTAAAATGGGGTTTAAAATTGCCAGCATAAATGTGCGTAGCATTAAAGCGGCTACGCGATGTGTTTCAACGCTGGCCTTCCTGGCCAACGTCAAAGCCGATGTCCTGTTTCTGCAGGAGTGCGGGATACCGCACCTCAGCAGTTACAGGAGATGGTCGAGCTTGTGGACCCACGGGCCGTCAGTGTGGTCGGGGGGCAACGATAGCCGCGCCTCCGGCCTGGGTATCCTGTTGCGGGGAGGCAACTTCACCATCTCCGAGGTTAAGGAGGTGGTGGGCGGGCGCCTCCTCGTCGTGGACGTCAAATACAGAAACGCTCCCGTGAGACTAATCAACGTGTACGCCCCAGTGGGTAAGAGTGAACGGTTGGCCGTCCTGCAACAGCTTCCACTGCTGCTGGCTACGTCCAGGCCGGTCATTCTGGCCGGAGACTTCAACTGCATCATTGATGCTGATGGACGATCCGGCGGGGGGGACAGTAAACCGGACGCTACGTCCAGGGCCCTGATGGAAACGGTCAAAGACGCCAAGCTGCACGACGTCTTCAGCGCCCCTGCAGACGGAGCGCAGCGTAGATACACCTGGTCACGGGCAGACGGGTCTATCCGCTCAAGGATAGATTACCTGTTTGTGTCCCGAACGCTCTCGGTCAGATCCACCGACGTCAAGCCGGTGTTCTTCTCTGACCACTGCCTCCTGCTGGTCGACTGTCACCTACAGGACGAACAGCGGGCGGGCAAGGGAACGTGGAAACTGAACACTAAGCTGTTGACCCCGGGAAACATCGAAGAGCTCAAGAGGGATTACGCAGGTTGGAGAACCGTGAAGCCCCTCTTTGAGTCTCCAGCGGACTGGTGGGAAACGGTAAAAGGGAACATCAAGAGGTTCTTTATCCTCAAAGGTGTCCAGGAGGCGAGAGAGAGGCGGGGAAAACTGTCCCAGCTCCAGGAAAGTATGCAGAACCTGCTCCTGCTGCAGATGATGGGGGTGGATGTCACGGAGGACCTCAAGGAGGTGAAGGGCCAGCAAGCCTCGCTCTTTGCCTCGGAGGCCTCCAGGATAATCTTCCGGTCCAGGGTCCGCTCGGTGGAGCAGGACGAGACGTGCTCACGTTTCTTCTTCCAGAAGGTGCACAAAGAGAGCTCCGTGCTCAGCAGCCTGAAGAAAGAAGATGGCTCGGTAACGTCATCTCAGGCTGACGTCATGAGGATCAGCAAATCCTTCTACGCCAGCCTGTATGACTCGAAGCCGACCGACAGCGCGGCCTCCCAGTCGTTCCTGTCCTCTATCACGGAGGTCCTAGATGACGGAACACGAGAGAGGCTGGACCAGCCGCTATCTCTGGATGAACTGACCAAGGCCCTCGAGTCCTTCGAAAAGAATAAAACTCCCGGAAGCGACGGCTTACCGGTCGAGGTTTATTCCGCTCTTTGGGACTTGATCGGCCAGGACCTGCTGGAGGTGTATGTCAGTATGCTCCGGGCAGGTACCATGAGTGAATCCATGAGGAAAGGCATCATCACCCTCGTCTACAAGCGGAAGGGGGAGAGGGAGGAAATTAGAAATTGGAGACCGATCTCACTGTTAAATGCAGACTACAAAATCCTGTCAAAGGTCATCGCCAACCGGGTCAGGTCTGCTCTGGGATCGGTGATCCACCCGGACCAAACCTGTGCTGTACCGGGCAGGAAGATCTCTGAGAGTCTCGCACTCCTCAGGGATACGATCGCCTACGTGCAGGACAGGGGGGTGGACACATGCCTCATCAGCCTTGACCAGGAGAAAGCCTTTGACAGGATATCGCATACATATATGAGGGATGTCCTCTCCAAAATGGGCTTTGGGGAGGGAATCGGAAATTGGATCAGACTGCTCTACACCAACATTGTCAGTGCAGTCTCAATCAATGGGTGGGAATCAGATAGCTTCCCTGTAAGATCTGGAGTCAGGCAGGGATGCCCCCTCTCACCCGCCTTGTTTGTGTGTTGCATAGAGCCATTTGCCGAATCCATCAGGAAGGATGCGAGCCTGAGAGGGGTGACTATTCCTGGCAGCGGGGGCCTGCAGGTTAAGGCCTCCCTGTACATGGATGACGTCGCTGTTTTCTGCTCGGATCCGCTGTCCGTGCACAGACTCGTGTGCATCTGCGACCAGTTCGAACGGGCCTCGGGCGCCAAGGTAAACCGAGGCAAGAGCGAGGCCATGCTCTTCGGGAACTGGGCCGACCAATCCTCTATCCCCTTCACCGTCAGGACTGACCACCTGAAGGTGCTGGGTATTTGGTTCGGGGGGGCTGGGGCGTGCGCCAAGACCTGGGAGGAGCGGATCAGGAAGATGAGACAGAAACTAGGCAGATGGGGGCAACGGTCGCTCTCCATCGCGGGAAAAAACCTGGTCATCAGGTGTGAGGTACTCTCAGTATTGCTATATGTGGCACAGGTCTGGCCTATCCCCAGGACCTGTGCCGCCGCAGTCACCCGGGCCATCTTCCAATTCATTTGGAGATCAAAGATGGACCGGGTCCGAAGAGACTCTATGTACAAAGACCGGTGCAATGGGGGAAAAAACACGCCCAATGCCACCCTCACCCTGATGGCCACCTTTGTGTGTGGCTGCATCAAGCTGTGCGTGGATCCCCGGTACGCAAACACCAAGTGTCACTACGTACTGAGGTTCTACCTGTCCCCGGTGTTGCGAAGGATGGGCCTGGCCTCGCTGCCGTGGAACGCTCCGAGTAGTTGGACCGTTCCGTATCACCTGTCCTTCGTGGAGAAATTTATGAGGAAAAACACCTTTGACCACAAGTCCATCAGGAAGTGGTCAGCACGTAGCGTCCTTGAGACCCTTCGGGAAAAGGAGAGGGCGGATCCTGTCGAGCGGTTCCCTGAGCAGACTGTCAAAGCCATTTGGCAGAATGCCTCATCGCCAGAACTTTCCAACAAGCACCAAGACGTGGCTTGGCTGGTGGTGAGAAGGGCTCTGCCTGTGAGATCCTTTATGCACGCCCGGACTCTCTGCCGCACCGCACGCTGCCCTCGAAGTGGCTGCGGGGGGGACGAGACTGTCACACACCTCCTTCTGGAATGTGCCTATGCAGAGGAAGTCTGGAGAGGAATGCAGTGGTGCTTGTCGAGGTTCGTCCCGAGCAGCGCCGTGACGCGGGACTCCGTGCTCTACGGCCTGTTCCCCGGGACTCACACCGAGACGAACATTAACTGCGCCTGGAGGATCATCAACTCGGTGAAGGACGCTCTCTGGGCGGTCCGAAACCTGTTGATCTTCCAGCTGAAGGAGTTGACCCCGACCGAGTGTTGCAGACTGGCACATTCCAAGGTCCAAGACTACGTGTTGAGGGACGCGCTGAAGCTTGGGGCAGCTGCCGCCAAGGCGCGGTGGGGAAAGACCACTGTGTAAGATCGGCCTGCCGAAAGAAGAACAGGGGGCCCATACAGACGTTTTTTTGGGCTCTGCTGATGCCTCAGCCAAATATATGTATATATACAAGATTGAAAAAATGCACAGGATTGTAAAGGACAAGAATAAAGTCGAATCTGTGTTTGTAAATATGGACATATGTATGGCATGATCCAATGTACAGACCATCAAATCATTTATGAATAAAGTATATTTTGAAATAAAAAAAAAGAGGACACAGAAGTGCCCCATTGCAAGACCTGCACAGTTACCGTCCAGCCAAGCGATGATCAAATGCTCAGCTCACACTGGTGCTGCTGACAGAATCTCCAAGGGCAACACGCAAGTAGATACTGCCGCCAACCAGGCAGCCTTACACCCCGCTTTCCTGGTTCCATTGGGCTCACAGCAACACCTCGTTACAAAACGTATGAGGGCGGGTATGCTAGGGTTACACCAAGTGACGATCTGCCTGAAGGAGACTACCCCGCTGCCGAGCCAGGAGACTTTGTTCTGATAAAGGGCTGGAAACGAAGGAAGCTGGGATCAAGATGGAAAGGACCATTCTAGGTGATGCTGACCCCACTCGTGGCTGTGAAGGTACAAGGGCATCCCTGGTGGATACATAGAACCGACTGCAAGAGTCAGCGTGGAAGCAGACAACTAAGGACAAGGACCTTTTCCATACTTGTGACCTTGGTGACTTTGGGAGAGGAGGCCTTGAGAATAGATGGATCCCAAATTGACCACCCTCAGCATAACAATGTTTTGCACTGAGCCTATCAGACAGCCCACATAACAGGGAGACCTTTTAACCTTACTGCGAATCCTCTTGCAAGAATGCCTAACTTAAAGAAGTTCTCCTCCTCTCTCCACAAGAATCTGTGAATCTCTCTCTCACTGCAACCCCTAGGTCATCTCCTCTGCCCTAAAGCTCTTCAACCATACACTGAAACAGACTCGCTACATCAGCCACATTTGCTTCCTCAGTGCCTGCCTCCGTAACCAACTGATCCCACGTGGACTCCAGACTTCATTCAAACCAGCACAGTTCGGATCCGAACAGAACAACCAGTACAGACTAAAGATTCAAAATTACCAGCAACTGTTCTCCTTTAGGACCCTCTGCTCCACACTCGCAGCAATGTGCCGGCACCTAACCACTCTACAGTCAGCCCTGCCTCAGCTGAGGGCCATACTCTCTCAGAACTGCAAAGGACACCTTTTATTCCTGATGAAGAGCTTTTGCCCGAAACGTCGATTTTGCTGCTCCTCGGATGCTGCCTGAACTGCTGTGCTCTTCCAGCACCACTAATCCAAAATCTGGTTTCCAGCATCTGAAGTCATTGTTTTTACCTTCTGTACTATATTCTAAGAAGAATTCATACTCGCAACAAACAGTATTTCAACACCATCTCAAACATCAAAAACTGTTGGCACAACAAATGTTTATACACCCACCTCCGTAACCAGCACTCTTCAAACATTCCAGAAGACTCCCCCAGCCTCTGGAACTGCTTGGCCACCATTAGCCGTGCGGCTGGTACAGCTACCATCCCCACTGTGATCAATGACATCACTTCCGCCCCCATCATGGCCACTTCCACAGTCACTTCTGCCCCTCACGATTCCTCATACACCATGTGACATCACTGCTGCCCCCGTGTAATTGCTGATGTCACACGCTCAGCGACTTCCGCCCCCTGCCACCGCCGTGTTCGCCACCACTTCTGTCCCCACCAATGCCACTCACCTGCATTCTGCTGACATGCCCCACCCCCACCCCCACCCCTCCAAAGGTTCCACTGTCAGCATCCCCACCCCCCAGAACCCTGAGGGGAACATCACCCCTGCTTGACTCCACCCCCATTCCCCCACCACCACGCCCATTCCAGTTACAGGCTCCGCCCCCACTCCCAGCTCCACACACCAGGTCCCAGCTCCCAGCCCTGCTGAGTTTTCACCATCCCCCCCCGCCCCACCCCAGACGCCCCTGACTAAGAACAAGTGATTAGTCCTCAGCAAAGGCCTTAACTTTATCCCCCTCCATCCACGCATCAATGAATTCAATATGCTTCGTGACATCAAACACTTCTTAAACCACCTCCACCTCCGAGCTTACTTTTTCAATCAGGACTCCCGCCCACCTTCAGAGGACCCCCTTCGCCCGCCTCCAACACACTCCATCCACCTGGACACCCTGCGCTGGCCTATTAGCCACCCTTGATCTCTTCGTTTCCAATTGTCGCCAGGACATTAACCGCCTCAGCCTGTCCAACCCCTCCCCCACTCCAACCTCTCACCTTCGCAACGTGCAGCCTTCTGCTCCAATCCCAACCTCGCCATCAAACCAGCAGATAAAGGGGTCGCAGTGGTAGTTTGGTGAACTGACCTCTACACCGCTCAAGCCAGATGCTAGTTCGAAGATACCTCCTCCAGCCACCCCCTTGACCATGACCCCACCCTCCCATCACCAAACCATCATCTCCCAGACCATACAAAACCTCATCATCTCAGGAGATCTCCCGCCGACAGCTTCTATCCTCGTAGTCCGGGAACCCTGCACCACCTGATTCTACCTCCTTCCCAAGATCCACAAGCCTGACCAGCCCGGCCGAGCCATTGTCTCAGCATGCTCCTGCTCCACCAAACTCCTCTCCATCTACCTCAATACTGTCCTATCTCTTCCCCCCCCCCCACCCCCCCCACCCCAGTCCAGGAACTCCCCACGTATGTTTGAGACACCACCCATGCCCTCCACCTCCTCCAAGACTTCCGTTTCCCCAGCCCTATACGCTTCATCTTCACCATGGACATCTAATCCCTCTACACCTCCATCCACCATGATTAGTCCTCAGCGCTAGTTATAGGAGACTCTGTAGTTTGAGGGACGGACAGGCGGCTCTGTGGACATGGGCGAGACTCTCTGATGGTTTGTTGCATCCCAGGTGCCAGGGTCCAAGACGTCTCCGACCGTGTCTTCAGAATCCTTAAGGGGGAGGGTGTGCAGCCAGAAGTCGTGGTGCACGTTGGCATCAATGACATAAGTAGGAAGAGGGGTGGGGAGGTCATTCGGGAGATCAGAGTTAGGTTGGAAGCTAAAAGCTAGGACGGACAGAGTCGTCATCTCTAGGTTGTTGCCGGTGCCACGTGACAGTGAGGCAAGGAATAGGGAGAGTGCAGTTGAACACGTGGCTGCAAGGATGGTATAGGAGGGAGGGCTTATTTGGACAATTGGACTGCATTCTGGGGAAGGTGGGACCTGTACAAGCAGGACAGGTTGCACCTGAATCAGAAGGGCACCAATATCCTGGGAGGTAGGTTTGCTAGCACTCTTCGGGGGGATTTAAACTAATTTGGCAGGGGGATGGGATCTGGACTTGTAGTCCAGCAAGTAGGTTAGCTGTTTGTCAGCATGTCCAAGAATGTAGGGAGGCTGTGGAGAAGGTAGCGCTGACAGGGAATACTTGCGGACACAGAGATAGGTTCAAATGTGTATACTTTAACGCAAGGAGTATCAGAAATAACGTGGGTAAACCTAAGGCGTGGATCGGTACCTGGGACTACTATGTTGTGGCCACCACAGAAACGTGGATAGAAGAGGGACAGGAATGGTTGTTGGAGGTTCCTGGTTACAGATGTTTCAGTAAGATTAGGGAGGGTGGTAAAAAAGGAGGGGGGGGGTGGCGTTGCTAATTAGAAATGGTATAACGGCTGCAGAAAGGCAGTTCGAGGGGGATCTGCCTTTGGAGGTAGTATGGGCTGAAGTCAGAAATAGGAAAGGAGCAGTCACCTTGTTGGGTGTTTACTATCGGCCCCCCAATAGCAGCAGAGATGTGGAGAAACCGATTGGGAAACAGATTTTGGAAAGGTGCAGAAGCCACAATCGTGGTGATTTCAACTTCCCAAATATTGATTGGAAGCTCTTTAAATCAAGTAGATTGGATGGGGCGGTGTTTGTGCAGTGTGTCCAGGAAGCTTTTCTAACTCAGTATGTAGATTTTTTTTTTTATTTCAAAAATATACTTTATTAATAAAATGATTTGATGGTCTGTACATTTGATCATGCCATACATATGTCCACATTTACAAACACAGATTCGAATTTATCCTTGTCATTTACAGGCCTGTGCATTTTTCAATCTTGTACATATATTTGGCTGAGGCATCAGCAGAGCCCAAAAAAAGCCCCCTGTTCTTCTTTAGGCAGGTCGATCTTACACGGTGGTCTTTCCCCACCGCGCCTTGGCGGCAGCTGCCCCAAGCTTCAGCGCGTCCCTCAACACGTAGTCTTGGACCTTGGAATGTGCCAGTCTGCAACACTCGGTCGGGGTCAACTCCTTCAGCTGGAAGATCAACAGGTTTTGAACCGCCCAGAGAGCGTCCTTCACCGAGTTGATGATCCTCCAGGCGCAGTTAATGTTCGTCTCGGTGTGAGTCCCGGGGAACAGGCTGTAGAGCACGGAGTCCCGCGTCACGGCGCTGCTCGGGACGAACCTCGACAGGCACCACTGCATTCCTCTCCAGACTTCCTCTGCATAGTATGTATATTGTCCGACCGGAGGGGAGGCCATTTTGGATTTGGTACTTGGTAACGAAACGGGACAAGTGATGGGCTTGTTAGTGGGTGAACATTTTGGTGATGGTGACCACAATTCTGTGACTTTCACCTTGGTTATGGAGAGAGATAGGTGCGTGTAACAGGGTAGGTTTTACAATTGGGGGAAGGGTAAATACGATGCTGTAAGACAGGGTCTGAGGAGCAAAAGTTGGAGCATAGGCTGTCAGGGAAGGATGTCGTGGAAATGTGGAACTTTTTCAAGGAACAGATACGACGTGTCCTTGATATGTATGTACCTGTCAGGCAGGAAAGAGATGGTTGTGTGAGGGAGCCTTGGTTGACGAGGGAGGTTGAATGTCTTGTAAAGAGGAAGAAGGAGACTTACTTAAGGTTGAGGAAACAAGGTTCAGACAGAGCGTTGGAGGTATACAGGATAGCCAGAAGGGAGCTGAAGAAAGTGATTAGGAGAGCTAAGAGAGGGAAAAATCTTTGGTGGATAGGACCAAGGATAACCCCAAGGCATTTTATGCGTATGTGAGAAACATGAGAATGACGAGAACGAGGGTAGGTCCAATCTAGGACTGTGTGTATTGAGTCGGAAGCGATAGGAGAGGTCTTGAATGAGTACTTTTCTTCAGTATTTACAAACGAGAGGGACCATATTGTTGAAGAGGAGAGTGTGAAACAGGCTGGTAAGCTAGAAGAGATACTTGTCAGGAAGGAAGATGTGTTGGACATTTTGAACAACTTGAGGATAGACAAGTCCCCCAGGCCTGACGGGATATATCCTAGGATTATGTGGGAAGCAAGAGAGGAAACTGTAGAACCGTTGGCAATTATCTTTTCATCTTCACTGTCAACGGGGGTGGTACCAGGGGACTGGAGAGTGGCGAATGTTGTGCACCTGTTCAAAAAAGGGAATAGGGATAACCCCGGGAATTACAGGCCAGTTAGTCTTTCTTCGGTGGTAGGCAAAGTAATGGAAAGGGTACTGAGGGATAGGATTTATGAGTATCTGGAAAGACACTGCTTGATTAGGGACAGCCAGCACGGATTTGTGAAGGGTAGGTCTTGCCTTACAAGTCTTATTGAATTCTTTGAGGAGGTGACCAAGCATGTGGATGAGGTAGATCAGTGGATGTAGTGTACATGGATTTTTGTAAGGCATTTGATAAGGTTCCCCACGGTATGCTTATGCGGAAAGTCAGGAGGCATGTGATTAGGGGAAATTTGGCCAGTTGGATAGAAAACTGGCCATCCGGTCGAAGTCAGAGAGTGGTGGTAGATGGTAAATATTCAGCCTGGAGCCCAGTTACAAGTGGAGTTCCGCAGGGATCAGTTCTGGGTCCTCTGCTGTTTGTAATTTTTATTAATGACTTGGAAGAGGGAGTCAAAGGGTGGGTCAGTAAATTTGCAGATGATACGAAGATTGGTGGAGTTGTGGACAGTGAGGAGGGCATTTGTCGTTTGCAAAGGGACTTAGATATGATGCAGAGCTGGGCTGAGGAGTGGCAGATGGAGCTCAACCCTGCCAAATGTGAGGTTGTCCATTTTGGAAGGACAAATAAGAATGCGAAATACAGGGTTAACGGTAGGGTTCTTAGTAAGGTGGAGGAGCAGAGGGATCTTGGGTCTATGTTCATAGATCTTTGAAAGTTGCCACTCAGGTGGATAGAGCTTGTAAGAAGGCCTATGGTGTATTAGCGTTCATTAGCAGATGGATTGAATTCAAGAGTTGTGAAGTGATGTTGCAGCTGTACAGGACTTTGGTTAGGCCACATTTGGAGTACTGTGTGCAGTTCTGGTCGCCTCACTTTAGGAAAGATGTGGAAGCTTTGGAGAGGGTGCAGAGAAGATTTACCAGGATGTTGCCTGGAATGCAGAATAGGTCGTACAAGGATAGGTTGAGAGTGCTAGGCCTTTTCTCATTGGAATGGCGAAGGATGAGGGATGACTTGATAGAGGTTTATAAGATGATCAGAGGAATAGATAGAGTAGACAGTCAGAAACTTTTTCCCTGGGTACAATAGAGTGTTACAAGGGGACATAAATTTAAGGTGAAGGGTGGAAGGTATAGGGGAGACGTCAGTGGTAGGTTCTTTACCCAGAGAGTGGTGGGTGCATGGAATGCGCTGCCTGTGGGAGTGGCAGAGTCAGAATCATTGGCGACCTTTAAGCAGCAATTGGATAGGTACATGGATGGGTGCTTAAGCTAGGACAAATGTTCGGCACAACATCGTGGGCCGAAGGGCCTGTTCTGTGCTGTATTGTTCTATGTTCAATGACCAGGGCCTCCAAGCCCTCCGTTTCTTCCTCTCCCAATGTCCCCAAAAGTACCCTTCCACCGACACACTCATTCGTTTAGCTGAACTGATCCTCACCCTTAACAATTTCTCCTTCGAATCCTCACACTTCTTCCAGACCAAAGGGGTAGACATGGGCACCCGTATGGGCCCCAGCTATGCCTGTCTCTTTGGTGGCTATGTAGAACAATCCATCTTCCGAAGTTAAATGGCACCACTCCCCACTTCTTCCTCCGCTACATTGATGACTGCATTGGCGCCACCGCATGCTCCCACAAGGAGGTTGAGCAGTTCATCAACTTCACCAACACATTCCTGACCTTAAATTCACCAGGACCATCTCTGATACCTCTCTCCCCTTCCTGGACCTCTCCATCTCCATCAATGACGACCGACTTGACACTGACATTTTTTTACAAACCCACCATCTCCCACAGCTACCTGTATTACACTTCTTCTCACCCTACCTCTGCAAAAATGCTATCCCGTATTCCCAATTCCTCAGCCTCCGCCGTATCTGCTCTTAGGAGGACCAGCTCCACCACAGAGCACACCAGATGGCCTCCTTCTTTAGAGACAGCATTTTCCCTTCCCACGTGGTTTAAGATGCCCTCCAACGCATCTCATCCATATCCTGCACGCCCGCCCTCAAACCCCACCCCTCCAACCGTAACAAGGAACGAACCTCCCTGGTCCTAACCTTCCACCCTACCAACCTTTGCATAAACTGCATCATCCGCCGACATTTCTGCCACCTCCAAACAGACTCCACCACCAGGGATATATTTCCCTCCCCACCCCTTTCCATTTTCCGCAAAGATTGTTCCCTCTGTGACTACCTGGTCAGGTCCATGCTCCCCAACAACCCACCCTCCCATCCTGGCACCTTCCCCTGCCACCACAGGAATTGCAAAACCTGTGCCCAGACCTCCTCCATCACCTCTATACAAGGCCCCAAAGGAGCCTTCTATATCCATCGAAGTTTCACCTGCACATCCACCAATGTCATTTATTGTATCCGTTGCTCCCGATGCAGTCTCCTTTACATTGGGGAGACTGGACGCCTCCTCGCAGAGCGCTTTAGAAAACATCTTCGGGACACCTGCACCAATCAATCCCACTGCCCCATGGCCGAACATGTCAACTTCCCCTCCCACTCTCTGCCAAGGACATGCAGGTCCAGGGCCTCCTCTACTGCCACTCCCTCACCACCTGACGCCTGGAGGAAGAACGCCTCATCTTTTGCCTCCGAACACTTCAACCCCAGGGTATCAATATGGACTTCACCGGTTTCCTCATTTCCCCGCCCCCCCATCTTACCCCAGTTCCAAACTTCCAGCTCAGCATTGTCCTCATGACTTGTCCTACCTGCCAATCTCCCTTCCGACCTAATCCACTCTACCCTCCCCCTGACCTATCACCTTCAACCCCACTTCCATCCACCCATTGTATTCTTTACTACCTTCCACCACCCTCCCCTCTGACCTATCACTTCCATCCCCACCCACATTCACCTATTGTACTCTTTGCTACTTTCTCCCCAGTCCCACCACCTCCTCTCCCCTGCACCCCCCCCCCCCCCCCATTTATCTCTTCACCCTGGAGGCTCCCTGCCTCCATTCCTGATGAAGGCCTTTTGCCCAAAAGGTCAATTTTCCTGCTCCTTGGATGCTGCCTGACCTGTTGTGCTTTTCCAGCACCACTCTAATCTAGACTCTGGTTTCCAGCATCTGCAGTCCTCACTTTTGCCTAATAGGGAGAGACACCCACTGCTGGGTATGTGCCCACATGCCACCCCCCCTCTGTCGGAGGAATCCCTTCGTGGCCCGTACCTTTTTGCTGGCACAAACTAGCCAAATGGCTACTGCGTTGAAGCCTTTCCAGTGACCTTGCTAACACCGATGGCGCATAAGAGTGGCAGTTGGCAGGGTATAACCTGACCTCATTCAGGGGCTGGTACCTCCCTAATTACAGCCAATCACATAGACCCCCCTCCCTTGTAGTTCTCAACAGCACCATCAACTATCCCATTTATTTCAGGTAGGAAGGGAGGCCCACCAAGGGCACTTACATGGGAATGAGTGAATGCTGCTTTACCATCCCTTGAGTCAAACCTATTCAGAGCTTAACAAAATATGGGTACTTTATATTTGATTGGTCCACCGTCCCCATAAGAACCTGAGGCCACATCTGGAATAATTCTGCTCCCGGCAGTGAGAGAGCGATGTTTCCACCCTGCCAGCTTACGACGGCACATACTTCATTTGCGGTTTGAAAGCCTACCACAGGCTTCCGTCAGATTGGGAAGGGTGGTGCTACATGGGGTATGTTGTACCCTGGATTCGGGTACTGGGCAATCTGTCCTCATCCCTGAGATCCAGAAAGTCCCTTGGCAGGTCCCTCACCTGGATAGGAATGTTCTCTTGCCCGACAGGAATCTATTTGCATTCCCAAGAACTTAGTCAGCTCAGGACTGTAAGGGAAAGGGTCGCCAATGATACAGCTAGTGCCCTAACTAAAATTAACGCAGAATTACTTGCAGTTAGAACTATGGCCCTCCAGAATTGTTTGGCACTGGACTTCCTGCTAGCCAAGGAGGGTGGTACCTGTGCCATTGTTGGGGCAGAGTGTTGCACCTACATCCCTGACGAGTCCACTAACAATACTGACCTCCCTAAACACATCACGTAGGAAATCCAGACTCTCCAAACTATGGGAGGTTGATCACTAGTGGGTATTCTTGGAGGATTGGGAGACCTGCTGGCTCATATTGGAATTACAATACTAATTGTGATCTCCTGCATTCTAGTGTTCCAGTGCTTATGGCTACTGTTGTCTGAATGTTTTCACAATAGGCTCTGAGGGGACCTGGTTGATCATCAAATGACCAAAAGGAGGGATTGAGAAAGATAAAATGCAACAGAGGGGTTCGCTCTGTGCTTTGCTTCTCTTTCAGGACACATTGGGGACTCTAAGGTTAAACATACAACTACCTCAGAACTTACTGCAGTGTTAACTGAAAGCCTGTACTCTTACAATACAGACAGAACATCTCAGTAGGGTGGAGGATAACTGTATCTCAGAAATGGAGCCTAATGGAGCCACACATGTGGATTCCCCTGGAACCTCAGACAGAGGAATTTGCCCTTTCTAGACAAGACTGATAGCCTTGGCCACAAACCTGTCAAACTGCCTCCCACTCCCATTGTCTTTCTTCCCCTCCATATTAGCATAGGTATGTGAATTCCCCCCATTTACTTACCCTCCATATTAGTATTGGTATGTGAATCCCCCATTTACAGCAGGCAAACATTTCTGCCTTAATCTCTTCCCATCAACACATAATCATGAAGAATACGATAATCAGTTTCTGTAATCCATTCACAAGTTATCACAGAGCATTGACATTCATCGGGCTTTGTAAATTCATAATTACCTATTTTAAACTATGTGATGACAATTGCCCATGTGACTGATAAGCCTTTTGTTTAATTCCTATAAAATATACTATCTCTGTGTAGGGCAGAGATTCGTGGAGAAGTGTCACCACACGTCGACAACATGGCTACTTTGGAGACATTTTGGAATCTCGCTGGCTGTCTGATAATAAAGCATCTACCATTGTACAGAAACTTGTCTTGTCGGGATTTGTGGAACAAAATATACATCAATAGCTCTCTCTCCTACACCCTGCAGAGTTGGTTGAACTCGCCCCCCAACTGATGATATAAAGTGCTGACAGAAAGTGTACTCTTAGCACTGAGCATCCTCCTCTCTATGTCAGATTTGTAGGAATCAGTCTTCTTTTGAATAAAATCCCAAACTTGAAAAAAACGAAAGAGGTCACTGTTAGATAGCTTGTATTTGTATGCTAACTGATCAAAGGACATCATTGCGTCTCCCTCAAATAAATCGCCCAAGCAAGACGCACCCATATCTGCCCAACGTTTGAAGTCTGAATCTATCATCCGTGGTTGAAAACCTGGCATACACACTATAGCTATAAGAGAAGATGTTTTGTCAATATTGCCCTCCATGCTTTAACAGTATTGATAACTAATGGGTTATGGCAATATTCCCTAACTGTCCTCATTTTGTTCAAAAACAGCAAGCTAGTAAGCGGCACCCTGCCTGAGAGGTTAGCTAATTTAATAAGAGGAAGCTTACGATGCCAAATAAAAGAGCCGAACCAGTTGTTCAGTGTCCTGAACATTTGCTTCTCGAACGTCAGGGGGAGCATCCGTATAGGGTACAACAAACGAGGGAGAATGTTCATCTTAACAAGTGCTATCTGACCTAACCATGAGACCAGAAGCACCTCCCATCTTTGAAGGTCTTGTTTGATTTTGTTGAATAACTGAACAAAATTAGCTTTGAACAACTTATCAAGAACTGAAGTGATGAATATGCCTAAATACACAAAACCCCTCTGTGACCACTTAACTGGGAATCGATAAGATGTTGCCCTCAAGACCTAGTACCTTCATAAAACCACCCATAGGCATAGCCAATGATTTTGCAAAATTAATCTTGTACCTCGAAAAGGTGCCAAATGTGCTGATGCATTGTATTAGATGAGGCACCGAAACTGCTGGATTTAACAAAAAAGGACATTGTCTGTGTACAATGAAATCTTATGTGATTTTAATCCCACTTCTGGACCCAATATATTAGGATCCCTATAAATGGCCTCCACCAATGCTTCAATCACCAATGTAAAAAGCAATGGCGAAAGGGGACAACCCTGCCAGCTGTCCCTGAAAATGTTAAAATTGCTAGATAGTACACCACTGGGGATGATTGCAGCGAGAGGGACACTGTAGAGAAACTTTACACATCTTATAAAGGCTTCGCCCAAGCCAAACTGCTCCAGAGTATAAAAAAGGTATGGCCACTCAACTCAGTCAAATGTCTTCTCTGCATCTAGAGAAATTACTAATTCCTGTATTGATTTGTTGACATGCTTGAATTATTTTAAACAGCCTCCTAACAATTTTGGAGGATCTGCGGCCCTTTATGAAGCCCATCTAGTCCTCTTTAACAATAGAAGGTAACACAGTCTCCAGCCTTAATGCAAGAGCCTTAGAATGGATTTTGAAGTCTACATTTAAGAGTGAAATGGGCCTGTATGAAGCACAGTCCTCAGGACCTTACCTTTTTTAAGAATAAGCGAAGTATTGGCCTGTCAGATGGCGAGAGACAAACATGGCTGTATGAGTCATTGAACATGTTGAGCATCAGACCTGACAATATGTTTATAAATTCCTTATAGAATTCGCTGTGAAGTCCATCAGGACAGGGTACCTTTCCACTCTGAAGCTGCTTCACATTCGCCTGCATCTCTTGCTCTGATAAGGGACATTGAGAAAAGATTCTTGTTCAGGGGTCATGCCCGGGAGCATCAGCTCCTTGAAAAATGATTTCATTTTGGCCCAACCCTCTTCGTAGCCCTCAGATAGATATAATTTAGAGTAAAATCTCTGGAATACCACATTAATCTTCTTGGAATCACATGGTAGGTTCACAGACCCTTCCCTAATCGCCGTAATGGCTTGAGGGGCACTCCTTTTCCTGGTGGGATATGATAGGTACTTGCCTGGACAGTCACCATGCTCATATAACCTTTGTGAAAGTAAGCTCCTTCTTTGCTGTCTGTGTGAGCACGGAATTCAATGCAGACTGCAGCGCCATAATCTTCTGTAGCTTGACCAACGAGGGCCTGTCAAAGTAAGCCTCGGCTGCCTTCAACTGTGCTCCGAGGAGAGGTTACTGTTCACTCTTCTGCTGCTTCCTCCTGGCAGAGTAGGAAATAACTAACCCCCTGGGATAAACTTTGGCAGTTTCCCAAAGGACAGATGGGCTACTAACTGAGCCTGAGCTAATGTCTAGAAATGCCTGAAATTCCCTGGAGAAGTACTCCACAAACTTATTATCCTTGAGGATAAAGGGATCCATTCACCAGTGCCTCAGGCCCACTGTAACGTCCTTAATCTTAACCAACAGGTACATGGGGCGTGATCAGAGATGGTAATGTTACCAATCGTACAAGATGCCAAGTCCAGGGTTGCCATGGGGGTCAGAAAAAAAATCAATCCTAGTGTGACATCTGTATGGACTGGAATAAAATGTAAAATCCTTGCCTTGAGGGTGGAGACGCCTCCAAACATTCACCAGTCCTAACTCTACACATTATTATTGTACTAATTGTTTAGTTTGTACAGAGGGTATTGAGGGGCCTTTGGGCAACCTGTCTACTGTGTGATCCATGGGACAATTAAAATCTTCCCCTATAATGATATGTCGGGACTCGAGACTGATCGGTTTAGAAAATGCATCTACCAGAAATTTGAGGGTTGGGCCAGAGAGCAATAAAGATTTAAGCACCATATTCTTCCCCTTTTATCAGGGCTTTGAGAATTACAAAACTCCCATGTGTGTCTTTAACATGCACTAGTAATTTAAATGGGTGATTCCTCCTAACCAATATCACCACTCCCCTACTTCTTCTGGTATTAAAAGATGATGAGTAAACCCGATCAAAGCCATTCTGCTGTAGTTTCAAATGCTCCCTATCATCCAAATGTGTCTCCTGTAACAAAGCAATATCTTTCTAAGACTCGAAAATACCTTCTTCCTCTTAATTGGTGACTGACTCCCCTTGATGTTCCAGGTACACCATTTAAGCAAGATCCATTAAACATAAAAACTACATAAACTAAACCACTACATTTAACAAACCTACAAAGCTATCAAAGATTATATACAACAAAAACCAAAAAAAAACCAGCATTGACAGCGCCAACAGTGCTGAATAGGGGAACTCATCCCCTTCCTAAAGGGGGCAACCACCCATCCCAAAACCCAATTCCCCATCCCGCTGCCAATACAGCAGCTTGAGCATTTAAATACCTGAGCCAGGTATAAACTGCCTATAAGTAGTCATCTCGCCATCTCAACCATTTTCTCTTCATTCTAGCTCGAGTCGCACTGCAAACACAGGCAGAAAAGAAAGAAAATACATGATGGAATAGCAACGTGAATGAAGAAATTTTGAAGAAGAAAAGTAGGTACCCCACCCATCCTTTGGTATAACTTAGCTTAGAAATTGAAAGCACACATCTCAACTGCCACCAAATATAGTTTAAACCAGATTATTACCAATAAAAAAGATAGAAAAAGAAAGCCCCAACCAGACTTCCTCTGAACAAAAAACAAAGACATACCCAAACAACACTACTATTTGTACATACTGAGTGGTTCAGATTAAGTTAATTTGTTCATAAAGTCCTTTGCCTTCTCCGATGTGTCAAAGAGATGTACAGATCCATCTAAGGTGATCCAAAGCACTGCCAGATACCTCAGAGAGTACTGGATCCCAACTCCCTCAGCCTCCTCTTGATGCCGTCATAGGATTTTCTTTTCCAGATCACCACCATTGAGAAGTTCTGGAAGAACATGATCTTATAGCCCTCGTAAACTAGGGCCTTCGGATCCTTCCCCTTGGATTCGGGAAGCTTCCATGATTCTCTCATCTCTATAATGATGAAACAGCACCAAGATAGGGCGAGGATGTTGATCTAAACCTGACCTCCACATCGTGAACCAGTAAGCCCTCTCGATCTTCAAGCCTCTCATTCCAGCCTCCAAGTTAAGGAAGTCCTTAATAAATTTCGCCGGCCGCTCACCTTCCTTACCCTTCGGCATACCAATGATCCAAATATTTTTTCTCCTTCCCTGTTCTCGAGGTCATCAACTTGGTCAAACAAATTATGGACCTGCATCTCTGGGGCTTGGATCCTATCTTTGGAATACCGGTATCAGCTTCCAACACTGTGACTCTGTGTTCCACCTCATCCGTCCCCTTTTCCAGATCTCCCAGCTACTGTTCATGCTTCTGTAGCATGACAGAGATTGGGGCCAGCTTCTCCTCTATCTGCTTACCCAACTTCTCATGAGATTTTGCAAGCTCCTTCACCACGGCCTGGTAAGAAATCGAGTCCGAGGATCCTGCAGGCTGGTCCGCGGGCCCAGCCTCAGATGCTCCTCCTCCCTTCTTCGGCATCCCTGGACTGCAAAAACCAAGGTAAATTGATTTTTAACAGTTTCCTGGGACTCCACCACCATTCCAGAATCCTAGGATATTGTGGTGGTCCGGGTAGACCGGGTTAAAAATTTATCCTGCTTGCACTGCGCGGCGGTGCGGAGCTCTGAAACACGATCCCCCATTTTGACTCTTGATCATAAAATTAAAATGTATGGAGCTTTTCAAAATAAAAAGTGCTAGGTACTTCAGTGATTCTGTTCGCATGAAGGAGAGATGGGAGCTTATAGGAATTGTGCTGCGTGACTAATTTCCCAATCTATCATTTTCACAGTGGGGTGTCAATGAGCCACTTGATTGTAATTGATTGTTTTCATAAGAGATTAGTTGAAGGTATTGCAATGACTTGATTTTTTAAAAATATATTATTTTAAGTAATGCTATTGTCACTATACACAGCTTTATTTTTTGTCAGCATGGCATTTGAGGTCTTCCCATGGTAGGTACCTGGCAAATTGACATTGAGAACAGCAAGAGATGATGACTTGCACCAAGTTGGTATTGGAGCTATAAAGGACCACAGCGATGACTGGGGGAAATAGCTTGGAATAAGAGTTGTTTTGGGGGATGGAAAGAGGGACATATGGACGATAAATTACCATTGGGATGTGGGGGTATAGGGTAGTATTATAATCCCAGTTGATTTTATTACGGACAAGTTAGATCTGAAACTGGAATCTCATTTGATAGATCATGTTTTGGATTAGTTTTAATAATAAACAAATTTTAAATGGAAGAATAAACTAATCTAATTAATATATGATGCAAATTTAAAGATTTTGCAATGGCTAAATATAATCCCATTAATCCCAAAAGTCACTTCTTGTCTGACCTGTTGATGACCATTTGGGGAAGTGTGTTGATTCACAAAGACGCACTAATCCCAGGATCGCCACAAAGGTTAACATTTTATCAGAGCACCTTTTTACCTATCTGATGAAATCTGGTAAGCAGTAAGTACTAATCAAGTTTCTGTACTGAGCAAAAATTACCATTTGCTACACATATGTTCTCGAGTTTCAGGGTGTTCCAGGGTTTAGAGCATTTAAAAAGAATAGGGAGGGAGGAAAAGAGGAGGGGGTGTAGCACTACTAATCAGAGAGGGTATCACAGCTACAGAAGCTTCCATTGTCGAGGAAGATCTGCCTACCGAGTCAGTATGGGTGGAAATTAGGAACTGCAAGGAAGCAGTCACCTCGTTAGGGGTTTACTACAGGCCCCCCATTAGCAGCAGGGAGATGGAAGAAAGCATAGCTTGGCAGATTTTGGAAAAGTGTGAATGTAATAGGGTTGTTGTAATGGGTGACTTTAACTTTCCCAATATTGATTGGAATTTCCTTCGAGCAGAAGATTTGAATGGAGCTGTTTTTGTAAGGTGTGTTCAGGAGGGTTTCCTAACTCAGTATGTTGACAGGCCGACAAGGGGAGAGGCCATTCTAGACTTGGTGCTTGGAAACAAGCCAGGGCAGGTATCAGATCTTGTGGTGGGAGAGCATTTTGGTGATAGTGACCACAACTGCCTCACATTCTACATAGCTATGGAGAAGGAGAGGATTAGGCAAAATGGAAGGATATTTAATTGGGGAAGAGGAAACTATGATGCGATTAGACATGAGTTAGGAAGCATGGATTGGGAGCAATTGTTCCATGGTAAAGGCACTATAGACATGTGGAGACTGTTTAAGGAACAGTTGTTGCAAGTGATGAATAAATATGTCCCTCTGAGACAGGCAAGAAGTGGTAAGACAAAGGAACTTTGGATGACGAGAGCGGTGGAGCTTCTCGTCAAAAGGAAAAAGGTAGCTTACATAAGGTGGAGGAAGCTAGGGTCAAGCTCAGCTCTAGAGGATTACAGGCAGGCGAGGAAGGAGCTCAAAAATGGTCTGAGGAGAGCCAGGAGGGGGCACGAGAAAGGCTTGGCAGAACGGATTAGGGAGAACACAAAGGCATTTTACATTTATGTGAGGAATAAGAGAATGGTCAAAGAAAGAGATCAGGGATAGCATAGGGAATTTGTGTGTGGAGTCTGAGGAAGTAGGGGAAGCCCTAAATGAGTTTTTTGCTTCTGTCTTTACGAATGAAATGAACTTTGTAGTGAATGAAACCTTTGAAGAGCAGGTGTGCATGCTGGAATGGATAAAGATAGAGGAAGCTGATGTGCTGAAAATTTTGTCAAACATTAAGATTGACAAGTCGCGAGGCCCAGACCAGATTTGTCCTCGGCTGCTTTGGGAAACGAGTAATGCAATTGCTTCGCCACTTGTGAAGATCTTTGCATCCTCGCTCTCCACTGGAGTCGTACCTGAGGACTGGAGAGAGGCAAATGTAATTCCTCTCTTCAAGAAAGGAAATAGGGAAGTCCCTGGCAATTACAGACCAGTAAGTCTCACGTCTGTTGTCTGCAAGGTGTTAGAAAGGATTCTGAGGGATAGGATTTATGACCATCTGGAAGAGCATGGCTTGATTAAATGCAGTCAACACAGCTTTGTGAGTGGCAGGTCATGCCTCACAAACCATATCGAGTTCTTTGAGGATGTGACTAGAAAAGTTGATGAGGGTCGAGCTGTGGATGTGGTGTATATGGACTTCAGCAAGGCATTTGATAAGGTTCCCCATGGTAGGCTCATTCAAAAGGTGAGGAGGAATGGGATACAGGGGAACTTAGCTGTCTGGATACAGAATTGGCTGGCCAACAGAAGACAGCGAGTGGTAGTAGAATGAAAATATTCTGCCTGGAAGTCAGTGGTGAGTGGTGTTCCACAAGGCTCTGTCCTTGGGCCTCTACTGTTTGTAATTTTTATTAATGACTTGGATGAGGGGATTGAAGAATGGGTCAGCAAGTTTGCAGATGACACAAAGTTGGAGGTGTCGTTGACAGTATAGAGGCCTGTTGTAGGCTGCAGCGGGAGATTGACAGAGTGCAGAGATGGGTTGAGAGGTGGCAGATGGAGTTCAACCTGGATAAATGCGAGGTGTTGCATTTTGGAAGGTCAAATTTGAAAGCTGAGTACAGGATTAAGGATAGGATTCTTGGCAGTGTGGAGGAACAGAGAGATCTTGGTGTGCAGGTATATAGATCCCTTAAAATAGCCACCCAAGTGGATAGGGTTGTTAAGAAAGCATATGGTGTTTTGGCTTTCAGTAACAGGGGGATTGAGTTTAAGAGTTGTGAGATCTTGTTGCAGCTCTATAAAACTTTGGTTAGACCGCACTTGGAATACTGAGTCCAGTCCTGGTCGCCCTATTATAGGAAAGATGTGGATGCTTTGGAGAGGGTTCAGAGGAGGTTTACCAGGATGCTGCCTGGACTGGAGGGCTTATCTTATAAAGAGAGGTTGACTGAGCTCGGACTTTTTTCATTGGAGAAAAGGAGGAGAAAGGGGACCTAATTGAGGTATACAAGATAATGAGAGGCATAGATAGAGTCAATAGCCAGAGACTATTTCCCAGGGCAGAAATGACTAACACGATGGGTCATAGTTTTAAGCTGGTTGGAGGAAAGTATAGAGGGGATGTCAGAGGCGGGTTCTTTACACAGAGAGTTGAAAGAGCATGTAATGCGTTGCCAGCAGCAGTTGTGGAAGCAAGATCATTGGGGACATTTAAGAGACTATGGACATGCATATGGTCACAGAAATTTGAGGGTGCATACATGAGGATCAATGGTTGGCACAACATCGTGGGCTGAGGGGCCTGTTCTGTGCTGACCTGTTCAATGTTCTTTGTTCTATAAATAAGATCTCACCACAAGGAAAACCATGACCTGTCAACTTGTAGCTCTACTATCTGAAACTCCAACCTCCTTTAAAACCACTACATGAACATTCAGACAGACACAAGTAAGCAAAAAAAGTGAAAAATATTGGGATAACACAGTTCAATAACATTAGTTCAATGAGATGTTCCTTTTGCTTATCAAGACATTCTGTTCAATTCTTTTTCTCCACATTCCTTCACTTCACAGGAGGCAAAGGTTATTTTATGCTAATTACAAAGCCTCTTAGTTACTAGTTGAAGATAACAGCTTACAGCAGCTGGTGAGAGAAGATAACAGGCTTTCTTCAGGTACTTTTCCAGCAGAGTGATTGAAATGAAGCACCTCTTTACCTGCACTCTGGAGGCTTCCACTCCCCTTTTTGTTAACTGACAAGCCATTCATCTGCTCAGCAATCAGTTGGACACCTGTTGTCAGGCTGATGACTTCTGACATTCACAACTGGTCATGTTTGAACAAAACAGTCAGCTACCAGTTGTAGTTCAAATCTCTCACTTTGCATAAGCACCCTGGTGCTGTACCACCTTATGTCACTTCCCCCATTGCTTGAATTACTATGAGAGCAAGGAATAAACTAACCACTGCCTCCGCTACAAAGCCACTGACTCCCATAGCTAAGTTCACTATGGCTTGTCACACCCACATCTTACAAGGATTGCATCCGATTCGCTCAGTTCACATCTGTTCAGATGATGCCACCTTCCAAAGCAGCACTGCTGACATGGCTGGCTTCTTCCATAACTGTGGTTTTCCCCCCCATTGTAGTTGACAGGATCCTCAACTGCATTCAACCTGTGCATCTGCCTGTGACCCTTCCCATCACACACAACAGCATGATCAGGTTCCCCTTGTCCTAATTTTTCATCCTACCAGCCTCCACATTCAGAGGATCATTCCCTGCCATTTCAGACAACTCCAACAGAATGCCACCTCCAAACATATTGTCCCCTCATACCCCCATTCACTTTTTGTAGAGTTTGTTCACTCTGGGACATCCTAGTCCATCCCACAACCACTAACACCACCCCCACTTTCCATGGCACCTTCCCATGTAAACACAGAAGGTGCAACACGTGCCAATTCACCATCTAGGGGGCCTAAAGTTTTTCCAGGTGAAGCAGCATTTCACCTGTACTTCCTCCAATCTTGTGTCTTGTATTTGCTCCACCCAATTTTGGCCTGCAACCAAACGCAGACTGGATGACTGCTTTGCAAACACTTCCAGTCTGTGCGCAAGAAGGACCCTGACCTTCCCATAGCTCGTCATTTTAACACAGCATCTTGCTCACGTGCCCACATGTCTGTCCTCATCGTGCTGCAGTGTTCCAGTGAATCACAGCACAAACTGGAGGAACAACATCTCATCTTCAGACTAGGCACTTTATAGCCTTCTGGACTTAATATTGAGTTCAACACTTACAAATTGTGAACCATTTCTTTCCTTTCTTTTAGCCTGTTATCATGTCCTCTCACCCCTCCTGCCATCCCAGTATCTGTCCTTTCATGTCTGGCAGGAGACGCACCATTGTTCTGTCTTTCTCTCATTGGTTTAGATTCCCTACAGTGTGGAAATAGGCCCTTCAGCCCAATAAGTCCACACCGACCCTCTGAAGAGTAACCCACCCATTTCCCCCTGAACGATGCACCTAACACTATGCACAATTTAGCATGGCCAATTCATCTGCACATCTTTGGAACGTGGGAGGAAATCCACTCAGACAGTTGCCCAAGGCAGGAATTGAACCTGGGTCCCTGGGGGTGTGAGGCAGCAGTGCTAACCACTGAGCCACCGTGCCGCCCTTCAATCCAATCACTTTATCTGAAATATCAACTTCTTTTTTCCATAGCACCCTACATCCAGTACCCTCATTCCCGCCTCACCGCCCCCCCTCCCCCCCACCAAACTATAGGATAAATGTTAGCTTGCTCTCTTTTCATGGATGCTGTCTAACCTGCTGTGATCTCCATAATTTGTTTTTTTCAGCAAGGTCGTAATGTTGGAGTGTACAAAGTGTTGGTTATTTCATAGCTGGAGTACTGTGTGCAGTTCTCGTCATCTCTCTACAGGAAGGATACAATAGCACGAGAGGGGATATAGAGGAAATTCATCAGGATGTTGCCTGAGATGGAGGAATTGCACCAAAGAGAGACTACATGAGCCTGGATTGTTTTCTTTAGAGCAGAGAAGGTTGATAAGGGAAAATGATTATGGTGTACAAGATTATAAGGGGTATGGATAGGGTGAGTAGGAAGCAGCCGTTATGAGGCGGGGGGGAGGAGGGCGTAGTGAGGGACAGGAGATTCAGAAGGAATTTGAGAAAAAACGTTTTCACTCAAAGGGTGGTGAAAATCTAGAATGCACTGTTTGGGAAAGTAGTGGAGGCCAAAAATTTTACAACCTTTGAAAAAAATTTGGATGAATATTTGTCCTATATTCTTGAATGTTATGATATTTCAAGTGCAGGAAATTGTGATTAGAATGCCTTTAGTGGTAGCTATTCTTGGTGTTGACTCAGTGGGTCAAATGGCCTTTTCTGTATTATGTGACTCTATGACTCTATAATTCTGACTTTATAACACAACTCAAAATGTGATTTAGTAACCTTTTTCAAAAGTGCAGCAGTTCTTTCCCCAGTCCTTGCTTTTAAGAAGTCCTTTTCCATTTTAGTCTACAAGCAAAAATTTAAAAAATGCAATTTTTAACACCTCCTTGTAGAATACTCAAACCAGAGAAAATAACAATTATTTGCCAAGCACCTCAAAAAGCTTAACCTCGATTTCCAATCTGGACATCTGATGGTGCCTTCTTGGAGCTGTTATTCACCTCAGCACAAACATTCTCAGCTTCAAACAACATCTTCAGGGTTGTATCCAAACACTTCTGATCTGGGACTATTACTCACATCCTTGCTCTAAGATAATCTACCTTTATTATCTTTTCTCTTTCTTGGAAACACAGCCGTACACATTCAACTTCATCTAAGGCTTCTGCAGAACCGCCCAAACTGCAGCTAAAAAAAAAAGTCTTTGTGAGTTATTGGCATTTCCCTGAGGTTAAAAAAGTTCAGAAGCTCCTAACCAAAACGTCAATGCACAGTGCTAACCTTGCTCATTTGTAATTTTTCCTAATATAAACAAAAAGCCATTAGCTCAGGAGGTTACAACTGTATCAGTTTGTTTTAAACAAATTCACCCTAGCTACAGCAATACTTCAAAATTAATCATTAAACCTTTCAGACACATAAAAAATCCATATGTTGCAAAATCAAAATTCAGATATCCAAACTTGGAAATAAAATGTAAGGTATATGTGTATATATTATATAGTTAAAGACACCCTACATCACAGTAGGCATAGGGATATATGAGGCCATGTGGATGGATAAAGCAGTAGAGACTGGCATAGGAGCTAAATAGGGATTATGGAAATGAAGGAGGGGCATTTGGGAATAAGGGATTTTGGTGGTAGGTAGAGGCACAAGCTAACATGCAAAGTATGGAAGTCGATAAGGGCATACTGATGGCATGGATGAAGCTCATGGAATATGTGTGAGGGGGTGGTGATTGCTGAGCATCTATTTTTAATTTTATTCCTTATTAAAAATACACTGCCAGAGCACTGAGTCAGACATAGCCTGGTTCTGCAACCAATAATCTACATGTACATTGCAGTGTAATCTGGCACAATACCCGGGGAGCCCCTTTAGGCCAGAATGAAAATCCTAAGTTCCAAACATCTTTTTCCTCTGGTTAGGTTTGGAGTACTGTGAAGTGTACAGTCTCTATGGTCCCACCCTACCAACTAAATTCTAGTCCTATCTGTCCACTTTGCAGGATGGAGGTGGTTTTGGATGGGGCAAGCAGAATTTTTAAACTTTAATTTCCCACCCAATCCTTCCAATTCCAAATCCTAACTGGCCTTATTTAAGGTTAAAATGAAAACATTTGAAGATGGGAGAAGCAGTTCATTGAACCTCTCAACCTTGTCCCACTAGCCATAAGATCATGGCTGATCTATTTATAACCTCAAATCTACTTTCCTGAGTACCTCTTACAACCTTTCAACCCCTTGTTCAGCAAGAATCTACCTACCTCTGCTTTAAAAATATTCAAAGACTCTGCTTCCACCTGCTTTTCAGGAAGAAAGATCCATAGACTCATAACCCTCTGAGAGAAAAAATATTTTTTGCCTAATTTCTGTTTTAAACAGGCGGCCTCTGACCTTTAAACAGTGGATCTGAGTTCCAGGTTCTCTGCATCTCCCCTTTCAAGATCTCTCAGGATAACTGAAACAATGTAGTGCGGAAACCCTGTCTTGTTTATTAGCAATACAACCACAAACACAGCTAAATGGGGCAGTCTGGGTTAGGAGCAGTCAATCTGAGCCCATACACCAGGACAACAGAGATTCCGGTAAAATGTATTCTGCTCAGTATGCAGGCATCTCAGAACTGATTGTTTCAGGATGCTACCTACAGGATGAAAGGAAGGGGGTTACCTGGCAAATCTGAACATCAGTGCCCAGAATAAGCTGGCCATGAGGACAGTCAGATAATTACATTAAGTGAATAGAGTGCGTTTGTCTGGATCAAGGAAGGACCTGAAAGACACTGGAGCATTGACATAGAGGAGATTATCCCAAAGATCAAGGAGTGGATGATCTGGTCAACTAGAAGACCTAAAGTGATGGGACAGCAGTGGAGTGATGAACTGATGGAGTTCATTCCTATGCAAAGGCAAGCACAAAAGGCTTGGGTAAGAAAGTTGCTGTATTGCTAATACACATTGTTAGCGCGGATGAAATGATCTCAGTCCGAGCCCAGAGTGCGGTTCGACAATCGGTAATTTTATTAAAGTGTTTAACGCCGGCAGAGACCAACCGAGGTCCGAATCTCGATTGCTCTCCCGTTTCCCGCGCGATGTTACAAGTTATATACTTCATGAGTCAGGATGTAGGAGATTGGGTATGAATGAGTGTGAATGGTGGTAATCATGGCTGGAGTATGTGTGAATGTCAAGCTTCCTGCCATCCTCGGAGAGTCGGCAGCATACACAAAAGGTGTGCTGTTTATCTTTACGTAAATGGGTCCGGGTGCTATCTGCTTGTCTCTCCGTGAGGGCTGGAGGCTAGCACCCCCCTTTGTTACTTCCAAAGTGTCTGTTAGGTTCATCCTGTTTGTTTGGTGTTTGCCTTTTGTGTAGGACTGTTTTGCATGATCAGGTTATGGGTGTGTGTCAGTTGGAACCTTGACGAGATTATAAGGTGGGTTTCGATCTGTGAGTCATGACCATTGTCTGGAGTCCTGACTAGTGTCTGGTCCGGTGTGTATTCGGATCTGTCTTTGGGCCCCCTTCTCCCGATCGCGTGGTCAGGCTGGCAGCTGCTGTCTTAAAATGAATACTGTTTGCTTTAAAATGGATACTGCTGGCTCTCCCGATGTGGGCCTTGTTCCACGGTAAACACGGGGCAGTTTATCATCCCCCTTCAACATGGTAATCAATAAAGGACTTGTGGTTCATCAGAAAATTTGGCTCATCTGTTTCATTGTCACCCAGAGTAAAGGTACGAATCCCAGCTTACAATCTCTGAGATCATCACATGTTTTCCTTTTAGAATTATAGGACCTCACTGAAAATCCCCTTCAGCTTGAGTTAAAATTAGTTTATAATGTCTGACATTACTGTTATGAAATATACCTCAGTTGGTCAATATGAAAACTGAAGCCTCAAAAGGTGAAGCTAGTAAATTATCAAAGTCAATCCTGAAAAATGAGAAGTGTTGATAACATTAAACTGACAAATGTCTCTAAACATTTTACAGTCGCATCAAAATATTTCCAACAAAAGCGATGTAAAATCAGTGTTGTCATTTATTTCAAGAATATTATATAAATCAAGGCCTGTTATGATATTTATAATTCAACAATCAGTATCAGAATCTTTTTCATATGTATGGTAGAAAGGAAGTATTTATTTTGAAATCTGCACCACATTTTTTTTAATTAATAGAATGCTACAGTCACAATGATCACTTAAATAGCAGATAGAGCTATAATTCATCCAAAGTCACAACATTTGTTTTTATGTATTTGCTTTTCAAGTCAGGCATTATAATTTAATTTTCTGTGCTGCAATTTAAATTTTTTATAAAGTACACATTTTCATTGAAGATGTATATTTACATATTATTGGGGTTATAACACAACATATTAAGCTTAATATTCTCATCCCAGTGACGAAGCAGGAGGAAAAGTTGTCGAGTTGCTCCCTTCAAACCATTGACAGTTTGATGTTCAGGAAGCTGCTGTGAGTGCAACCATGTGTCTGCCTTGGCAGCAATGAGCTCCCATTCCAGAAAGTAACCGGCACACTGATGTTCGAGCCAGCCCAGTGCCACAGCAGTTGCCCAGCTCATCCCTTCCACATCATAGCACTGCGTATTCAGATCACTTACCGACTCGTAAAAGGCACCACTGGTTTCTGAAGTGACAGGTGAGTTTTCGTATGGATCTGTTTCAGAGCCCCTGCCACTGTCATCTTGCTGAAGGCTGGTGCTCAGACCTTCAGTACTAGCACTGAATGAATTGTCGAGGCTTGCTGGAGAATTAGTACAATCTAAAACACCTTCAAGATGTGACCATGTAATTTTCTTTGAAATTTCTCTATTTCCTTCATTACTTCCTTGATCATTTTCAGACACTAACTGAAAGTTCTTACTAGCATTAGATTCAGTCTCATTTTGACTGTGGATAGAGGTCTCCATTTTGAGGGAAGTTTCAGTTTTGCTACTCGATGTATGTGATGATGTACATCGTGAAGTTGGGCTGAGACTTGCTCGGTGACATGGAAATGGTGAAGCTCTTCTCAGTCGATCCAGGGGAATCTGAACAGCTTCAGAAAAGGCTTCATTAAGAAGAAATGCTCCAGATGCCAATTGTAATTGCACCTGAAATATGAAAATCAAAATTAACTCTAGTCTTCTGCGTAAGTATTGTTTTTCGAAGCAGCCCTCTTGACCACACTTGTAGCAAGCAAGCAAAAAAGATTGTACGTAATTGGACCTTTGTAATGTTCATCTTTGAGAGATGAAACAATAAAAACAAATTACACCAAATTTAAATTCTTTCAGACAAAAGGAGAGCCATTTATCAGACACTCTTAAGAAAACCATGAATTTGGTCCAAATCCTAAATTCTATCACAGAAATTTCCTGAAGAAGGGTCACTGCAGCAATACTTCCAGCAATATTTGTTTTTATTTCTGATTTCCAGCATCCGCAGTTCTTTGTTTTATCCTATCTTCCGTCCGTAAGTGTTACAAAGGGATTTCTTTGGTGAGATGTTACTCCTGTCTTTAAATTCCCTTAATCAATCTGTCTCAAATCTATTCACAAGCAGTGTTCTAAGAAGATACAAATATAAAGCACTTCATGCATTACATAGCGTTTTCTGTAAATACATCATGTACATTTCCCATGTGGCAAATATTTGGAATAGTGTTATCAAAATCAGTTGAAGTTATGGTGTACAGTTATAAAGGGATTGATTACTATAGAGGTACTTGTACAATTTTGTGCTCAATGATCAATTCACAGACACATTGATCCCACAAGAATATCATCTATAAAAGAACATTTGATTATCAAACCAGTTTCACTTCCTGGAGTTTTCACTTGACTGTCTTCAGTGATCATGGTAAAATATCAGTTTTATTTGGATTAACTTTCTGGATATTGAATAAGAAACAATAAAATCCATGCTAAGGCAAATATGTGTGTTGTCTGATTTATGAAGCCGGAATCATTCTGATTGTCCTTACGTCAATAGAGAAATATACTTCAATCAGCAATGATGCAGTGATAATAACAGCATAAATTAATATTTGCTTTTGCAGCAACATCCCATGTTAAGCCTTAAATAAATTGTTACTTTAATTTATAAAAGTTAATCAAAGTAAAATATTCACAGTTTTTCTTACCAGTGGCAGATAATCACTAATCACTTCTTCAGGAGTGGTATCCAGTTTGGCAGACAAACAGTTGGGTTTTATTGGTATGTACTTCCCCGTCTGACTAGGGCTTCTGGATCTTCCCAGGTTAAATCTTGAGGAAAAAAAAAGGAGGGTTAGCAAGTTGAGTAAATCAGTGGATAGATTCAGGTCAAGGAAGTAGACATTATACATTACAGCCACGGTGTTTTAGCTTTAATTCTCTGGTGCTTGTATTTTTTGATAAAACCAAATCAATTGAGTCAATAAAGCCTAGACATATTTATAACACAACGTGCAGTCTTGCTTATCTATTTGATGGATTTTACCATTGACAAAGGAGTTGTTGTGGTTAGTTGTTGTGGTCAGTTTTCACTGAAAATTAGTACATGCTTTGCAATATTTTTTTCAGTGGAATGCCAAAAAATCATTCTCAATGAGGTGATATTTTATTCAGGTGGAAAGAATTCTGTATTTCAGTTTTTATAAAACATCTGACTGTCATTTGATTATAATCAGTTAAGAATAAGTTAAATTAGGATACCTGGATCCAAAGAAACTTTCAAATGATTTTTGTGATCGTACCAAGACTGTTGACGGACTTTGTGCATTACCTGGAAGAAGGCAGAAACTGTTGTTATTTTATTTACTGAAGTCAAACTGAAAATCAGTTAAATGTCAATAATTGGGATTTGTAGTTTTATACTCTTATTCAATGTAGAAAAGATGCTTTCCAATAATATTGCATAGAATAATGTATTAACTGGTTGTACTCAAAACAAAATGTAATCCTAATAAGACAAATCCTCATTGAAATTTTAATATTTTAGATTTAAATTAATAATCCATTTTGTTAGCCATATGCCTATGTCAAGATATCTCCACGACAAACGCTTGTGAAATTATGTGTCATTCAAATACAGTTCAAATGTCAGGCAGTGCAGTTTTTGGCTCAAAGATACAGATGTGTAACTGATCCGAGTCTTGAACACTACACATAGCTTGTTCCCCTGCCCTAATTATTGATTTTAAATAAAATATATCGGGATAAATGCTAACATAATTTGAAGATCTTATCTGGCATAATTTCAATGTTTGTGTATGTTTCTTAGTTGGGATGAATTGAATCTGTTGCTCAGTTGAGATACAGACAGTTCTTGGAGGAGGGAGATGGGCATAGATCGGGCCATAGAGAACAGAAGAAGACCCTTGGGCCCATCAAGTCTGCAGCAATCAAAGACAACCACCTAACTATCCTAATCCCATTTTCCAGCACTTGGCCTGTAGCTTTGTATATTTTGGTATCACAAGAGCATATGTAAATATTTCTTAAATGTCATGAGGTTTTCTGCCTGTAGCATCCTTATAGGTAGAGAGTTCCAGATTCACACCACTCTCTGGGTGAAGAAGTGTTTGCTCACATCCCTCCTAAACCTTCAGCCTCTGACTTTGAATCTATTCCCACCTCAGTCATTGATCTCTCCATCAAGGGGAAAAGTTTCTTCCTGTCTCCCCTAAGTGTGCTCCACATAATTTTACACATCTGAACCATGTCCCCTCTCAATCTCCACTGCCCGAAGGAAAACAATCCCAGTCTGTCCAATTTCTCTTCAGTAATTAAACTCTCTAGTTCAGGCAACATCCTGGTGAATCTCCTCTGCACCCTCACCAATGCTATCACATCCCTGTTGTCATGTGGATTCCAGATTTGCACACAATACTTCAGCTGTAGTTTAACTAATGTTTTATACAATTCCGCTACAACTTCCCTGCTCTTCAACACTAAGCCTCAGCAACAGTGGCAAGTATCCCATGTGCTTTCTTAACCATTTGATCCACCTGTTCTGACACTTTAAGGGACCAGTGGACAGGTGTACAAGGTTCCTCGGATCCTTGGTGCTTCCCAGGGTCCTACTGTTCTTCATGTATTCCTTTGCTTTGTTTGTCCTGCCCAAGTGCATCACTTCACACTTATTGGAATGAATTCTATTTACCATTTACCAGCCTATGTAAGCACCCTCTTGCAATCTAAAACAATCCTTCTCATTATTTACTACCTCACCAATTTTTGTTTCATCTGTGAACTTAACTGACCAATCTTCTTACATCCAAGTTTATATCATTTATGTAAGCCACAAACAGCAAGAGTCCCAAACTGAGACCTGTGCGGCTTCCAGTGGACATTTACCTCCAATCAGAAAAACACCTCGACCATCACACTCTGATTCTTGCCCCTCAGTTGATTGTGGATCCAATGTATCAAATTTTCTTGGATCCCATTGGCTTCTACCTTTGCTATGAGTCTCCCATGTAGGATTTGGTCAAAAGCCTTGCTGAAGTCCAAGCGGACTACAAAAGCATTGTTCTCATCTACACATCTGGCCAACTCTTCAAACAATTCAAACGGGTTGGTCCGACATGATATCCTCCAACATAACCGTACTGGCTGTTCTTGATTAATCCCTGCCTCTCCAAATGCAGAGTGATTTCTAAAACATCTGCAATCAACCTAGAGAAAATTGTAAAAGATCCATAAATATTTGTCCTGGATTTCCCTGAAACACTCAAGCCTCTAAATAAATCCACAAGCATGTTTAATAATGTATAACTGTACAAGAATTACGAAACAATGTTTGACCTGATAATATCAGATTGATCAAATGAAATTCAACAGTTTTGTTAAGGCAAGCACATATCTGATTAGTCTTAAGAGTAAAAACTTTAATTATTAACTTGATAATAGACATTGTGCTGATTGTGCTCCTTGTGTTGATCAAATCAGAGTTAACATTAGTTTTATGGAAAAAATCGCATTTCATTCACCTGGCCCACCAGTAGAGGGTGGTGAAAGCAACAAATGCTGGTGATCACAGCGGGTCAGGCTGCATCAATGGAGAGCGAGCAACCTAACGTTTCAACTCTAGATGTCTCTTGTTTTCAGTACAGATTCCAGCAGCTGTAGTAATTTGTTCAGACAGTAGAGGGTGGTGTTGTGCAAAAGCTTAGGGTTTGATGTTGGACTGAGGTATACAAAGTTAAAAATCACACCACACCAGGTTATAGTCCAACTGGTTTAATTAGAAGCACTAGCCTTCAGAGCGCCGTTCCTTCATCAGGTGGTTGTGGAGGACACAATTGTAAGACACAGTAAACTTTTGCTATAAATTATGTCTTACAATTGTGCACTTCACAACCATCTGATGAAGGAGCGGCGCTCCGAAAGCTAGTGCTTCCAATTAAACCTGTTGGACTATAACCTGGTGTTGTGTGATTTTTGACTTTATAATTCATTATTTTTATAATGTATAAAAATTGTAGTGTATAAGTTCTACAATTATGTGTTATCCAAGTTCACAATTCCACTGTACCAATTTAAAACCAAGATACTCCAAGTACTATTATATTAGCAGTTTCATCAAGGTCTTCGCCACACAGTATTTGATTCTTTCATTTTCCAATATTTT
The DNA here is from genome assembly GCF_047496795.1 of Chiloscyllium punctatum. NCBI lineage: Eukaryota > Metazoa > Chordata > Chondrichthyes > Orectolobiformes > Hemiscylliidae > Chiloscyllium > Chiloscyllium punctatum. The sequence goes on from NC_092744.1 coordinate 32,105,249, forward strand.
AAAAGGTTATATATTATCCCAAAATTGATATAAAGCTTCTCTAATGCCCTAGATTATACAGAACCAAGCAGTTTAATGGTAAGTGACATGTACAGTTGCATATAGTATATCCTGGCTAGAACGGAGAGAATTGAGTATTACCACAGTTGCATGTGACTGGGATTGATTTTACATGCATTATTCATGTGGAAAAATCCTCCAGTCACTGCAGTTAGCTGGAGAAATCACCTTGCTTTTAATAGGAGTTGTTGCTGATCATGTTCTGTTTATTGCAGCTTGTAAAAACACTCATTTGAAATAGCCTCGGCAGACAGCGTTAGGGTGTTGTTTAATCAGAGTCTGTTTATCGAATAAATGGATTTTATTTGCTGAGTTCAACTGTAAGTCCTGCTGCCTTTGAGTCAAATAAAATACTGCAATTTGAAAAACTGAAATAAAAACGGAAAATGCTACCAATACCGAGCAAGAGGGGCAGTAAGTGTGGAGAGAAACAAAGCTAAAGTGATGAAGAATCATTAACGTGAAGCATTAAAGTTGTTGTCTGACTTGCTCAGTACTTACAGTAGTTTCCATTTTTGTAAGTTGTTGGCTGATTAAGTGGTATCTATGGATACTATATGTAAACCAAAAGATCCCAATGTCAATACATGCTCAATCATAACTTAGCAGATTTCAGGTGAGCAGTACTTTCCTTTTAATTGCTCAGGGGGTATGGTTGTCACAGGCTAGGCCAGCATTAATTTCCCATCCCAAATTGTTAAGAGTTGACTACATTGTTGTGGGCTGAAAATGTGTTGCTGGAAAAGCGCAGCAGGTCAGGCAGCATCCAAGGAACAGGAGAATCGACGTTTCGGGCATAAGCCCTTCTTCAGGAATCATTGTTGTGGGTCTGGAATCACATGTGGGACAGACAAGGATGGCAGGTTTCCCCCAATAAGGGACTTTAGTGAACCAGACAGTTTTATGACAATCAACACAAATATCAGAGCACTAGCTTTTAATTCCCAATTTTTAATTGAAATAAAATTTCACCATCTATCATAGTGGGTCTTGAACCCATATTGCCCAAAATATGAGGCTGGGGCTTGGGATGACGAACCTAATGATTCCTGCTCCTCGGATGCTGTCTGACCTGCTGTGCTTTTCCAGCACCACTCTAATCTTGACTCTAATCTCCAGCATTTGCAGTACCACTTCTGCCGAACCTAATGATTATACTACCCCATGCCTAAGCAACCCTGCTTCAGAGACAGAGAAACATCAGTCAAAGATCTCAATACAGATCATATCCATTCACCCCTGTATTGTGCACATTCAGATTGTTAGTTGGTATTGTCCAGATTCACACATGCAGAATGGCTAACAAGGTGAGATATTGGAAAGATGTTAATGTATGTTGAAGTATATTATCATAAAGGTCACTAGAGAAAATCAGAAGAGGAAGGGGAGAAAATTGGCAACAACGTTCTTTTTTAAAAAGGTACAACCACCCGATGCGCACATTCCACACAAACGCATTTTATCTTCTGAGTTTTCCACAAATACTTCCTTAAATGATTATTGCTTCAGTGTAGTGCATTGTTTATTCTCATTAATAAAATGTTTTAAGAAATATCAATTAATTTAGTTATAAAAGTACAAATGCTTGACCACATAGAAATCTGTGAAACGTATCAATCAAAACAGTTCCAGTATACTGAAGAGCTGGAGACTGAAAACTGGGAGACAATGATCTTTTCTTCCCAGTTTCAGATGTTAGTTCCTGACCTCACTCATAAGACCATATAAGACACAGGAGCAGAAATAAGGCCATTCAGCTCATCAAGTCAGTTCCGTCATTCAATTATGGCTGATTCATTTCTCAATCCCATTCTCCCACTTTCTCCCCTTTGATCCCTTTGACAATCAAGAACCTATGTCTTAAATATATCTGTCTTAAATATACTCAATGAACTGGCCTCCAGAATTTCACAGATTCACCACCTGTGGCTGAAGAAGTTTCTCCTTATCTCTGTTCTAAAAGGTCTTCCCTTTACTCTAAGTCTCTGCCCATGGGTCCTAGTCTCTCCTACCAATGGAAACGTCTTTCCAACATCCAGTCTGTCCAGGCCATTCAGTATTCTATAAGTTTCTATTGAATCCTCCCTCATCCTTCTAACCTCCATCAAGTACAGTCCCAGAATCCTTAAACATTCCTCATATGTTAAGCTTTTCATTCCTGAGACCATTCTTGTGAACGCCCTCTGAACCCACTTCAGGGCCAATACATCCTTCCTGAGATATGGGGCCCAAAACCGTATAGAATACTGTAAATGTGGTCTGACTAGAGTCTTGTGGAGCTTCAGAGGTACATCCCTACTTTTATATATTCAAATAAATGCCAACATTGCATTTGCTTCCTAACTACGAACTTAACCTGCAAGTTTACCTTGAGAGAGTCCTGGACTAGAACTCACAAGTTTCTTTGCACTTCAGACTTCTGAATTTTCTTCCCATTTAGAAAACAGTCTATGCTTCCAATCTCCTTACGAAACGTTCCCACATTGTATTCCATCTGCCACTTTTTGCCCACTCTCCTTACCTGTCCAAATCCTTCTGCAGCCTCTTCACCTCAATACTATCAGAGAAACTAGCAGGAAACTTGCCAACAAGATACATGAACACCAACTGGGCACCAAAACCCACTATCATTAGTTTCCACACATACAGACAAAGAAGGACATCACTTTGACCAGGACAACACACACATCCGAGGACAGGCAAAACAAAGATATGCATGAGAATTCTTAGAGGCATGGCATTCTAACCAGAATTCCATCAATAAACACATCGATTTTGATCCTATCTGCCTTCCCTTGAAAACTAAGAACTAGAAATGACATCATCCACCGTAAGAAACCACGACCTATAAATAGAGAGGTGGGACATACCACAGTGCTTCTCCAGAGACTCTCACTGACAATGTTACCTAGTATGGTGACGAAACATCTGAAAACAAACCTTCAAGCTCAGTGCGCTAACTTACATACTATCTGTCCCTCTACCTATCATTGTATCATCTGCAAACTTAGCCAGAATGTCCTCAGTTCCTTCATCTAGATTGTTAGTATATAAAAAGTTGTGGTTCCAACATTAACTCTTGCGGAACATCACTTGTCACTGACTGCCATCCTGAGAAACACCCTTTTGTCCCAATTCTCTGCTTTCTGCCAGACAGCCAATCTTCTATCCATGTTAGCACTTTGCCTCTAACACCATGGGCTCTCATCTTACTCAGTAGCCTCCTGTGCAGCACCTTGTCAAAGGCCTTCTTGAAGTCCAGGCAGATAACATCCATTGGCTCTCCTTGGTCTAACCTGGTCATTACTTCCTCAAAGAATTCTTGCAGATTAGTCAGGCATGACCGCCCCTTGATGAAACCATGCTGACTTTGCTCTATTTTACCATGCACTTCCAAATATTCAGAAATCTCATCCTTCACAATGGACTCCAAAATCTTACCCATGAATGAGGTTAGGCTGACTGGCCTGCAATTTTTTGTCTTCTGCCTTACTCCCTTATTTAAGTGAATAGACTATTTCCCTATGACAAGTTCTGTGAATTCCTTTGTTGTCCCCAGTGTTTTAAAAACACATCAAGTTATACATTTTAAAATGTGAATATATGTCTCTTGGCTTACTCGAATAGAGTATCAGATTGTGCTTGCTACATGTGTGTCTGAGTTTAACCAAGCAAGATAGTAATTATGTCACTTGTTGATCAACTACAATTTGAAAGGCAGTGGCTGTTTGATATGTGCTAGGGGTGGAGATTGTAGCTAGTTGTAGAAATGGCAGCATTACTCAACCAGCTGACACAATGCCATATTGGAAGATAGCACACCTGTTCAATGTTGTACAAAGTTAACATTTATGAAGCAACACAGTCGGTTCGGCCATTAGCAAAGGTAAAGCTCACCATGAGCAAAAATGTTTTTATGCAACGCGTGGTTAGGGTCTGGAATGCACTTTCTTAGAGTTTGGTGGGGGCAGAAAAAAAATTGAAGGGCTACAGGGCAAAGGCAGGGGAAATGGACAAGGTGAATTGATCTTGTAGCAGGTCAGCATAAAATTGATGGCCCAATGGCTTTCATGCTGTTACCATTCTATGATTCTTAATAGCTGGTAGGTCTTCTTCAGCTACCACCTCTGTCCCTTCCTCAACCATAATGAATGACTCACACTGTGCCTCCCTCTTAAACTCAATAAAATTCTTTGAAGAATCTATAACCGGGATGATGTCTGGTTCAATTGTCATGGGAGGCTCAGAGAGTTGAGATAAGCCTTGCAGTGCACAGATACTTGATTCCTTTATCAGGGCATATGGGTATTCTGTAAACAAAAACAAAATAGCAGAGAATGACCGCACATGCATGTCATTGCATTGAAAGTACATGTATATTTTATGGAAGTGCAAAGAAACTAATCTAATCTTGACAAAATATAGATCATTGCTACATCAAAGTATATACTTGCACAAACCAGGATCATTGTTCTCTCCAAACACTTCAGCCTCCCAGTCAAGTATTTTCATGATGACCTCCTCACAGTGGGGATTAGCTGTGTCTTCATTAGCAAAGAAAAGAACAGTGTATCGTTTGAGAACATTTTTCACATAGAAAGAGCTACAGCAATGTATTGGTCACAGAGCAAAATGCACTGTTATGAACCACTACAGTTTGGAAGCAGGCCATTCAACCCTCCAAACAGCAACCCACCCAGACTTACCCCATCCCTGTAACCCTGCATTTCCCATGGCTAATCACCTAACCTGCACATGCTGGACACAATGGGTTAATTGAGCATGGCCAATCACCTAACATGCACACCTTTGGGCTGTGGGAAGAAATCGGAGTACCCAGAGGAAACCCCGCAGACACAGGGACAAATGCGCAAACTCCATGCAGACCCAAGGGTGGGATTGAACCAGGTCCCTGTCCCTGTGAACTACTGAACACCATACCACCCCTGGTATCTGACCAGGTGAAATTCAGAAAGGAGCATACAGAAATGTCCAAAGGTCCAAAGAAAAGTCACACTGGATTCTGCTTTAACTTCATTTCTCTCCACACATTCTGCCAGATCTGCTGCGCTTCTCCAGCACTTTCTACTTTTATGTCAGAAATGTCAGCGTGAGTAATGAAGTGACTTGTCAATTCTCTCCCATCATTATATCAGGGTCTGATAGTCTATTAGCTTACATTGCTCCAAATGGATACGGACAGAATTTTAGATGTCAACCATGTTTCTTGAATGCAGCTTTAAAAAGAAACGGTATTAACCTGAATTTATCTGGTCATTTTCTGCCAGTGGAGAACAGAGGAGGTAATGAAAAATATTCAGGAGTATTCAAACAGAATACAGCTAGAAATTACAGTCGTGAAATTGCAGTTGCAAAACACTGTTTGCTGACTGGTCTTATGCATGCTCTTCTTGACCACATTTCTATCCTACCATTCATGATAATTTGAAGACCCTGTTTTGTGGAACAGGCTTTTCTAGATTTCTACATCATTTCCATAATCTCCCATACTTTAAACATTCCACACCTTTCTTGATACACTGTTGCAAAATTACATGCTGATGAGATGCCAAAATGATGATTATCGGAAGCAAAGTAAAATAGCTGTGCATTTAAACCCCACACCTGTTCTTCAAAAAATTTTAAGTTAAGGTGAACTTGCAAGAATGCAGTAAAAATGGGAATAAAATGGATTCATCATTAACTCACCAAGTCTGATAAGCAGCTCATTAGATTCTGATATTCTGGTTTCTCATTATAGGTGAGACTCCTAACTTTCTGGTATCCAAAATCAGATGCTTTGTCATAAAATGGATACACCTCCCCAGTGGTTAATCTGATTGTCTGCTCTAACTTCAGAAAAGCTATACAAATCCTGGAAAATTTGTCTTTTAGAGACCAGACACCTTTTTGGCCATTCAGATTGTCTTTATCTAGTACCATCTAAGACTGTGGCAAAGTCCTGTAGGAATGTTTTACCCCCTCAACAGCTAGTAGCCCCCACCTGAATCACCCAGCTGATTCATATAAATGCACAAAATACAAGTGTGCTGATAGGGTGTAACTTGCCAGAGGCAAAGGTTCTATGTATGATTATTAGTGATAGATCGGGAATTAGTGCCAAAACCACTCAAGCTTACAGGCGTCTTAAACAAATTTGTTTCATTTCTATGTAGTCAAGCAGCTGTAACACCTTATTAAATCAGTTTCAAAACACATATTTCCATCAAAACTGCCTTTCCAGTCAAATGAAGAAATCGTTAAAAACATAATAGGACAAAATATATCCAATGCACAAAAATAGTCACTTTTAAGAAGGAATTCATAGATGGATGGGGTGCAAATGCATGAATAGAATTTCTATAGATGTGACTATATCAAACTTGCATTTGGTTGCTGGGCAGGTGACAAAACAAGCATCTCAAAAAACTGCTGGTTCCAGAAATGGAGTTGGGTAATCTCCTGCTACAGACAGTCTGCAACACAAGAAGGCAGGCAGCTGACAATATTACAGAGCTGACCAGTAAACAAGTTATCAGAAGTCTCTATTTCTCATCCTTCTAATAGTGCATCGGTGAGTGGATTAACTTGATTCCCCAGTATAGCTAATCTGAGGTGACAAAATGTTAAATATAATACAGGAAAATGTTTGCATTTCTAGAATACCTTTCACAATCACAGACATTCGAAAGCACTTTAAAATGATATAATTTTTGAAATGCAGTCACTGTTGTTTTGTAGAAACAGTAAGTTATATGATTAAAGCAATGCTCAACAATGGGAAGATATTTGTTGTCCTAATCAAAGATGTTATAACATACCTCCAGAGCAGGTAGGACTTGAATCCAGGTTGCTTTGTTCATAACCAGGGACACTCAATACCATTGTACCAACAAGAAGCCTAACAATGTTAATTAGCACTTTCTAATCAAGCTGTTCAGGGATGTTACTACACATCTGTAGAACAGGTGGGACTTGAACCCAGGCCTCCTGGCTCAGAGATAGGGACACCATATGGCCCCTAAAATTGGTTATATAAAATAGATGCATCATGGGAATGATGTGAAAATGTGGTATTTCCATTAATTGGTATTAAATAAGGATTTAATTAACCAACAATACCTTAACATACCTTCAATGTGACAAAAGCTCTTACACTTATACCCAAGTGTAATTTTAACAGTCTGGGCAATACTTTCAGACCTTTCACCTCAATGGGAAAAAATTCCATATCACAAAATTGGCAGCAGGAACACTAAAGCACACAAAATACTTTCACCCCAGATAGCAATTAGACATAGTTGTGCTTGAACACAAAACACACATTGTAGCCTGGTGGACCAGTGAAAGGAACAGCCCGATTTATATTTCAATTGATTTTCATACAAATGAAAATTTGGTGATTTGCATTTAGGTGGTTTATTCACAATCGGAATTTTGAAACTGAGTGGCAAGTTGAAAATTTAACCTGTTACTTTGTGCTATTTTTAACATGTTCAATGGTACATTCTCAGAAGCACATTTCAATAATACTGTGGCAAAAACAGAAAACATTAGAAAAATTTACTCTGCACATTAGGTAGCATCTGTGGAGAGATAAACAAAGTTAGGTCATTGATCTGAAATACCTAACTCTGTTTCTCTCTCCACAGATGCTGCCAGATCTGCTCAGAATTTTATGTTTCTATTTCAAATTTTCAACATTGACAACATTTTGTTTCAATCATGTTGTTATCCGACATGCTTAGTAGAATGAACATTTTACATTGCCATCTTCAATAATATATCACGGTTAATTATCTAATCTAGATGCATTCCTTTTATGTCAGTATTTTCCAAATATGTGCTGTTGATGAGGAAATTCATTGAGCAGCCTCTACAAAATAACAAAACGATTGTCAACACATACTCTGAAAGGTATTTCCATTGTAACAATGTAATAATTTAAACCATTGGTTTGCTTTCATTTCTACAGGTAGAAAAGCTGTCAAATGGAGTTCTGTAAGCAGAGGATGGTGCTTTATTTTATAATTCGTGTGAACCTTATGACTAACATTATTAAATACTTCACTTCAGCCTCTCTGGGCAATGGATGTCTGCACACACACTTTTACAGGCTGTTTCTTCACCACTCTTATTGATGGCCAACACTCCTGGTTTCATCTTCCATCCTGGAGTAAGGCTCTCTCACTTTCTGCAGTACTGTCGTTTTTTATTGATATTTATATATGACAGGTGATGAAACACAGCTCTCTAGTGATTAAGAGATCGCTGTTTGTGTGTTTCTCCTTGCCTTTCTGTTGTATCACCATCGTATGCATATTTTATGATATTACAACTCAGTTTCTGAATGCCCTTCTAAGTAAATGTATTTAAACTTTTATAAACTTGATCTTTCTTCACCTACTGGTGGGTTTTAAGTAAATCCTCAAACAAGTTCAGAGGAAGAACTTGGCTCTCACTAGGACAACATTGATGATTACATATAAATACTGAATTGATATAATCTTCAGGAACAGATAATCAAAATGATCAGTTACACTTACAGTTGGATGTATTTGTCTTGATTAGCCCTTCTTTAAATTCACTTGTGGGATGTGAGCATTGCTGGCTGGCCAGCATTTATTGGCAATCCCTCGTTGCCCTTGAAAAGGTGGCGAGCTATCTTCTTGACTTGCTGCAGTCCAAGTGCCTAGGTTGACCCACAATCTTCTTAGCAAAGGAATTTCAGGATTTTGACCCAGTAACAGTGAAGGAACAGCAATACATTTCCAAATTTAAGATTGTGAGTAGCTTGGAGGGGGATTTTCAGGTTGTGGTGTTCCCATGTATCTCCTTCTAGATGAAGTGGTCGCAGATTTGGAAGATGCTTCTATTTGGTGAATTTCTGCAGTACATCTTGTAGATAATACACACTGCTGTTACTGAGAGATGGTTGCTTTGTAATAACCTGCTCAGACTGAATCCTGCTAGGATCGTTCAATTCCTGACCTCATTATAGCATTAGTTCAAGTGTGGACAGAATAGCTAAATTCCAGAGGTGAGGTGAAAGGGACAGTCCTTGACATCAATGTCACATTCATCTAAGTTTGGCCTTAAGGAACCCTTGCAAAACTTGAATATGGCTAAAACATTCTTAAAGATAAACAGATTATATACCGTCTAAGACACTTTGTCTTTCCCAGCCGGAGGATGAGGAAGAGCCCATGCTGGTTGGTGAAGCTGGAATTTCCTCTTTTTCTGTAAAAAGCAGAAACATATCTTGTACTTTCAGTTTTGTTTCATTCAACAGATACTTACTTTTGTAATTTGCCCTACTTCATGCCTACCAAAAAAATTCTTGCAAGTTTTAGAAACTACTGGAATTAAAAATCCTTATATGCTAAAAATATAAGATTCCAAATTAAATCAACTTTTGTATCTTGCTACTCCTCAACAAATATCAAATATTAGTCAAGCACATATCACAGGAAAATCCTTGACTGGAAATCTAATAGAACTGATTTGGGTATCCTCTGAGCATGCTGCTGAATTTAGCTTTCACTTATAAATATTAGTACTTTACATTATTCTGTCTCCTTCATTGGCATTGTTGTTAAACTCATGATGATTATTTACCATCTGATAGAACTTATGGGACCTGATGTAAAATCATTAAGTCACTATTCCTTGTAAAGGCCAAGTTGGAGAGGAAACCTCTATCCCACTTTTACATTTTATAATAATATTGACTAAAGGAGATGGTAATTATTAGGACAAGATTACTTTACTGTTTGGATACTGACTCTTGTATAGATCTGATAACGTTTATTATCAGGAAGCAAACTGACATATTTTAGTCACTTCAGCCCACATTCTTGTGCTGCTATTATAAAATCTACCACAGAATGAAGAAAGTATTTATGACCTGAAAAGTACAGCAGTCTTCGTAAATTAATATCTGTTGATGGATAAGGAACAAAACAATGTGTTGCAATGAATGAATAAAAAAGACTTGCACTTAGACATGTATCTAGATCATGACAAAATGCTTATGAATCATTTCTTGAAGTGTAGTGATAGTTATAAGCTAACAACTGTAGCAGACAAATTGTGCTCTGGACAGTGTGAGAAATGAACGATTCACAGAAATGGGCAAGATTTTTCAAAGAGTGTCAGGCACACTCAGTTTGTCGCTGTGCTACTTTTTGACATTAAAAAGAGCTCCACATTACTGACAGAAGATTCTGATCAGGGATCCTTCAGAAATGTATAGTGCACTTAAATCTAACAGGTGCCTCATAGTGCAGAGGAGGCCAAACCATGCTTCCTTTCTCATAGCAGTCTGTTGTCTATTCTGTGACTTAAATGTCCAGAATCACCAACAGCCACTTTGACAGCCCCTGCAAATTTGGTAGGTATGCAAAGTAAGCATGATGTCAGGGTGTCGGGATGGGTCAGGTTCCAGGTGAGAAGGGTCCAGGTGAGTAAGAGATAGCATGCCAGCTAAGCAGCATACCAGGTAGGCAGAGTGCCACGATGCAAGGTGAAAAAGGGAGCCAGTTAAGGGGTGGTGTGTCACAGTGGACAAAGGACATCAAGTCTGGTGGTGGAGTGAGTATTGGGTCAAAGGAGGTGTGGTTGAGTGGGAGCACGGCAATTTGGAGGAGGGTCAGTTCAATAATTACCAAGGAGTTAGACTAGTTTTTAATTGCCTAGCTTTTCCAGGATAGCTCTCATTCAACTGCAGTAGAACCCTCAAGATTTTAATGGGTGCTTCTGCCTTCAATTTCCTGCTAACTTCCTTGGACCATGCAATGTTGGAGATTTTACAGAATCCTGAAGACCAACGCTGCTGCAGAAATGACTGTATGGCCATTGGAAAATACAGGCCACTGTATCTTAACTCATTTTCTGGTATCATCTCTAACTGTTTTTGGTCAATGCTGGAGCTGCTTACTAGATTCATACATACCTCACACCATTAGGGGAACTTGAAACAAACATACCCTTAAAGGAATTAACAAGTTAATGAAAAGGGAAATAAAGGCAAAACCACCTCTACAAATTCTGCATGGGTGCAAATGAAAGGGAACACTTGGATAGGTTGGCAAAAGTAGAACCAAAAATATAAAGCATAGCAGTAAGAAACTCTTTCTGTACTTTACCAACTTGAATAGAATTTGATTTGAGTTATAAAGAGTAGCTGATAGGATTATTTACCCATAGCAATAATAGTACCTGTTGATATGAGCAAATCATCCAAGTCCTCGGAATCTTGGCTTGAGTGCCTTCGGCCCAATCCAACAGAATAACTTCTCTGCCGCTTGGTTCCTGAGCAAAAGCCTCGAGTTTGGTTGAATTTACTTCCTTGATAAAACCAAGAGAGATTTGTGTGATCCATAGTGCACAGGAATGCAGCTCCATGTAGATATTCTACTGTTATGGTATAGTCCTAGCAGAAGCATTGTTACTAGAAAATTACTTGGTCACAGGGAAGTGCTTGTGAATATACATTTCTAACCTTGAGCATAAGCTTGAACTATAAAATCCATTGGGAAAACATGCACAATTTTGAAGATCATTTGTGGTTGGATTTGCTGACAGTCTTGCAAGTGACTGCCTCTATTGCTATTACTTTATTTTCCTCTTCTGTCTTTAAAGGTTGCCTAATGGCTCAGGATACATTCATTGCAAACACTTTCAAGTACCCTGGGACACTTTATTATACCAAAACTTGTTACATGGTATTTGCCTTGGTGCTGACGGCACTTCAAGCCAACATTTATCTTTCAATTGATAATATTAATCATACAATAATTCATCTATTGTTTTAATTTTTGTGATTCTGTTGTTCCCAAATTGGTAACCAAATTACCTAGATTACAACAGTGGTAATTCAAAGCTATTTAATTGGCTGTAAAGCACTTTTTAACATCTTGAGGTTATGAAAGGCACTATATAATTGCAAGCTCTTCATTTCCATAGATGCAAATTTTTGTCATTTGACAAGAAAACAATTGCAATATTAACAACTTTACATCAGTAGGTATTGACTTTCTGTAGATATAAATGGATAAATTAACAAACTATAATCATTTTTCTGTGAGCTCAAAAGTTACATTCAATCTTCACTGTCTCATGGGATTGAATGTGTTTTAAGAAGTGACATCCTCCGAGAAAATGCACTCGTCAAAAAATATTTTATTACCACAAAAAGAACAACGTGAATTGCAGTAAGTTTCATTTGAGTTGTCATGATGGTTGCAATGATGGACAACTGATCTTTTTTCCTTAACAAAGAGGTTTGCCAAAAAAGACATTGGTACATCAATCACATCATTATTACTGCTTCATCCTCTCATTCATAATTGGAAAAATTAAACAATTTTGATTCCAATTTCCATTTTTTTTTATTTTAACCCAGTTCATCTCTATCTCTTTCCTTCCTTGGACTTATTTGTTTTCATTTCTGGGGATAGACTGGCCACCAATGTCCACTACAAACCCACCAACTTCCTGTTACCTGACTACACATCGTCATACACTGCTTCCTTCAGAGACTCTGTTCCATTCTTCCCATTTCTCCATCATGATAACATCTGATTTAATGATGCCACCTTCCACAGCAGTGCCTCTGATATGTCCTCCTGTTCTCTCAAGAGGACTCCCCCAGAGTGGCTGACAGAGCCCTAAGGTGTCGGACCTATTTCCTGCAGCTCTCTTCTCAGCCTTTCCCCTCACTTCCAGAAAAAATAATAGGATTCCTCTTGTTAACATTATCCACCCCAGCAGCCTCCACATTCCATTGATCATCCTTCACTATTTCTGCCACTTCCAACAGGATGCCATGACCAACACATCATCCCTGCCCCCAAACCCCTCCCCACACCCCCACCTTCTTTGTCAGCATTCCACAGGGACCATTTTCATCCATGATATCCTGCTCAATTCTTCCATCATTCTGAACACTTGCTCACTATCCTTCACATGCAATCATGGGTGTAGTATTTACCCTTTTACCTCCTCCTTCCATACTTTTCAAACCTCCAAATATATGTTCCAGGTGAAGTAGCGGCTCACATATACTTCTTTCAATGTAGTCTACTGTATTTGCTATTCATAATACAGTCTCCTCTGCATGGTGAGACTAAACACAGACTGGGTGTTTGCTTTAAGGAACTCCACTCACACCTAAAGAATGACCTGACCTTCCAGTTGCATGCCATTTCAATATACCATCTCACCCTCACATTTATATGTCCAGCCTAGACCTGCAAAGTGCAAACAAACTGGAAGAGCAGCAACTCATTTTCTGATCAGGCACTTTCCAACCTTCAGGACTCAATATTGAGTACAACTTCACAGCATGAACAATATCCTCCATTTTTATTACGCTGCTCTCCCACCCCCTCACCCTGTCTTGTGTCTTGTTTGTATGGGTTAGCTCTCAGCAACACTGACCTATTCACACCTACCATTAACACCTAATTTGCTTCTGTAATTCTCCTCCACTACCAGTAGTACTCTCTTTCTCTTTTGCTTTGAGCACCTTTAACATTCATTCCACTTTGCCCTTTGTCAACAACATAAAAACAATTATTTTCTAGTTTCCTTCTGTTCTGAAAAAGTCATATTCAATCAAAATGTTCATTTTGTTTCTTTCTCCACAGATGATGCTAAATTGCTGTAGCACTTTCTGTGTTTTTTTAAATTCAGAGTCTCCAGTATCCACAATACTTAGCTTTTAAATGTATAACTGTTCTCTTTTGGATAATCTTTGCTATGATTGTGATGTATCTTTAACAGAATAAAACTTCTGTTAAAATGTGCTCCTAGTCCTAGCTTATCTTCAGTCATTTAAACACAGGAAGAAAACATCTCAACTTCTGTTGTACAGATCTTGATCGTAAAACTATATTCTGTTTCCTATTCGACAAATGCTGCCTGACTTGCTGTGTATTTTAAGCATTTTCTGGTTTTACTGAAGTGGATAATAAGTTTTTGCTTCAGAGTTTTAAATCCTACCTTTTTGAGGACTGCAAAGCATTGTTGTCATGGACAATGACCACACAGATAAATGCAACATGAAAAACAATTGTATTCAAACTGTTGAGTACTGGGCTTTTAGGCTTAAAGAACATCATTTGTGCCTAGAGTGATAATTAGTGGAAAACATCATTAGAGATTTTGGAATACTGACTTCTACATTTTTTTTCCATTCACCCGATCACAATGCACCATTGGCTTTTGGAAAATTGGAGGATGTGAGGACATAAAAGTGCACATACAAGAGCTCTAAGCTGCCCTGCATACTTCGCCTCCCTTAAAAAAATGGTGCAGAAGTTCAACAGTGAGCCAAATTCTCTGAACTATTGTCTGGTGTTATAATTCACTAAAAATTATTTTGGCATGCGAGCAACCAACACTTTAGGTGCAAGACTAGGAGACTTCAAAAGCGCTGGTACATTAACATTACCTGCGTTTCTCACTTCAACATACGACGGTAAAGATTTCTGTGTGACAGCATTTATCGGAATGATGGTTGTGTACTTGGACAGGCTATTACATGCTCTGCTTGTCTGAATGGTTTTCAGGCGGTATCTTCTAGATGATCCTCCAGAAAAGTAGACAACAAATTGTTTAGTTCAAATTTAAATCTGGTGCCTAATTTTAAGTCTATTATCCTATATAGTTCAGTTATTACCTTGCTTTAAATTGAAGTTTCTAGGAGATTCTAAAAGCAAAATCGTTTACTTCAGCATTCTTAATAAGTAACTGTTCATGTATAAAAAAGCCCATGTCCCTGCTTTATTTAAATTTCCAGGTTCAAAATACTGGAGCATTCGAGTATTTTACGAGTAAAAATAACTTTAGTTTGTATTGACCGTACTTTTTTTGTTTTCCAGGTTTCATTGTAGAAGATCACTTGGGTCCAGTAGATTGAGGAAGATTAGTCAGGAATATCACATTTCTATTGCAAAGATGGCCCACTCTTTCACCAACTAATGTCAAACCAAACTTAATTTAAGAATGTCAGAAAATAGAGATGGCAGACCCCTCAGAGCTATTCACAGCAGAATATTTAGTTTCTAGCAAGCATGAGAGCATTAACTATTTTTGTTGAGAGTTTGCACTCTGTATCCATTACTCTATAGGGGAAAGAAGTTTTCATCATTTATCCCTGACTTAGATCTTTCAAGG